>NC_136057.1:170506318-170666060 GCF_964261635.1 Lissotriton helveticus
CCCTCTCACCCTCAACCCTCACCCTCACTCACACCTCAACTCTCTCACCCTCACCCTCACCCTCACTCACCCACACCACACCCTCACCACTCACCCACCCCCTCACCCCTCACTCACCACCTCAACCCTCACCCACCTCACCCTCACCTCACCCTCAACCCCCCTCACCCTCACCCCTCACCCCTCACCCTCACCACCCTCACCCACCACCCTCACCCCTCACCACCTCACCACACTCACCCTCACACTCACCCACACCCTCACCCACACACCCCACCCACCCACCTCACCCCTCACCCCCACCACCACCCACCACCCTCACCCACACCCTCAACCCCTCACCCTCACTCACCCTCACCCCCTCACCCACTCACCCCCACCCTCACTCACCCACACCACCCACCTCACCCACCCCACACCTCACCCACACCCACCCTCACCCCTCACCCCACACCCACCCACCCCACACCCTCACCCTCACCCCCTCACCCTCACTCACCCTCACCCCACACCCTCACCCACCACACCCCCTCACACCCCACCCACACCACCCTCACCCACCACTCACCCTCACCTCACCCCACCCACCCACCCCACCACCCCACTCACCCACCACCCACACCCACACCACCCACCACCCACCCCACTCACCCTCACTCACCCACACCCTCACCCACACCCACCACCCCCACCACCCCACACTCACCCTCACCCCTCACCCTCACCCACCACCACCTCACCCCTCACCCTCACCACCCTCACCCACCCTCAACCCTCACCTCACCCACACACCCCACTCACCCTCACCCTCACCCACCACCCTCAACCCCTCACCCACCACCCTCACCCTCACCACCCATCACCCCACCCCCTCACCCACACCCTCACCCCTCACACACCCACCCCCTCACCCACCTCACCCCACCCTCACCCCACACCCCTCACCCCTCACCACCTCACCCACACACCTCACTCACCCTCACTCACCCTCACACCCACACCCTCACCCACACTCACCCTCACCACCCTCACCCTCACCCTCACCCCTCACCCTCACCACACCACACCTCACTCACCCTCACCCCTCACCTCACCCTCACCCTCACCCCACCCCACCCTCACACACCCTCACCACCCTCACCCACACCCCACCCCTCACTCACCCACACTCACCCACCCCCTCACCCACTCACCCACCACCCTCAACCCTCACCCACCACCCCACACCCTCACCACCCTCACCCCACCCACCCCTCACCCTCACCCCCACAACACCCCACCCCTCACCCACACCCACCCCTCACCCACCACCACCCACCACCCCTCACCCTCACCACCCACCACCCCACCCTCACCCACACCCACCCTCACCCTCACCCCACCCCACCCCACCCACCCTCACCCTCACCACCCTCACCACCCACCCTCACAACCCCACACCACACTCACCCTCACCCTCACCCCTCACCACCCTCACCCTCACCCACCCACACCCACCCCACACCCACCCACCCCACCCTCACTCACCCTCCCCCACCCACCACCCTCACCCTCACCACCCTCACCCTCACTCACCCCACACCACACCCTCACCCTCACACACCCCACCCCACCCCACCCACCCTCACCCCTCACCCACACACCCCACACCCCACACCCTCACCTCACCCTCACTCACCTCAACCACCCACCTCACCCCCTACACCCACCCTCACCCACACTCAACCCTCACCCACTCACCCTCACCCCACACCCCTCACCCTCACCACCCTCACCCTCACTCACTCACCACCCTCACCCACACACCTCACCCCACACCCACCCTCACCCCACCCTCACACACCCACACCCTCACCCCTCACTCACCCTCACCCTCACCCACCTCAACCCTCACCCTCACTCACCCTCACCCCTCACCCTCACCCCTCACCCTCACCTCACCCCCTCACCCTCACCCTCACCACCCTCAACCCTCACCCACACACCCCCACCCCTCACCCTCACTCACCCTCACCCCACACCTCAACCCCTCACCCACCACTCACCCTCACCCCCTCACCCTCACTCACCCTCACTCACCCACTCACCCTCACCCTCACCCTCACCCCACACCCTCACCCCTCACCTCACCACCCTCACCCACTCACCCTCACCCCTCACCCTCACTCACCCACACCCCTCACCCTCACACCCCACCTCACCCCTCACTCACCCTCACCTCACCCACCCTCACTCACCCTCACTCACCCTCACCCACACTCACCCTCACCCCTCACCCTCACACCCTCACCTCACCCTCACCCCCTCACCACCCTCACCCTCACCTCACCCTCACACCCCACCCACACTCACCCTCCACCCACCACCCTCACCCTCACCCACCCTCACCCTCCACCCTCACTCACCCACTCACCCTCACTCACCCTCAACCCCTCACCCTCACTCACCCTCACCCCTCACCACCCTCACCCTCACCCTCAACCCCTCACCTCACCCCTCACCACCCTCACCTCACTCACCCTCACTCACCCTCACCCTCACTCACCCTCACCCACTCACCCACACTCACCCACACCCTCACTCACCCTCACCCCTCACTCACCCTCACCCACCACACCCCTCACCCACTCACCCTCACCCTCACCCTCACTCACCCCACCCCTCACCCTCACTCACCCTCACCCCTCACCCTCACCACCCTCACACCTCACCCTCACCCTCAACCCCCACCCTCACTCACCCTCACCCACACTCACCCACACCCTCACCCACCCACCCCCACCCCACTCACCCCACCCCTCACCCTCACCACCCTCACCCTCACCCTCACCACCCTCACCCACACCCACCCTCACCCTCACCCCACACACCCCACCCACCCTCACCTCACCCTCACCACCCCACACCCCACACTCACCCCCTCACCCTCCCACTCACCCACACCCACCCTCACCCCACCTCACCCTCACCCCACACCTCACCCTCACCCCACCACCCACCCACCACCCTCACTCACCCTCACCCTCCCCTCACTCACCCTCACTCACCCTCAACCCCTCACCCTCACTCACCCTCAACCCCTCACCACCCCACTCCACTCACCCTCACTCACCCTCAACCCCTCACCCTCACTCACCCTCACCACCTCACCCCTCACCCTCACCTCACTCACCCTCAACCCCACACTCACCCTCACTCACCCTCACCCCTCACTCACCCTCAACCCTCACCCTCACACACCCTCACCCCTCACCTCACCCACCCTCACCCCCCACCCTCAACCCCTCACCCCACTCACCCTCACCCTCACTCACCCTCAACCCCTCACCCTCACTCACCCCACCCTCACTCACCCTCACCTCACCACCCTCACCCCTCACCCACTCACCCTCACCTCACCCTCACTCACCCTCACCCTCACCCACCCTCACCCTCAACCCCACACCCTCACTCACCCTCACCCCTCACCCACCCACCCCCACCACCCCACCACACCCTCACCCCCACACTCACCCTCACCCACACTCACCCTCACCCCTCACCCTCACCACCCACTCACCCACACCCCACTCACCTCACCACCCTCAACCCCTCACCCTCACCCACCCTCACCCTCACTCACCCTCAACCCACACCCTCACCCCTCACCCTCACTCCCTCAAGCCTCACCCTCACTCACCCTCACCCCTCACCCTCACTCACCCTCACCCTCACACACCCTCACCCACACTCACCCTCACACACCCCACCCACCACACCCTCACACACCCTCACCTCACCCACCCTCACCCACCCACACCCACACACACCCTCACCCTCACTCCCACCCTCACCCCACCCTCACCACCCACACCCACACCCCACCCCCTCCACACCACCACCCACCCACACCCACCACCCTCACCCCACACCCTCACCACCCCTCACCCCACACCACCCCACCTCACCCCCACACCCCACACCACCCTCACCCCACCACCTCACACACCCTCACCCACACTCACCCTCCAACCCCTCACCCTCACCCACACCCACACCCCTCACCCTCACCACACCACCCCAACCCCTCACCACCCTCAACCCCACCCCTCACCACCCCACTCACCCCACCCCACCCTCACTCACCCTCACACACCCTCACCCTCACTCACCCTCACCCACCCTCACCACCCACCCTCACCCTCACCCACCCTCACCCACACTCACCCTCAACCCCTCACCCTCACACACCCTCAACCCCTCACCCTCTCACCCACAACCCCTCACCCCACTCACCCTCACCCCTCACCCTCAACCCCACCACACCCTCACCCCCACCACCCTCACCCTCACCCACCCTCACCCCTCACCCTCACCCCTCACCCACAACCCACACCCTCACACCCCACCTCACCCTCAACCCCTCACCACACTCACCCTCACACACCCACACCACCCCACCACCCTCACCCACCCTCACCCTCACCACCCTCACCCTCACTCACCCTCACCCTCACCACTCACCCTCAACCCCACACCTCACCCCTCAACCCCTCACCCTCAACCCACACCCTCAACCCCTCACTCACCCTCACTCCTCACCCTCAACCCCTCACTCACCCTCACACTCACCACCTCAACCCCTCACCCTCACTCACCCTCACCCCACACCCACCCTCACCCCCAACCCCTCACCCTCACTCCCCTCACCCTCACTCACCCTCAACCCCTCATCCTCACTCACCCTCAACCCCTCACCCTCACCCTCACTCACCCTCAACCCCTCACCCTCACTCACCCTCACTCACCCTCACTCACCCTCACTCACCCTCACCCTCCCTCACCCTCAACCCCTCACCCTCCCTCACCCTCAATCACCCTCACCCACCCTCACCCTCACTCACCCTCAACCCCTCACCCTCACTCACCCTCAACCCCTCACCCTCACTCACCCTCAACCCTCACCCTCAACCCCTCACCCTCACTCACCCTCACTCACCCTCACCCTCACTCACCCTCACTCACCCTCACCCACCCTCACCCTCACTCACCCTCACTCACCCTCACCCACCCTCACCCTCACTCACCCTCAACCCCTCACCCTCCCTCACCCTCACTCACCCTCAACCCCTCACCCTCACTCACCCTCACCCACCCTCACCCTCACTCACCCTCAACCCCTCACCCTCACTCACCCTCAACCCCTCACTCTCACTCACCCTCAACCCCTCACCCTCACTCACCCTCAACCCCTCACCCTCAACCCCTCACTCACCCTCACTCTCACTCACTCACCCTCAACCCCTCACCCTCACTCACCCTCACTCACCCTCAACCCCTCACTCACCCTCACCCTCACTCACCCTCAACCCCTCACCCACCCTCAACCCCTCACCCTCACTCACCCTCAACCCCTCACCCTCAACCCCTCACCCTCACTCACCCTCACCCTCACTCACCCTCAACCCCTCACCCTCACTCACCCTCAACCCCTCACCCTCACTCCCCCTCACTCACCCTCAACCCCTCACTCACCCTCACCCTCACTCACCCTCACTCACCCTCACCCTCCCTCACCCTCCCTCCCTCACTCACCCTCACCCTCACTCACCCACCCTCACTCACCCTCACTCACCCTCAACCCCTCACCCTCACTCACCCTCACCCTCACTCACCCTCAACCCCTCACCCTCACTCACCCTCAACCCCTCACCCTCACTCACCCTCAACCCCTCACCCTCAACCCTCACTCACCCTCTCTCTCACTCACTCTCTCACCCTCACTCACCCTCAACCCCTCACCCTCACTCACCCTCACCCTCACTCACCCTCACTCACCCTCAACCCTCACCCTCACCCACCCTCACCCTCACTCACCCTCAACCCCTCACCCTCACTCACCCTCACTCACCCTCACTCACCCTCAACCCCTCACCCTCACTCACCCTCACCCTCTCATCCTCACTCACCCTCAACCCCTCACCCTCACTCACCCTCAAGCCCTCACCCTCACTCACCCTCAACCCCTCACCCTCAACCCCTCACCCACCCTCACAACACATATTGTGTTACAATAGGTGTCACATTTGCGAAAGATAAAACTATTGGCATTGTAAATAACAAAGCTATTAATTTCGCTATTTTCAAAACAAGCACATAAATAAAAAATGTGTCCTTTACAATACCAATAGCTCAAACTTTCCTAATGCGAGACCTATTGCATTGCTGTGCTTCTCTCCCCTGCTGCACTCTCCTGCTCTCTAGAGATGTGGCCTAACGACCAGAGCTGCCATCTAAGTCACGTAAATACAAAACATGTTGCATTCCAAATGCTATAGGTGTCACATTCGCGAAAGTTATAACTATTGGCATTGTAAATGACAACGCCATCAATTTAGCAATTTTAAAAACCAACAAATAAATAAAATATGTCATTTACAAGACCAATAACTCCAACTTTTCTAATGCGAGACCTATTGCATTTGCAATGCTTGTTTAGTTAAATAGACATACTGCAAGTAAAAGGCTTTCGAATCTTTAGTTTGCCTTTTCTTCTTTTTTAATTAAATCCTACTGTAGTGCTGCTTTTGTGGAACTCAGACAGATACGACGTATCAGGACAGTGATTACAACACAATTGACCATAATTTGATGGACGTTGGTTTGTTTATCTTCTATTTAGGTCATTGCTTTTTGATGTAAAGATATGTACATGTTTTAGTTTAAAATCTGTGTTTATAGAAACAGAACCTTATGTTAAAACTGCAGCATTTCAATTTTGATATTTGAAATAATATAAGAAGGAGCACTCAATTTTTCTTGGCTTCTAAAACAACGACTTTTTATTATAATTGCAAAATAATTATGAAGTAACACCATATGAAGTAAATGAATTTCCAAAAGACAGTACTGACATGCGTAGTAAATGCATGTGTTGTAGAATCTGTGTTACAAAATACCATGCAGTAAAGGTATGCAAAATAACAGCCAATCGTTCTATTGCTTATTAATAAACATACAGTTTGTCTTATAATAGACTTACCGTATGAATCACGCCTCCTTATTGTTAGTTGGGCGTGGCTTATACACTTGTAACCAAGTTGCTGCAGAGTCCTCTATTTCACCTTGAAGGTGATAAAAATAGGTCTGTCAGAATAAGTCTCTGCAATTTTACATCAGTGTCGTAGGGACTCTGTATGGTTTGTACACTCAGGGGCATATTTATGAGCCCCTTGCACTACAGTCGCGTCAGTTTTTGTGATGCTTTGGCGGCGTACATAACAAACGAAACTACACAAAGCAGGTTGCTTCAGGTCCCTGAGGAGCACAAACTCCCTTGTCTTGATCCCACCCAGACTCAAATGTCAAAAGACCCAATCCTGTGCGTTCTCTGGTAACGCTCCTACAATTTGGAACTCTCTACCTAAGGATCTTCGCTGCAACCCCTCTTACCATCTATTCAAAAAGGAACTCAAAGTACTCCTTCTCAACAAATACTGGGGTATCTAATGTTACTGACTCTGAACATGTCCACTCCTCTATCTTCCCTTGTCCGCTCCTCTTCACACCCCCTCTAAATCCCTTCATTTTTCTCACTCCCCCTCTCTTCACCCCCCTCTCACTCCTAACTTTTAATATTCACTTTCCACTTAATGTTATCTCTCGGTTTCTTTGCCCCCTTAGCCCTGTTGAATGCATTATCATACTGTAACTATTTTTCGCTTAATTGTTAATTTATCTCATTATGTTCACCATCCTTGTAAAACGCTCTGATACTCTTGGGTCCAGTAGCGCTATATAAAACCTTTGAAATAAATTAATAAATAAATAAAATCATAATTATGAGGTCACGCAAAGCCACTTTGCTTGGCTTTGAGTGGCCTCATAGATATGGATTATATAGCATTACTGCGCTGCCCTACTTTGCGTTAGGAGGCGTTCCATGGGCGTTGAGGTGGGTGATCCCACTCAACACCCATGGATTCTAACACTTGTCCACATTTACAAAACCATGTAAACCTGGGGATGCGCCAAACCTTACGCCTCCCCAGGGAAGGTGCAACAAGTAGAAATACAAGTAGAAATAACGTTATTCTCCTAGTTTTTTCATCTTTCCATATGTGCTGCATTCTGCAGCACATGTCAAAAGAGGATGAAGCCTCTCAGGATTCTTTTTTGTGCAGGAAGGTGCCCCTTCCTGCACAAAAATAATCCTGCCGACAGGGTAGGCACCCTTGCACCCTGCGTTGGCGCTAGGCTGCCAAAACAGCACCAGCACAGGAGGAAAGGACAGGAATGCAGTATTAGATAAATACGGTCCATTCCTGCCGTGTCACTTTGATGTAGGGCAGCGCGGCAAAGTGACTACCCCATAAATGAGGCCCTCAGTGGCTACCTCTTGTCCATCTATTCAGAGGCGGGAAAGACTGACACAACCACTTCAGACTGTGAATATGGGGGCGCGAGGCCTTTCTCATAATCAGCATGAGGAGGGCGAGAGAAGTGCTTTAAATAAGTGCTACCCTGAGCTTTCCTCTTGGTAGGAGCCTCTGCATGATACATGCAAGGCTTTGTGACCCCTGCTATCACTTTTCTTTATCGAATAAACTTCTAACAGGAACTACCAAAAATATCCAGTCCTACATCAGTTTCATATTCAATATTATACTCCAACATCACAGTGCAGTTTTACACAGACATGTTTACTCAGATCCAAAGACTCCCCAAAACAATTGAGACAAGAATGGAGACCCAATAACATAACAAAACTGTGAAAATGCCTAGAAGCCCATTGCTGGGTAGAGCATGCATTAGCAGTTCAGCCACTCCAACCATTGGCTGGGGCTCTGTAGCGAAGCATTTCCGCTGATTAGAAGTGTACTTTTGCCGAAAAACAAATGCATTTCAGTACAGGTTTGGTGGCCAATACTTTACTCTGCCAACAGTTTTTTTTCTTTTCAATCACTATCCCTTATCTAAATTTTATAGTAATCTTTTTGTGTTTAAATTAGGACTTCAGGCTACGGTGATGCAAAGCCAATAGTGCCTTTTATGTGCACCAACCTCAAACATATTTTACTGCGTTGTGTATATATTTTTAGGTCGAGCCTAAGGCATTGCTTTAGCAATGCTTGTTGGTGAGATATTTTTACGTTGAGCCTAGGGCATTGCTTTAGCAATACTTGTTGGCGAGATATTTAGTGGAGCTTTCAAAACTGCTCCCAAAAAGCAGGCGGATTGGGTACAGTGCATGTGCGCCGGGCTCACACATTGTGCACAGTTTCCATTTGCCACCAGACACTTAGTGCGAGTGCGCTGCGCTCCGCCTCTGCTGCCACTTCAGCTCACCAGGCTGCACACTTCCTCACCCCTCGCTCGCCAATGGCCCTCCCACCCTTCCTTTCATCTTGCCGCGAGTTCCCACAGGCTAATGGCCCTCCCCCTCCCCCAGCACAGAGCGCGCATCGCTTGTTCTTTCTGCTTTCTCCGTGCTGGCTCACGGCGCTGCTCCCAGTTAATCTAATCTCCCCATACTGTTCCCATACAACATCTCCCGCCACTTGCAGCTTATTTGTAGTGTCATTGTTCTGTTATTTGAACCACGTCCTGCTCATCGCTGCTTGTACGGCGCTGCTCTCAGCTGCTCATTTAATATTATTTTAAGCACTCTATGATAGTGTGGTTGCTGGCTACCATCCGTCCTTTCATACCAGTGTTGTTGATTATCTAATAAAAGATCCCTCCCACCCTCCGAAGTCTGGGTGCTTTTTTTTAATTTGTAATCAAGGGCGCCGGTTCACCTAAAAACCACGGGTGGTAGCAAGTGATGTCATGTACCGTTTGCCCCGCCTAAATTTACATCACTGGGTTGACCATTTTCCCTGACCTAAACCCCTTCATTGTTGCTTTCTTCCACCCATCTCCGCAACCCCCTCCCACAACATGGCTTGACTGCCCCCCTATTCCTCCTAGGTAATTTCTCCCTCTTTCCAACCCTCTCCCACAACACTGCTTGCTTGCCACGATACAAGCTAGCATCTTTCCCATGTAGTTAGAATACGTATGAAATTAAAGCTCCATCGTCTATACACATATTGGCACTTTCATGTCAAATCTCCACTAGCGTGCCTATGCACTTAATCAACCTTTGAAATCGTTGACACAGTTCTAAAAAGCAGGCTTGTGAATTTACAATGCGATTGCAAGACTTAGGAAAATACACCTAGCAGCAAGCAAAACAGTTGCAATAATACACTGAAGTTCTATAGCGCGTTTACAATCAAGATCTGTGGGCATTTATTGACTTAATACCTGCCATCTTAACCAGAGAAGACTCTGCATTAATAAGCCCAGCGATGAAAAAGGTCAGTTAAGTAACAAGAACACCAAATATTTAATGTAGCGCAGAAATGAGAAAATGGGGGTGGGGCGTTCTGTTTGAATTATATTTTTACAATAGCCCGTTGACAGCTCTTCATTCTCCTCAAGCTTGCCTTTATTTTGCGCGTAAAGGTCAAAACAATGTAAATATTCCCACAGCACTTCTTATATCTAAGATGTGCATTACACCTTTTACTAATACTCCATTTACTAGCTAGGTGGTCGATACGAAACTAGTCCTATCTGCATTTAGTTGAGTGCTTGGCAGATACCGCTAGACATCTACTGCTCAGAAAGCTGATGCCTCGTGTCTGAAGCAAGAACTATATATTTTTTTGCCCGCCGACTCAATGTTCACTGTTCAGAGCAGACCCCGTAAAATGTTTTTATTAGGCACAAATTACTCCTTAAATTAAGGTACATGAAGTCAAATAGATTTTAGGTAATAAAATAATTACGTAATTTAGAAGTTGGGCTAATTGTTAATACACAGATTTAACTTGGAAGGGCACTTGTTTTAGTTGGAATATTGCCACACACACCCAGACCCCCCCACACACAACCCTACACACAACCCCCCACACACACACACAGACCCCCCACACGCACAACCCCCACACACACAACCACACACACAGACAACCCCCCACACACACACCACACCCCCCACCCCCAACACACACACAACCACCACACACACACAATCCCCCACACACACAACCCCACACACAACCCCACACACACAACCCCCTATCTATCTATCGCCCTCACTCTATCACCCCTCACTCTAACAATCTATCTATCTATCGCCCTCACTTTATCGCCCTTACTCTGTCAATCTATCGCCATCACTGTATCGCCCTCACTCTATCTATCGCCCTCACTCTGTCTATCTATCGCCCTCCCTCACTCTATCTATCGCCCTCCCTCTATCTATCGCCCTCACTATATCGCCCTCACTCTATCTATCGCCCTCACTCTGTCTTATCTATCGCCCTCCCTCACTCTATCTATCGCCCTCCCTATATCTATCTATCGCCCTCCCTCTATCTATCTATCGCACTCACTCTATCTATCTATCGCATCACCATAGCATCACTCAGCACGACCACAGCATCACTCAGCACCACCACAGCATCACTATGCGCTACCACAGCATCACTGAACGCCACAGCATCACTCGTCGCCACCACAACATCACTCAGCGCCACCACAACATCACTCAGCGCCGCCACAGCATCAATCTGTTCAACCTGTTCAACAACTGGTTCAAATATGTTCTCTCGATGTTTCAAGCTTTATTACAAATGTCACAAAAAGATGTTAATATTTCACTTCTGTTCTTGGATTTTCGTCACAATAAAATACACTGAACATAATCTTCACAAAAGTTATTTACAAAAGTTCAAGCTACTGCCATTATAAATGACAATAACTTTTATTTAAGTATTAATTATTAAAAAAAAATAAAAGCCATTGTTATTTGTAATATCAATACATCTAAGTCACATAAATACAACACCTATTGCATTACAAATGCTATAGGTGTCACATTTGCAAAAGTTATAACTATTGGCATTGTAAATGACAAAGCTATTAATTTCACTATTTCCAAAAACCAACACATAAATTAAAATATTTGTCATTTACAATACCAATAGCTCAAACTTTCCTAATGCGAGACCTATTGCATTGCAAATGCTTGTTTTAAAAGGTTTCAACCACTGTTTTAATGGTTCCTGTCTTCTGGGAAGCATCTGTACTGTTCTGTCGACTTTACTATATAACACTTGTTTATTTGTTTTCTTCCTTACAACAGTGTGGTCGCCAGGTTTAGGCAGTAGCAAGCTTTCTTTTTTAACGTGATCGTTTTGTTTGTGATATTTGCTTGCAATGAAAGTAAAAAAGTACAGAAAAGAATAAACATTCGAGCAGCATTTAAAGCTAAGACAGATTGTAATGTAATGTAATGTAAAAATTACTTATAAAGCGCGGCATACACCGGACGGTTTCTTGGCGCTGTTCACTGTATTCGGCGGGAGGCAGAGGGGGGGGGAGAGAAAAGCTTATGAATAAACAATACGGAAGAGGTGGGTTTTAAGGAGAGACCTAAATTGAGGGTGGGAGTGAGAGAGTCTAAGTTCCAATGGAAGAGAGTTCCAGAATGAGGGGGCCAGAAAAGAAAATCTGAGACCTCCATGTTTTTTACGCCTGTATCTGGGTACCTGGAGGAGTGCTAGGTCAGAGGATCGGAGGTGTCTGGAGGGGACATAGCGATATAGGAGGGAAGAGATGAAGGAAGGGCCGATGCCGGCCAAAGATTTATGAGTAAGACAGCCTAGTTTGAACTTGCAGCGCTCTGAAACAGGAAGCCAATGAAGGGCTTTGAGCAGAGGGTGGACGTGATGATGTTTGGGTTGATGATAAATTAGGCGAGCTGCCTGGTTCTGTATCAGCTGCAGTCGTTTGATCTGATATTGAGGGATGCCTACATACAAAGCGTTAGCGTAGTCGATCCGAGAGATGACTAGGGCCAGCAATGCCAGAGTGAGGGCTTCGGTGGTCAGGAAGTGGGCTATTTTTCGGATCTTCCTAAGCTGAAAAAAGCAAGAAGACACAGTGGCATTGACCTGATGTTTCATAGAGAGATCATGGGAGATGTAAACCTCCAGGCTTTTCACTTTGTCAGCAGGGTGGGGAGGGGGGCCAAGTGAGAGGGGCCAGAAGGTGGAGTTCCAGGGGTTGGATGGGCCTCCGACAAGAACGAGCTCCGTCTTGTCGGGATTAAGTTTGAGATGGTGGGCGCCCATCCAACTACTGATATGGCAGAGGGTGGATTGGAAATTTTTGGCCGCTTCGTCAGAGGGGTCAAGGTTGAAAACGAGCTGAATGTCGTCTGCATAGTTAAATGCGGAGACATTCCTTCCCCGGAGGGAGCGGATCAGGGGGGTGAGGTACAAATTAAAAAGAAGTGGTGACAAGGACGAACCCTGTGGAACACCGCAGGTAAGCATCCTCCTGTCAGCCGAAAACTGGGAAAGTCGGACGGATTGGTGGCGGTTGGTCAGAAAGGAACAAACCCAGTTAAGGGCCGTCCCACCGATGCCCGCTTCTTTGACACGGTCGACCAAGATGGTGTGGTCGACCGTGTCAAAGGCAGCCGACAGATCCAAAAGGACCACGGCTTGGCTGATGTTGGAATCAGCGCCTCTACGGAGTTCCTCCATGACAGAGAGGATAACCGCCTCGGTCGAGTGGGCAGGTCTAAACCCGGCTTGCTGGGAATCAAGGAAGTGGGAGTCTTCCATGAAGGAGCTGAGGACGCTGGTCATGTGAGACTCAAGTATCTTACTCAAGTAAGGGAGCAGGGAAATGGGGCGGAAATTGCCCAGAACCCCGGGATCAGCGTTGTTTTTTTTTAATATAGGAACCACTTCAGCGTTCTTAAACTGGCTGGGAACCTGACCGAGCAGTAAAGAGTTGTTCAGGAGGGCCAGCGGAGGGGAGGGGCAAGCCGAGAAGGCGGCCCGGAGAATCGTGGGAGGGCAGCAGTCTGTGGGGGAACCAGATGAAACTTTATTAAGTAAGGAGAGAAAGTCTACCTCTAGTATGGGGGGAGCTGAGTGAGGGAAACGGGGTTAAAAGAGGAAGTGACCTCAGCGAGGGCCATCGCCGGCGGTCCGGGAGATATACTGTTTTTGATTTTACTGATTTTTTCTATAAAAGAGCAGTTGAGGGAGTCACAGAGGGCCTGGGACGGAAGAGGTTTAATAGTCACCCTATCCGGATGTGAGAGCTCCTCCACAATGGCAAAAATTTCTTTAGATTTTTGCACAGAGTTAAGAATTTTTGAGGAGAAGTAGGTGGTTTTAGCTGCTGAGATGGCCTGTTTATATTCTCCAGATAGCTTTAGAAAATGAAGTTTCTCTAAAGGGTCGTAGTTTCTACGCCAATGACGCTCAGCTTGGCGAAGTCCAAGTTTTAGGGATTTGAGGCTATCTGAGAACCACCGATGTGCGTCATGAGGACGCTTGGCTCTGACTAGTTTAAGGGGAGCAACCTTGTTACTGGCAGATTCTAACCATTCAGTTAATGCGGTTTCTTGAGAGTCTATGGAGCCTAGGCAGGACGGAGCCGAGGAAGTTAAAGAGGTGAGGAAGCGATCAAGGTCTGCTTTGTTCCAGTTGCGAGCCAAAAGGCTAGGGCCTCGGCTGTGGGGGGGTGGTGGAGGGATCAGAAGACAAAAAGAGATTAGAAAGTGGTCAGACCAGTGGCAAGGTAATATCGTGAGCGAATTGATTTCCAGATTATAGGACCACATCTGGTCTAGGATGTGGCCTTTAGAGTGGGTGGCTGTATGAATATGTTGAGAGCCATTAAGCCCACTTAGCAGGTCAGTGAAAGCCAGGGAATGGGGGCTTTCATTTGCATCTGATGGCCAGTAGTTAAAGTCACCTAGGACCAGGATTTTAGAGTTGTTGATTGTAAGCGGAGAGAGTAGATCACCAAAGAGGGAGGAGAAGTTGGGCATGAGTTGAGGAGGGCGGTATACCAAGACACAGATGAAAGGGGACACCGAGGAATCAAGTCTGATTGTCAGGCAGTCAACCTGGGGGATGGGGAGTAAAGAAAGGGAGCTGAACCTGAGAGGAGATTTGATGATAGCGGCTACGCCGCCTCCCGGTTTGCCAGCCGGCCGGTTGGCTTGGAGGATGTAATAACCCGGTGGAATGGCTGCCAAGATGTCAGGGAGGGAGTCGATTGATTGATTGATTGATTGAAAAAGCTTTATTCGAGTTATACACTCATAAAAGCACACAGATATAAATGTATACAGTTTTAAAACTTCATACATTCGATAACAATGAATTTGTAATTAAAAATACATAGTACATAGACATAAAAATTGTTACCAATTAGAGTTAAAATAAGCTTTCTCATAAAATGCTGAAACTAGATGCATGTTAAAGTAGAGAATCCTCTGCGTTACGGGCCATTCCCAAGTTTATACAATCAAAACTCTTGACATACATGTTAGCAGCATTTTGTGGTTAAAATTCATATCTATCTCCCAGTAGGCATTGGCAAGGATAAATCAAACAAACGGAAGAGATAAAATTCAAAACACATTAGAGGATAGAGCCCTCCTCCTTATGGACCATGCCCACCCCAGATATTTTGCCGTTCCAACTACGATGAACATTTCAGTGGAAGAACAAACAATTCTCAACCCCTCAATACCACTTAGGACACCAAGGTTCCTACAGACAGGAGCCAACCAAGATTTTCTTGGGTTTGCATAAGCCGCGCATAAAAAAAGAAAATGTGCGATGCTTTCGTTGGGGGCTCCACATGACGGGCAGCACGAACTACTACTAGTTCTCCAACTGGACGTCAAACACCTCAAGGGGAGAGAACCTGCCCTTAACTGGAAAAATAATTTCCTGTCTAGTGGAACAGTTATAAAGTCCCAATACTTTTCTAGGGCTGGTCTTGATTTAATTTCCAAAAATCTACCCCCCATGGATTCCGAGGTTACGCTCCTCCAAAGCTTCTGATCGATGTAATCCCAATATATTTCTTTGATACTGGATTTACTAGGGAATACTTCCCCGAGGGGATTTTCCCAAAGTTTGGAGAGCCCAAGCTCAGCAAGGACGTCCCTTAGCATTTTTAGCCATGTAATTTTTCGAAAAACATCTGATTTGGCTAATGCTAAGAACCCCTCAGCGTAGTGTCTTATTTCCACGGTTGTCCATAGCCGTCTCCAATAGAGGATAGGCCTCAATCGGGCACGGTCACTAAGCGATCTTCTGCCTAGATCAAAGCCAAGCGGTATTAATGGGGTGCTTTGGGGGAGACTAGTTATCCCTCTCACAAACCTGTTCTCAGATCTTTGGAGGGTGGTAAGACTCTCAAAGCCCCAGACTTCAGCCCCATAAAGGGTTGCGCCCAAGGCTTTTGCGTCATAAGAGGGAGTCATCATTCAGCCAAGTCTCCGTTAGAAAAAGAATGTCAGGTCGGTCTGAATCCAGGAGGTGGTGAATGTCAGATTGATGTCTGACGAGCGACCGGGTGTTAAGGTACATGATTGCTAGTTCCAAATTAGCAGGAGCTTGAGCGGACAGGGGTTTAGAAAGGGAGGGAGTGGTTGTGAGTTCAGAGGTGAGGAAGGATGGGAGGGTCTTGATCTCAGGAAAAAAGGTGCGGGCTTGGTAGATACCGAGCTGTTGTAGGTTATAGTGGCTGGCGGATTCCAGTGGCCAGGGTGAGTGTAGAGCAATCAGGTCCCTGGCTTTGGTAATGCTTGTCTGCACTAGTTTTGCCTTTGGTTTGGAACGCGTATCTACATTATATAAAGTGGTCTGGTTCCCTGGGGCACGATGTCTACTACATTGTGGAAATGTCTCTGAATATTGCAGAAAATCCCATAGACCCACATATATGTAAGATACATTTATCTCCGCAGGACAAGCTGTTTCAAGGCATAAACGATTAAAGTGAAGTTACCCAAAAAAAAGTACATTTACAGACTGAAAAACATTATACAATGTGACAAATAACGGCTGTTATTTACATACAATTGTATCTACTGCTGTACATTTATTAAGCGGTGTTGTGTAGCCGGAGGGCACATTAAGCAGAGAGGCACGTTAACACTGTAGTCCTTTAGCAGCCCTCTGTACACTTTACCAAGATGACGTCTGCGGCTTCCGGAGTGACCGGCAGTGTGCCGACCAGGCCTGGCGTTCGTGTACACTCTGCCGCGAGCGCGCGGGGGCGGCTGAAGCCGCAGAGAGCCATCTTACTCTCCCCGCGCCTTGCATCCCGTTATGTGCGATGTCTCCTGGCTGTCGGCTCGGAGTCGCTGTCACCTGCCCGCGGATTGGCCAATCACGCGCTCCCCTTCTCTGCCTGCCGCTTTGATTGGTCGCCTCTCGTGGGGGGCTCTTGTGGTCCTCAATCCTCACAATGGCGGCGCCCACCGACCTGCAGCCCCCCCGTGCGGCCCCCGGTCCACACCGAGACTGACCTGGCTGAGGGGGCCCGCAGGGTGACCCCCACGGGTAAGAGCGGGAGGGGCAGAGGGTCGAAGAGGAGCGGTGAAGGGGACGGGGGGGGGGGGCAGGGGGGCCTGGGGAGGGGGACCCGGGGGTGGGGAGGAAGCGGTGCACTTAATTTCAGGGGGAGCCCTGCACTCCAGACAGGGGGCATCTTGGTGGGTGGAGGGGGTGTGCATTGAGGGGGGAAGGAACCTGTAGGGGGGTGTAACCCGGGGTGGGGGAGAGGATAGGATAGGGCAGGGTGCCCCAGAGGAAGACAACGGAGACTTGACAAGAGGAGGGGACTTCGAGAAGGAGGAGTGGGAAGCCTTGAGGAGGAGGACCCTGGGGAGAGGATGGGGGGGGGGGGGGGGCAGGAGAGAGCACACCAGGGCGAGGGGGGCACAGGAAAGAACACATCAGGGTGAGGGGGGCACAGGAAAGAACACACCAGGGCGAGGGGGGCACAGGAAAGAACACATCAGGGTGAGGGGGGGGGGCAGCAAACAACACACCAGGGCGGCACAGGAAAGAACACATCAGGGTGAGGGGGGCACAGGAAAGAACACATCAGGGTGAGTGGGGCACATGAAAGAACACAGGGTGAGGGGGGGCAGCAAACAACACACTAGGGTGAGGGGGGGCAGCAAACAACACACAAGGGGTAGGGGGGGCAGGAGAGAACACACCAGGGTGAGGGGGGCAGGAGAGAAGTGGGGCCAGGAGGGAACACATCAGTGTGAGGGGGGCCCAGGAGAGCACACACCAGGGCGAGGGGTGCCCAGGAGAGCATACACCAGGCTGAGGGGGCACAGGAAAGAACACATCAAGGTGAGGGGGGGCAGCAATCAACACACCAGGGTGAGGGGGCCCAGCAAACAACACACCAGGGGTGGGGTGGGGGGGGGGGCAGGAGAGAACACACCAGGGTGAGGGGGGGCAGGAGAAAAGGGGGGGCCCAGGAGGGAACACATCAGTGTGAGGGGGGCCCAGGAGAGCACACACCAGGATGAGGGGGGCCCAGGAGAGCATACACCAGGGCGAGGGGGGCACAGGAAAGAACACATCAGGGTGAGGGGGGCACAGGAAAGAACACACCAGGGCGAGGGGGGCACAGGAAAGAACACATCAGGGTGAGGGGGGGGGGCAGCAAACAACACACCAGGGCGGCACAGGAAAGAACACATCAGGGTGAGGGGGGCACAGGAAAGAACACATCAGGGTGAGTGGGGCACATGAAAGAACACAGGGTGAGGGGGGGCAGCAAACAACACACTAGGGTGAGGGGGGGGCAGCAAACAACACACAAGGGGTAGGGGGGGGCAGGAGAGAACACACCAGGGTGAGGGGGGCAGGAGAGAAGTGGGGCCAGGAGGGAACACATCAGTGTGAGGGGGGCCCAGGAGAGCACACACCAGGGCGAGGGGTGCCCAGGAGAGCATACACCAGGCTGAGGGGGCACAGGAAAGAACACATCAAGGTGAGGGGGGGCAGCAATCAACACACCAGGGTGAGGGGGCCCAGCAAACAACACACCAGGGGTGGGGGGGGGGCAGGAGAGAACACACCAGGGTGAGGGGGGGCAGGAGAAAAGGGGGGGCCCAGGAGGGAACACATCAGTGTGAGGGGGGCCCAGGAGAGCACACACCAGGATGAGGGGGGCCCAGGAGAGCATACACCAGGGTGAGGGGGGCACAGGAAAGAACACATCAGGGTGAGGGGGGGGGGCAGCAAACAACACACCAGGGCGAGGGGGCCACAGGAAAGAACACATCAGGGTGAGGAGGGGCAGCAAACACACCAGGGCGAGGGGGGCACAGGAAAGAACACATCAGGGTGAGGGGGCACAGGAAAGAACACATCAGGGTGATGGTGGCACAGGAAAGAACACAGGGTGAGGGGGGGCAGCAAACAACACACCAGGGTGAGGGGGGGCCAGCAAACAACACACCAGGGGTAGGGGGGTCAGGAGAGAGCACACCAGGGTGAGGGGGCGGCAGGAGAGAAGGGGGGGCAGGAGGGAGCACACCAGTGTGAGGGGGCCCTGGAGAGCACACACCAGGGTGAGGGGGACCCCAGCAGAGAAAACACCAGGATGGGGCGGGGGGTACCCAGAGTGGGGGTGCTTAGAAGAGAACATACTAGGGAGAGGGGTGCCCAGGAGAGAAAACACTATGGTAGAGCCTCTGAGGGAGTGTGGATCCATGTGGAGGACACAGCCAAGAGAGAAACACTGATGGAGGGTCTGTGTCTAGGAATCTAGGGTGGTGCGACCGGAGCCACTGCACTGGGTGCTGATTTAGGAAAGGGGGGAGCCGTGTTTGCAAGTTTATTATGGTTTTAAAGCACCTGCTGGCAAGTTCCTTTCTTCCAGCAATTTCCAGGCAAGAATAAAATGTCAAGATAACGCCTACGAATAATGTTCTTTGTGGAGAGAGATCAGAGTTTTGTCTAGTTGATATTTTAAATCCCTATACAGTAGCGCAGAGGATTAATATGCCTGCTGCAAAGAATGTGTACCATGCAGATCGCAAAGTGCATATAATGTAAATAGTGGGTTACGGTTTTTAAAATAGACATCTTTTTTTATTCTCAACTTATAAGTTAAAATACTAATATAGAACAGTGAGCTATTAAATTTTATCAAAGAACTGTATGCACAATGCAAAGTGTAGATTAGAGCATAGATTAATGTTGTAACAGGGGTTCATTTGGGTAGAAATAGATTCTTATTATTAGGTCACCCCCAAAAATGGAGTTCCTTTTTAAATTCTGAATTTGTGCTTCTCCAGACCAAGCTCTATTAAGCTATACTGTCTACCAGTATGGATAACATGTCACTCCTACACCTTATACTTCTTTGGCTCATGTAACATTTTCTATTTACTGATTTACAAACTAATGACTGATTGTCTCTGTGTAATGTGATGCAACGTGCTCTGACACCCTACACTGGTATGAGTAGTGCTATGTTTCTAATTAAATGCATCTAAGAGAGAGTGGTTATGGAGACTTGAGGAGTATTGTTAAAGGGTGGTGGAGAGGGAATCTGTTGTGGAGGTGGCCATTGGGGGGCGACAACAAACATTGCTGCACCGGGTGCCACCAGTGCTAAAGCCTGCTCTGCTAGGGATTAGCAACCTTCAGAATGGAGGCCCTAAGGAGGCAGGGTCCTTGAGGAGAGAATGAGAGTGTAGCCTAGAGGAGAACACACTATGGCCTTACATCCTGCCGTAGCGGGCTCTACCAGCCATCAAAGGTGTGCTCTTCAAGGGCATTTAACAAAGGAGCAAGCCTTTAATGGCCGGTAGAGCATCTATGAAGGGCTCTAAGAGTATTAGAACATTCCGCCCCTAGAGGGCAGAATGTTCTAATTTGTAAAACAAAGGCCTCAACTGGATCCCGAGGGGATTGAAATCTCCTTGAGCTCTGTGAGGCCGTGTTTTTCTCAGCAGCAGCTGTAAACAAGCATTGAAATGTTGGAGCTCCGGGCTTTTACTGGCCATTAGAAATCCCGATCACTCCATTGTTTTCAATGGCGCTCCCAACATTCTAGTGTTCTAATGGAGGCTGGACAATTGTGGGCTAGGGCACCTTCTGCAGGGAGAGTCCCTGTTAGAGAAGGATACACTAGTGGTGGAAAGTCAGGAGTGTACCTTGGGAGACAATGAGGGGTAACCTAGAAGAGGATACACTGGTGGAGGGATAGTCTCTAGGGATGGGATACCTTCAGGAGGAAGAGTACTTGGGAGGAAGAGGGGTGACCTAGAAGAGGGTAAACTAATGGCTGGATAGTGGTAGAAAGTTCCTGGAGGTGGGATACCTTCTGGAGGGTGACCCAGGGGAGTGAGGGTACCTTAAGAGAAGACGATGAGTAACTACCTAGAGGAAGATACAGTGGTAGAGAGACAGTGGTGGAAACCTTCTAGGGCAGGGATACCTTTAGGGGGAAGTCCCCCGGGAAGAGGGCTAACCTAGGAGAGGATTCACAGTCTGAGAAGAAGAATTGCACTTAGCTGGGGAGCGGGTAACTTCAGGAAGAAGGCCCTCAGGCGGGAGAGGAAGGGGGTAATGTAGAAGAGTCTATACTGGTGGAAGTACAGTCTCCGGGAGTGTGATACTTTCAGGATGGGGTCCCCGAGGAGGTAGAGGCCATGGGAGAGGATGAGGGAGAACCTATAGAAGGATACACTATTGGTGGAATAGCGATTTTGGAGGTTTCGATCAACACTTACGTAAACTTTTTGCATGTTTTTTGCCCCAGATGTGCCTTTTCTTAAGTTGTTTATTATTATGATCCTATCGATGTCTCCTAGACAGGATTCCAGATAAGGTTTTGAAGTTGGAGTTTTTTTATTTTATTCTTTGGATGTTGGGAGCTACATAGTATCTCGGCGTAAGGCAGAAATTATGAGGCGGGAGAGGAAGGGGGTAATGCAGAAGAGTCTCTACTGGTGGAAGGACAGTCTATGGGAGTGGGATAAATTCAGGATTGGAACCTCAAGGAAGTAGAGTCTACGGGGGGAGGATGGATGATAACCTAGAGGAGGGATTGTATCTGAGGCTGGGATACATTCAGGGAGAAGATGAGGGGGTCACCTGGTGGGTGGACAGTCTCTAGGGACGATATACCTTCAAGAGGGAGGCCCTGAGAAGGAAGAGTCCCTGAGGAGAGGATCAGAGGGGACCAAGAGGATGACAGACTGGTGGAGCAACAGCCTCTACAGGTTGGGAACCTTTAGGAGGGAGAGGGAGGAGGTAACCCAGAAGAGGATGCACCAATGGAAGGACGGTCTCTAGGGTGGGATTGCTTTAGGAGGAAGTTACTGGGAATGAGAAGTAACTGGGGAGAAGTTTAGAACTAACTTAGGAGCGAACACAGAGTCTGAGGTAAAGGAGGGAGCTTCATTGGGGGGGGAGAGGGCTTCAGGACCCTGTGGAGGGACATGCCCTGGTGAAAGAGGGGGACAGACTGGTGGTGGGGAGTCCCTAGCGAAAGGGAGCACCTGCAGGAGGAAGACGCTCTAGGCATTCACCTAGGGGCAAACAAGATGGTGGAGGGTAAATGTTGGGGTTGGGTGGGTCTCTTGAAAGATTGGTTCACTTCTATCGGAAGCTCCTGAGGGGGGATGCAAGGGAGGGGACGTTGGAGGGGTAACCGAGAAGAGGGTGGGATATTAGGGGTAGGAGAAGGAGCACTGATGGGGGAAAGGGGAACCTTTAATAAGAGGATCAGACATTGGGGCAGGCTGGTCTGCTGTGAAGGTGGCCCTAGAGGACTGGTCGGTGGGTAGGAGAGAGGGAGAGCTTAGGTAGGCAGCGCATGTGTGCAGGAGGAGGATGCTGGTAAGAAGGGTGGACTCTGGGAGGGGCATAGTGATGGGGAGCATGGGGACTTTTACTAATGGCCACCATGCTGGGTTAACAGAGGGAATCAGGGGCAAGATCGTGTAGTGGAGAAAGAGGAGGGACACTCCAGAGGAGAGGGAACATAACACGTAGGGGGCGGGGGTAACTAAAGGGCGGACTAACTTCAGTGTAGATGGGGCTGGGTGGCAGAACCACCCAAGCGTTGAAATGAAAAGTCCTTTGTATTCCCAGAAAGCCCTGGTAGGCCAGGTCCACAGTGACTTTATGTGAGAGACAATGTAAGGAAAGTATCTGTGTTTTCCTCTAGGGGCCATACTGCTGCTAACTTGTGGCTGCTGGCTTGATCTTTCGTCTCCTTTCCACCTGCAGTCTGTGGTTAATCATCCTCTTTGTTGTGGTTTGTGTGTTTAAGTAAAGCGAAGGAGGCATCAGCGAGTCGGTTTCCTTCAACATTTCTGTAAACCCTTTGCTTGTTTTTTGCCCCAGATGTGCCTCTTGTTAAGTTGTGTGTTATTATGATCCTAACTATGTCTCATAGACAGGATTCCAGAAAAAGTTTTGAAGTAGGAGGTGTTTTTGTGTTTTAATTCTTGCTTTTGACAGTTGGGAGCTATATGGTGTCCTGGCGTAAATCAGACATTATGATTTTAAAGTATTTTAAGGAGGTACACAATAAACGAAATGCTTTAGTTTTACCTCAGACTTTGAGCTTTAAATTCACAGCCACCTAAAGATTAATTTTTCATTGTAGACGCTGCTTGGATCCGGCAACAGCAGTTGTAGGCACATCACTGATGGGGTGACTCGTGTGGACGTCCCCCGGGCACTGTGTGGGGGCTGGGCGGACATTGTTGTATCCGTTACTGTTTTGTTCTGTTGAGGATATCGCAAGACTAGAGAACTACAAGTTAGCTCAGCGAGTTAATCACTCGTTGTGGAGGTTGATGGGCGCCTTCTTGCTATAAAGATATATGCACGGGTTCTAGCACGAGACCTTGGAAGAATGGGTGGATAAGGGGGCCAGACAAGACAAGTGGGAAGAGATGCCGAAAGGAAGAGTGCTGATGTGAACATGGGTGACTGGGTGAAGATTAAAATAGGAATCATAACAAGTGCTGGTCTGTGTGTAAAGGGCCTTTACATCAGCGCTGCATCCTATCAGAGTCGACGCAGTGTGGCCTTGGATCAGAAAGGGCAGAACAGGCCAGTGTGGAAGTTATATAAAAAGCCATAAAGGATGGCACTGCGGCAGAGGTAAGATGAATTTTTTTCACCCTGAACGTGAGGTCACAAATGGGAGAACCCGATAGAGACCTGTCTCGGCACCTGCTTTTTAGAACTGAACACCGAGAGGACCCGACCCACTTAAAGCCTTGCACGTAGTAGTTATATGTTGATGAAGGATGGTGACTTTGGGAGAGAAATGAATGTTAATTGCCCAGCTTTAACTGAAAGCGAGAATGCTGGGTTGAGTGATATTCGTTCACACGTTGAAGGCTGGGGGTGAGTGATATTTGTTCAAATGTTGAAGGCTGGGGTGAGTGATATTTGTTCACATGTTGAAGGCTGGGTGAAGTGATATTCGTTCACATGTTGAAGGCTGGGGTGAGTGATATTCGTTCACACGTTGAAGGCCGGGGTGAGCGATATTCGTTCACATGTTGAAGGCCGGGGTGAGTGATATTCGTTCACACGTTAAAGGCTGGGGTGAGTGATATTCGTTCTCACGTTGAAGGCCGGGGCGAGTGATATTCGTTCTCACGTTGAAGGCTGGGGTGAGTGATATTCGTTCACACGTTGAAGGCTGGGTGAAGTGATATTCGCTCACATGTTGAAGGCTGGGCGCGTGATATTTGTTCACGCGTTGAAGGCTGGGGTGAGTGATATCCGTTCACATGTTGAAGGCTGGGGTGAGTGATACTCGTTCTCACGTTGAAGGCCGGGGCGAGTGATATTTGTTCACACGTTGAAGGCTGGGGTGAGTGATATTCGTTCTCACGTTGAAGGCCGGGTGAGTGATATTCGTTCTCACGTTGAAGGCTGGGTGAGTGATATTCGTTCACACGTTGAAGGCCGTGTGAGTGATATTCGTTCACACGTTGAAGGCTAGGGTGAGTGATGTTCGTTCTCATGTTGAAGGCTGGGTGAGTGATATTCGATCACGCGTTGAAGGCTGGGGTGAGTGATACTCGTTCTCACGTTGGAGGCTGGGGTGAGTGATACTCGTTCTCACGCTGGAGGCCGGGGTGAGTGATACTCGTTCTCACGTTGAATGCCGGGGTGAGTGATACTCGTTCTCACGTTGAAGGCCGGGTGAGTGATATTCGTTCACACGTTGAAGACTGGGGTGAGTGATATTTGTTCACACGTTGAAGGCAGGGGTGAGTGATATCCGTTCACACGTTGAAGGCAGGGGTGAGTGATATTCGTTCACACGTTGAAGGCAGGGGTGAGTGATATTCGTTCACACGTTGAAGACCGGGGTGAGTGATATTCGTTCACACGTTGAAGACCGGGGTGAGTGATATTCGTTCACACGTTGAAGGCCGGGGTGAGTGATATCTGTTCACACGTTGAAGGCCGGGGTGAGTGATATTCGTTCACACACGTGAAGGCCGGGGTAAGTGATATTCGTTCACACGTTGAAGGCTGGGGGTGAGTGATATTTGTTCACATGTTGAAGGCTGGGGTGAATGATATTTGTTCACATGTTGAAGGCTGGGTGAAGTGATATTCGTTCACATGTTGAAGGCTGGGGTGAGTGATATTCGTTCACACGTTGAAGGCCGGGGTGAGCGATATTCGTTCACATGTTGAAGGCCGGGGTGAGTGATATTCGTTCACACGTTAAAGGCTGGGGTGAGTGATATTTGTTCTCACGTTGAAGGCCGGGGCGAGTGATATTCGTTCTCACGTTGAAGGCTGGGGTGAGTGATATTCGTTCACACGTTGAAGGCTGGGTGAAGTGATATTCGTTCACATGTTGAAGGCTGGGCGCGTGATATTTGTTCACGCGTTGAAGGCTGGGGTGAGTGATATCCGTTCACATGTTGAAGGCTGGGGTGAGTGATACTCGTTCTCACGTTGAAGGCTGGGGTGAGTGATATTCGTTCACACGTTGAAGGCTGGGTGAAGTGATATTCGTACACATGTTGAAGGTTGGGCGAGTGATATTTGTTCACGCGTTGAAGGCTGGGGTGAGTGATATCCGTTCACATGTTGAAGGCTGGGGTGAGTGATATTCGTTCACACGTTGAAGGCCGGGGTGAGCGATATTCGTTCACATGTTGAAGGCCGGGGTGAGTGATATTCGTTCACACGTTAAAGGCTGGGGTGAGTGATATTCGTTCTCACGTTGAAGGCCGGGGCGAGTGATATTCGTTCTCACGTTGAAGGCTGGGTGAGTGATATTCGTTCACACGTTGAAGGCTGGATAAAGTGATATTCGTTCACATGTTGAAGGCTGGGCGAGTGATATTTGTTCACGCGTTGAAGGCTGGGGTGAGTGATATCCGTTCACATGTTGAAGGCTGGGGTGAGTGATATTCGTTCACACGTTGAAGGCCGGGGTGAGTGATATTTGTTCACACGTTAAAGGCTGGGGTGAGTGATATTCGTTCTCACGTTGAAGGCCGGGTGAGTGATATTCGTTCTCACGTTGAAGGCTGGGTGAGTGATATTCGTTCACACGTTGAAGGCCGTGTGAGTGATATTCGTTCACACGTTGAAGGCTAGGGTTAGTGATGTTCGTTCTCATGTTGAAGGCTGGGTGAGTGATATTCGATCACGCGTTGAAGGCTGGGGTGAGTGATACTCGTTCTCACGTTGGAGGCTGGGGTGAGTGATACTCGTTCTCACGTTGGAGGCCGGGGTGAGTGATACTCGTTCTCACGTTGAATGCCGGGGTGAGTGATACTCGTTCTCACGGTGAAGGCCGGGTGAGTGATATTCGTTCACACGTTGAAGACTGGGGTGAGTGATATCCGTTCACACGTTGAAGGCAGGGGTGAGTGACATTCGTTCACACGTTGAAGGCAGGGGTGAGTGATATTCGTTCACACGTTGAAGGCAGGGGTGAGTGATATTCGTTCACACGTTGAAGACCGGGGTGAGTGATATTCTTTCACACGTTGAAGACCGGGGTGAGTGATATTCGTTCACACGTTGAAGGCCGGGGTGAGTGATATCCGTTCACACGTTGAAGGCCGGGGTGAGTGATATTCGTTCACACACGTGAAGGCCGGGGTAAGTGATATTCGTTCACACGTTAAAGGCTGGGGGTGAGTGATATTTGTTCACATGTTGAAGGCTGGGGTGAGTGATATTTGTTCACATGTTGAAGGCTGGGCGAGTGATATTTGTTCACGCGTTGAAGGCTGGGGTGAGTGATATCCGTTCACATGTTGAAGGCTGGGGTGAGTGATACTCGTTCTCACGTTGAAGGCTGGGGTGAGTGATATTTGTTCACATGTTGAAGGCTGGGTGAAGTGATATTCGTTCACATGTTGAAGGCTGGGCGAGTGATATTTGTTCACGCGTTGAAGGCTGGGGTGAGTGATATTCGTTCACATGTTGAAGGCTGGGGTGAGTGATATTCGTTCACACGTTGAAGGCCGGGGTGAGCGATATTCGTTCACATGTTGAAGGCCGGGGTGAGTGATATTCGTTCACACGTTAAAGGCTGGGGTGAGTGATATTCGTTCTCACGTTGAAGGCTGGGGTGAGTGATATTCGTTCACACGTTGAAGGCTGGGTGAAGTGATATTCGTTTACATGTTGAAGGCTGGGTGAAGTGATATTCGTTCACATGTTGAAGGCTGGGTGAAGTGATATTCGTTCACATGTTGAAGGCTGGGCGAGTGATATTTGTTCATGCTTTGAAGGCTGGGGTGAGTGATATCCGTTCACATGTTGAAGGCTGGGGTGAGTGATATTCGTTCACACGTTGAAGGCCGGGGTGAGCGATATTCGTTCACACGTTGAAGGCTGGGGGGAGTGATATTCGTTCACACGATGAAGGGCAGGGTGAGTGATATCCGTTCACACATTGAAGGCCGGGGTGAGTGATATCCGTTCACACGTTGAAGGGTCGGTGAGTGATATTCGTTCACACGTTGAAGGCTGGGGTGAGTGATATTCCTTCACACGTTGAAGGGCGGGGTGAGTGATATTTGTTCACACGTTGAAGGCTGGGGTGAGTGATATTCGTTCACACGTTGAAGGCCGGGGTGAGCGATATTCGTTCACACGTTGAAGGCTGGGGGGAGTGATATTCGTTCACACGATGAAGGGCGGGGTGAGTGATATCCGTTCACACATTGAAGGCCGGGGTGAGTGATATCCGTTCACACGTTGAAGGGTCGGTGAGTGATATTCGTTCACACGTTGAAGGCTGGGGTGAGTGATATTCCTTCACACGTTGAAGGGCGGGTGAGTGATATTTGTTCACACGTTGAAGGCTGGGGTGAGTGATATCCGTTCACATGTTGAAGGCTGGGGTGAGTGATATCCGTTCACATGTTGAAGGCCGGGGGGAGTGATATTCGTTCACACCTTGAAGGCCGGCGGGAGTTATATTCGTTCACATCTTGAAGGCTGGGGTGAGTGATATTTGTTTACGCGTTGAAGGCTCGGTGAGTGATATTTGTTCACGCGTTGAAGGCTGGGGTGAGTGATATTCGTTCACACGTTGAAGGCTGGGGTGAGTGATTCACGCGTTGAAGGCTGGGGTGAGTGATATTCGTTCACACGTTGAAGGCTCGGTGAGTGATATTCGTTCACACGTTGAAGGCTGGGGGGAGTGATATTCGTTCACACGTTGAAGGCTCGGTGAGTGATATTCGTTCACCCGTTGAAGGCTGGGGGGAGTGATATTCGTTCACACGTTGAAGGCTGGGGTGAGTGATATTCGTTCACACGTTGAAGGCTGGGGGAGTGATATTCGGGAGTGATATTCGTTCACACGTTGAAGGCTGGGGGGAGTGATATTCGTTCACACGTTGAAGGCTGGGGGGAGTGACATTCGTTCACATGTTGAAGGCTGGGGGGGCGTGATACTCGTTGGCGCGAGCGCAGTAGCTCCTTATTCTGGTAATAAGGGTGACAGGAAGAAGTGCGAGGGATCTCAGGCCCCCAGCGTTTTGGAATGATGGTCTGTGCTAATTTGTTTCCATTTGTGTTCAATGGAGGGTACTTTTTTGGTTCTGTTACTAGCGGCTCTTTACCTTTACTTCTGTACTGTTATTGTTTTATTTGTTAGCGCATGTTACTTTTATTAAATTTGAGAGAGTTTTACTGTTACTTCTTTGTACCCTTTGTGTGCTGAAATTTGCGAATGGAGGGGAAGCGGGTGTGTGATAAAGGCAGAGCTGTACGTGGGAGGTAGAAACTTAGTTGGGGTCTCTCTTAGGGGCGTGGCCTGTGTAATTAAGGGCGTGGCTTAAAACACCTTCACTAAAGATCTGTGCTCAGCATAGTGTGCTGCCCGAATGGTTTTTTGCTGCTTCTGTCCATTCATCCAGGAACAGATGTATAATCAGAGCTCGAGTCGGGGTACCACGCGGGTGGACGGTGTCCCCCCACTTATTTTACCGGGAGCTCAATAACTGGAGCAAATGGAGCCACACATTCACTCTTTGGCCTCTCTGGGGCAAGATCGGAGCTCATTCAGAACGCTGCTCATGCGCTGGCTTCTCTGATGCAATCGCAACTAACGGGTGAGCGAGGGGAGGCAATGAGTCTGATGGTGAAAGTCACCTTTCGTGATGTCACTTCCCGTCGTGACATCAGCGTCCCCCCACTTCTTTTCTTAGGACTTGTGTCCTGTGTATAATACAAGTAACATTACACCTACAAGAAGCCAGGACTATTGGCTTTGTCATTGGTTGTAAATTGCACAAGATAAATAAGCAACAACTATGAGCTCGTATATAATATTGAAAATGCTGCTGATCTTGTGGGCGAGGTTGTGGCCGTAAGGCTGGAGCTGCCGATTTTCGAGCTGAGAAACTCGAGTCCAACGTTGGCTCAACACCCTGTGATTCAAAACATGACTGTGTCCTTGTGTAATGTAACTGGTGCTCATGCAAAGCGCTCCAACTTTGCGCTGTATAAAACTGAAAAACGAGTCTCACTGAAGTTACACCAAAAGCAGCGATGGGTGGTACTATTGCATAGGTGAGCTTTTTTTTCCCTCAACACTGACGGTAAAAATGGAGAGCCACATAGGGGCCCGTCTCGCCTGCTTTTAAGCACTGGGGTGTTGAGTACGGGCAGGTCCCGGCCCACGTAAAGCCCTGTATAAAGGTTTATATATATATATGCACGAGACCCTGCCCTCCCCCTCCATATATGTGTGTGTGTGGTTGTACTACCGTTGTAGACCCTTTGCAGGCTGCAGCTCTAAAAAAATCTTACCTCTGGTGAGACGGGTATTGTGTCTGGGACAGTGCTTAATTTGTGTAACCGTGAGTGCCGGTGCCCGAAGGTGTGCTCAGAATCAGGCGCTCCGTGCAATCAAACGTTGGCGGACCGAATACCATGGCTGGTAGTGTTTCAACCACTACCAGACGCCCCTGTCCTTTATGTCACTCGTGTAGGTTCCTACTGTCTCCCTTTGTGACGGGTTGCCGTTTTTCGCTTCCTCCATCCTTTCCTTTAGTTTGTTTTCCCTCTGCTGCTCTTGTATAAATATACCTTGCAGTGAAACAAGTGCCGATCCCCAAAGCTAAGAGCCGGTACCGCCCCCACCGGCTCAAATTAAGCACGGCTCAGGGACCCTCTTTGCTTCACTTCTCCGCATAGGTTTCTACAGTTTTAGTATTCGGAACTCCAGTGTCTGCTGAGAGTGCCTCCAGCAGTCTAATCCGAATAGAAGGAGCTATAATTCGACGCCTGATTTTTGAGAATCTCAGGCCTTGTATAGGTTGGACTAAGCCTGGCTAGTGGCCGAGCGTTAGCAGACAAAGGAAACGGGACACCGCCTGGTCTGGGAGGGCTTCCCCGTCTCTGAACACGGCTGTAGGAAGACCACAGCAGAGCAAAGGAACTGCAGGCAAAGATAAATCATGCCTGTAAATACAGCGAGACACTTAAAACCCACCCGCCCTCACTCCATCACGGGAGGCCTCTGGGTTAACGGCGCGTGGCAAGGACAGTGCGATGAAGAGCACTTAAAAAAATATTTGTATTATAAGAACCAGCTCCATAACATCGCACTTCAGTCAGCATCGGAAGGACATTGGCAAATGCAAACAGCATCAATCATAAAACCCCTATACCCAACATGGCCTACATACAGAGATCAAACCCCTGGATACACATCTATGCAATAACAAAAGACGCCTTTAATACCACAGGACTAAACCCCCTTCTTACAAATCAACCTCCCCGGCCGCTCCCCCCCCCCCCTCTCCCTTCGATTCCATAATATGTCCTTCATTATCCACAGTAGCAGGATGAAGAGCACTTTTAAGCTGCACGGATGGTGGGGAGTCTTTTAAAACAGGAATGGCAGACTGTTTCTATCGCCAGCTCGGAATGCCTCGTCGATTCTGTAATCCAAGGGTCGGATTGAATTGTGGATTCCCACACACTGGAATTACTGCATTCACCAAACCATAGACCACTCATCCTGGGCTGTGCAGTCTGGCCAGGGAATTCTAGTGCATTTAATGTGCACCCGACCACGCCCATTGGCCGGCAGCCTTTACAAACCCAGAGCATTGGACACCACCGGCAGCAGAACATTAGAAGCAATTACATTCTTGTTTGTGCACATCTAATAATTGTGTGTGCTGGCTGTGTGTGACAGCATTAGCCACGAAAGAAACCAGGCTTATCTCCTCCACTGCACTCTTCAAGAAAGAGGTGAAAACCATCCTTCTGGCCAAGATCTCCTGAACTTTATAGGTGCTGGATCAGAGACTCTGCATCGCTTTGTATCATTGATCACCTTGTCTTTTGGCACTATACTCCTACTTGATGACGACACTAATACGCTACTCTCTTACTACCGACCAATATATGATACACTTTGGTTTATTGAATCACCCTCCCGATTCCCCCACCCCGTGTTCTCTCTATCCTAAGAAATTGGTATAAGCCATCCACACATCCAAGGTTTACCTGAACCCTTCTGTAGTGGGATCAATGACTTGTGCCGTCTTATATTACTTGTTTACCTGATTGTATATTGATATGTTTTCTGTACGTTATTGTTATCCTATTATGTTTGTGACTATTATACTGCTCCCATTATCTCTGTTCATTCCTGCTGCCCCACCCCTGTCTCTGTGAAGCGCTCTGATATCTGTAAGGATCTTGTTCGCGCTATATAAAACTTTGAATGAATAAATAAATAAATAAAGGAATTAAGGCGGATTGTGTTTAATAAAGTGGATTGTACAGAGGCTTAGGTTTGAAACATTGCATGCTCGAGAATACAGCTGTGTACCAGGGAATTATGTTAATTAAGCTGATGGGTGCAAATTTTACTGTATTCTTTTTTTTTTTTTAAGTATATTTTTATCCACGCGAACGTATTGTTGGTTTGTGTGCACCAGTTGGGTCTGATGTTAAGTTGTGTCTCCCAAACCCTTTTTTTTTTGGTTTTTCTTCATGCTGGCGAAAGGACGGAGTAACGTGGTTTCTAAGGGAGTAAAACAGTTTCAGACATCTGCTTGGATCTAGAGAGCTGCAAGATGGCGCAGTGAGTTAATTGTGCATTGTGGAGCCTTGTGTGTCACGAGTGTCATTCCAGCAGGGCGAACCGGCTCCCAGGCAGCTGGAGTACTGTTAAAACTGGCGATGCCAAGACCTCTGGTGCCCAGTGCTTCTGAATGGCAGAACTGCCAATCAATGACTGTTTTGAAAGGCTCATTAGTTCGAGCATTCGAGGCCTCTTGTATATACTTTAGTATATACTTATATGTGTATGTAATTTGTGGGCTCTGGAGATCAGCCCCAGGACTGGTCTGCTTCTGCTTAGGGACTTTTTTTCTGTTCAACTGCCTCTATTAACTGTCTTGATAGAAAACGACCAGCAGAGGTCAGCAAACTACTAGAATCACTTTAGCATTCTCTTGATTCCAGTCCATAAAAATTGTCTTCCACAAGCACTGTAGACAAAATATTTTTTTCAAATCTTGTATTTTCAGTGACATGACCAACAAAGGCCCAGATTTTATATTAAAAACAAAGCTTTGGACTATACCATCACCCGCTGAAAGGCAATATTTCTCTCCATGTGTTCCCATACCTGGCGTGTCATGCAGTTTGGCGCTTACTTTCCCTCCATGTTAAAGAACAGTAGATGTTTCAGCACCCAGGCTAATGTGCTGCATAGCTGAATACATATGAGGTCCCAAAGGCGAGACCGATTGCATTGCAAGGTTTTTAGTAAACCATCCATGTGGTGGGGAGAGCGCAGTACACATGCTCTGGTTGTCTGCAGTGAGGTGACGTGTTATCTTGGGGGCATCTCCCGGGGCATGCTGTGATTGGCTGCTTGCTCTCTCAGTACATGCTGCCTTGCCCTGTTCGTGTCTGCCTGTCCTTGCTCGGGTTGTTTTCAGTTTTTACGCACCGGTCCTGTCCCCATCCGTGCGTCCTTGTGCTCTCAGCTCTCTTGAACTCTGTCCATGTTTTGCTGCGCGTCTGAGCTAGGCCTTGTGATGGGAGGTTCATGGTGTCGGGTCCAGGCCAGGGCTGGTGGGGGTGTGAGGGCTGAGGGCCGTCGTTGGTCGGATGTGCAAAGAGCGGGCATTAGTTTTGGGGTGATTTAAAATGCTTGATGGACTCTGGGTAGAATTGTGCCAATCGAAGGCTGTAAACAGAGCTGCCCAGCTGTGTGATCGATGCTATTTTATTTCTAGCTAATTATTACCACAGTCTAGAAGATAAACTGAAACTCTAAGCGCGATAAAGCGCCATATTACCTTGAATACCTGTTTGTGTCACTGTCTGAGCTGGAGCCGGAGAGCGTCCGGCAAGCGGCTTCTCTGATCCCTAAAGGTGAGAAACGAGGGTGGGAGGGAAGCGTTCTCGGCTTTGGCAGTCTTCCGAAATGCAGGTAACTGTGTTTTGTAAATACCTCCTTCACCTGCCCCACCCTCAGAGCACGGAGTCCGGGGGCGGTGCCCCGCCACACCTGCCCCTAGGTGTATGGTGTATACTGCAGCAGCCTCTCGGTACAAGACTCTGGATTTCGCTAGGGGTTTATGTATGGGTGTGCGAAATTGCAGAAATTCACATCTGTTAGATTCTTTAAGAAACTTCACCGTTTTTATGATTTTTTCATAGTTTCTTATTGGTTGCGAGGGTAAAAATTGAAAATTAAAATAGCTTTGTGGAACTGTCACAGGCGTATTCTTAAAAAAAAATTGCTAATGGAGCAGTAGTTTCGCACAGTCCTAGATTTTGATTTCACTTTTTCCGACGGCAGATGAGCGAGGCAGGGGTTTGTCTGGTACATAAGGTTCCCATATTGCGTCGTGTGAATGCCCTCTGTTCACGAAGGCTTTCTTCAGAACGGTCTCTGGTCCCGTGAGCGGTTTTGGGTGGGAATGCGGGGTGTAGTTTTCCAAAGAGCCCTCCCAGAGTTGACCTTTCTGCGTTGCAAGCTCTGTCATGTGCGTCTCACGCACCCCGCTCCTTTACGCCTGACTGCAGCAGGCCGCCCCCCACCGCGCACAGACTGCCCCTTGTTCACAAGCCCCGTGGCGAGTGGCGCGCGCACACTGGTGGCCGCTGGCCTACACTATTCACGAAAGAGAGGTGGCTGTGTACGAGCTGACGTCACGTTCTAGGGCCCTCTGGTGCACACAGCCTGGCGTGGAAAAGAGGGCGCCCTTCTCTGTCTGCAGTGTGACCCGCATAAACGCAGCTATACCTCTGACTCCATGTCAGTCCTTGAGGCACACTTACTCCTGTATCTGTCTACGGCTGGAGCCGGCAGTGTGACACCCTGAATGCTGGGCAGAGTGACCCTCATGAAGTCACTCATACTGTCTTCTGTTACTTACTCCATGTCAGTCCTTGACGCACACTTACTCCTGTATCTGTCTACGGCTGGAGCCGCCAGTGTGACACCCTGAATGCTGGGCAGAGTGACCCTCATGAAGTCACGTATACTGTCTTCTGTTACTTACTCCATGTCAGTCCTTGACGCACACTTACTCCTGTATCTGTCTACGGCTGGAGCCGCCAGTGTGACACCCTGAATGTTGGGTAGAGTGACCCTCATGAAGTCACTCATACTGTGTACTCTGCCACTCACTCCATGTCAGTCCTTGAGGCAGTATCTGTGTCTGGCTGGAGCCGGCAGTGTGACACCCTGAATGTTGGGCAGTGTGACCCTCATGAAGTCACTCATACTGTATTCAGTTACGTACTCCATGTCAGTCCTTGATGCACACTTACTCCTTTATCTGTCTGAGGCTGGGGCTGAAGGTGTGAATCTCTTGATGCTGAACAGTGTGACCATCATAAAGTCACTGTTAGAAAGGCGACCCGGGGGAGGCAGAAGATGTCTGACTGACCACCCCTAGGTCCACCCCTCCGTTGAGAAGTAGCCGAGCGTTATCGAGAGGCCTCCTGAATGAGGGCCCTCTCCTAGGATCGTACAGCAGAGTAATCACAGCACTACAAACGGACACCACACAGGAGGTCAAGTTCTCAAGCTTTTATAAGTAATAACGGTTGCGGGTTCTTGGCAGTATATACAGCTGGATCGAGGGATCCGTAAAGTCTCGGACAAGGAGGGTGAGGGTGACAGTCTTACTCTGGGCGGAGGAAGGGATACCCTACGCACAGCTCTCAATCCTCGAGCTGGGGGGTTCCGAGAGGTTCGAGCCGCGGCGGCGCCAGCAGGCTTGCAAGATAGTTCAGCAAGGTAGGCCGCGGCAGCGCCAGCAGGCTCTCAGATGGTTCAGCAAGGTAGGCTGCGGCAGCGCCAGTAGGCTCTCGGATGGTTCAGCAAGGTAGGCCGCGGCAGCAGGCTCTCAGATGGTTCAGCAAGGTAGGCCGCGGCAGCGCCAGCAGGCTCTCAGATGGTTCAGCAAGGTAGGCCGCGGCAGCGCCAGCAGGCTCTCAGATGGTTCAGCAAGGTAGGCCGCGGCAGCGCCAGCAGGCTCTCAGATGGTTAGCAAGGTAGGCCGCGGCAGCGCCAGCAGGCTCTCGGATGGTTCAGCAAGGTAGGCCGCGGCAGCGCCAGCAGGCTCTCGGATGGTTCAGCAAGGTAGGCCGCGGCAGCGCCAGCAGGCTCTCAGATGGCTTCAGGTTACAGGAAGGATGAGTGCGTCTGGTGTCGGCCGTGACAGCGTCAGCAGGGCTTCCAGTCCAGGATACAACTGGCGTCCTACTCCGGGGCTGGCCCAGATATAGGACGGAGGTCCTTTGATGTCCGGACCCTGGCGCCTGGGGGCCAGAGGGGCCGGGATGATGGTGTCCAGACACTCAGCAGGGGGTGGAGCCAGCGCCCAGGGAGGCCGGAGGGCGATCGATACCAGGCGTCCGAGGACGGCTGGAGGGCCATCGAAACTCCTCTCCCTCCGGGATCTGTCGAGTGGCCACTCGACCACCTGGGTGGAGCTTGGTGCCTCGATGTCTGGGCTTCGCTGGGGCCGAGGCTGGGGCCGAGGCCACGTGGTCGTGACGTGGTGGGCCCAAGATGGAGTCGGGCACGGCCTCGTGCTTCGGTCGTGATGGGCCTACGCTGGGGTCAGGCCGATGATGGGGATCCGGGATGGTAGCCGGATCTGTGGTGTTGGGGCGTGCAGGGTCGGGCCGAAGGGGCCCCCCGAGGTCCGGAGGAGGGCTGATGTCGTCCTGGGCCCGCCATGCGGGAGGGGTAGGACCACGCCATGAGGCCGGGTCCAACACGCGTCCCCCCCAGCTGAAGGCAGGGGAGAGTCACCCATCTTCTTGGGGATTCTCCTCGCCGAGGCGGAAGAATCTGGACAGGCCGTCAGCATTGGCGTGGTCGTTGCCGGGGCGATGCTCCACAGTGAAATCCATCCCCTGCAGAGAAATGGACCAGCGCAGCAGTTTCGGGTTTTCTCCCCGCATCTGCATCAACCAACGCAGGGGCTGGTGGTCGGTCTGGACTCGGAAGTGGGTGCCGAAGAGGTAGGGCCGGAGCTTCTTGAGTGCCCACACCACGGCAAAGGCTTCCCTCTCGATGGTGCTCCACTGCTGTTCTCTTGCCAGGAGGCGTCGGCTGATGAAGGCCACAGGCCGGTCGATTCCTTCGGGGCTAACTTGGGACAGGACCGCCCCGATGCCGTGCTCCGAGGCGTCGGTTTGGACTACAAACTCTCTGCTGTAGTCGGGGGCCTGGAGCACAGGGGCGGTGCACATGGCAGTCTTTAAAGTCTCAAAGGCTGTCTGGCACGCAGGGGTCCAGTGCACCTTCTGGGGTGATTTCTTTGATGTCAGTTCGGTGAGGGGCCCCACAATTCTCCCGTAGTCTTTTATAAATCGCCGATAGTACCCGGTGAGCCCCAGGAAGGCTCGGACGGCGGTCTGGGTGATCGGGGGCTCCCAGGCTCGGATGGCGTCTACCTTTGGTTGGAGGGGAGCTACTTGACCGCTCCCTACTTGGTGTCCTAGATAGGTCACGGACCCTTGGCCTATCTGGCATTTGCTGGCCTTGATGGTTAGTCCGGCCCGCCGGAGGGCCGTCAGGACTTCCCAGAGGTGGGACAGGTGCTCATCCCAGTGAAGGCTGTACACCGCAATGTCATCTAGATAGGTGGCGCTGTATTCTTCTAGTCCGGCCAGCACCTGATTCACTAGCCTTTGGAAGGTGGCCGGCGCATTCTTCATGCCGAAGGGCATTACTTTGAAGTGATAGTGGCCATCTGGCGTCGAGAAGGCCGATCGCTCTTGGGCACCAGGGGTAAGGCCGATCTGCCAATACCCTGCCGTGAGATCGAAGGTGCTGAGGTATTTGGCGGCCCCTAGGCGATCGATCAGTTCCTCCGCCCGGGGGATGGGATGGGCGTCGGTCCTGGTGACTGCATTCAGTCCCCTGTAGTCAACACAGAACCGGAGCTCGGGAGCGGTTCCGGGGGAAGCGGCTTTCGGGACCAGGACAACGGGACTGGCCCAGGGGCTGGTGGAGGGTTCGACTACCCCCAGGGCCAACATCTTGGCCACCTCGGATTGGATGCAGGCCCGAACCCGGTCGGGCACTCGAAAAGCTCGTTGTTTCACAGGGGGGCTGTCTCCGGTGTCCACATCGTGGACACACCACCGGGTGACCCCCGGCGTGAGGGAAAACAGATCCGCAAACTGCCCCAGCAGCTTCCGGCAGTCTCGTTGCTGCTCTGGGGTCAGGGTAGAGGAGAGCCGGACCCCTTCGGAGGAGCCGTCGTCTTCGGTGGTGCTGAGGAGATCTGGTAGTGGCTCGGAGTCGTCTTCAGTTCCGTCATCGGTCGCCAGCAGCAGACTCAGTTCAGTGCGTGCAAAGTGCGGCTTGAGCCGGTTAGCGTGTAGAACCCGGAGGGGGTTCCTGGGGGACTCCAGGTCTACCAGGTAGGTGACGGGGCTCTTGCGCTCCACCACCTTGAAGGGCCCCGTCCATTTGTCCTGGAGGGCACACGGTTCAACCGGGGACATGACCCAGACTTGTTGGCCCGGCTCGAACTCGATGGACGAGGCGTTCTGGTCATACCAGCGTTTCATTTCCTCCTGACTGGCCTCGGCAAGTTCCCTGAACCTCCGAGTCTGATTGCGGAGTGTCAGGAGGTACCGGTAGACATCCGGTGGGGCCTCTCGGACTGCTGTCTCCCAGCCTTCCTTGACCAGGCTAAGGGGGCCTCGAACCGGGTGTCCGTACAAGAGTTCGAACGGGCTGAACCCCAGGGATTTCTGGGGTACCTCTCGGTAGGCGAACAGGAGGCAGGGCAGCAGGACATCCCATTTGCGCCGGAGGGGCTCTTCTAGGCCCTTGATCATCCCCTTCAGGGTCCTGTTAAAGCGTTCCACTAGTCCATTTCACAGGGGATGATACGGGGTGGTGAACTTATATGCGACCCCGCACTGTTGCCATAGGGACCGCATATGCTTCGAGATGAAGTTGGACCCCCGATCACTCACGACTTCTCGGGGGAAGCCGACTCGGGAGAAGATGCTCATGAGGGCTCGGCCCACCACGGGGGCCGTGATGGTTCGGAGGGGGATGGCCTCAGGATAGCGGGTGGCATGGTCCACCAGGACGAGGATAAAGCGGTGTCCCTGCGAGGGGCGAGGGTCCAGGGGCCCTACGATGTCTATTCCCACTCGCTCGAAGGGGGTGGTTACCACAGGGAACGGCTGGAGCGGGGCTTTGACATTCCCCCCGCGCTTCCCGCTGGCTTGACAGGTCGGGCAGGTCCTGCAGTGGTTCTGTACATCAGTGCGCATTCTTGGCCAGTAAAAATGGGTCACCAGGCGGCTGTAAGTTTTGTCCTGCCCCAGGTGCCCGGCGAGGGGCACATCATGTGCTAAGTTCAGGAGGAAGTCTCGGAAGCGGAGCGGTACAACCAGCACCCGGCCGGCCCCTAGCTCGGCAATCTTTTGCTCACTGTAAAGGAGGTCGTTGTCCCAGTAGACCCAGTGGGACCCCGCGGGGTCTCCAGCGGCTTGAGTAGCGGCTTGCTGTCGCATCCCCTCGAGGGAGGGGCAGGTTTTCTGTTCCTGCCGGAACTGTTCGCGGGTGGGGCCACCTTCTTGGCGTCATTGAGCGAGTTCTGGGAGATGGTTGAGCTCGGTGAGATCTTCTTGGTCAGGCCCTTGGGGGTCGGGCTCGGTGTCGGCGTCCTCGGGGACGACGGGTGGCGGAGGTGCGGGCCATTCTGGCTCCTCTGTTGGAGCTTCCCCCGCTGGGGCGGAGGCTCGGGCGGACATGGAGCGGGTGGTCGCACAGACCCACTCGGGAAGGCCTAGCATCCCCAGGTGCTCTCTTCGTTCGACGCCAGCCCATGGGGAACTTTCCAGATCGTTCCCAAGGAGGCAGTCCACGGGGGCATCGTCGCGGACAGTCACTTTCAGCACGCCCGACACTCCCCCCCCACTCGAAGGGGATGCGGGTCATCTGACACAAAGTTTCGGAGTTATCTGCGGATCGGACTGGGCACAGGACGTTAGGAAGGATCTGTTCCGGGGTCACCAGATGGCAGCGGACCGCTGTTACGCTGGCCCCAGTGTCACAGAGGGCTTTGGTCCGGCGACCATTGATGGTGACCCACTGGCGGTACTTCTGGGTGTTGCCGGGGATCGGCCCTCGGGGGATCATGTCGTGAGTACCCAGGCAGGCTAAGGTCATGGCGGCGGGCTCCCACTCGGCCTGCTCGGGGCCGTCGTCCTCTTCCTCACTTCTTTCTTCACCTAGGGCAGCTGCCGCGATCTGGCGGGCTGGGGGCCCGGTGGTGCCGGGTCGCTGGTTCATCGGGCAGAGGGGGTCATTCGCATAATGACCCTGTCGCTGGCATCTATGGCACGTAACGTTCGGGCGGGGCCCCGGCCTGGCTGGGGGGCCCCCTCTCCGGCCCAGGGATGGCGACGTGGAGGTAGGGGATAACCCCTGGGGGGCGTCTCGACCCCGGCTCGGGCCTACTCCGCCACCTCGTAGTCGGTGGTTCCCCGGGGACCCCCGGCCGTAATCTCCCATCGTGTTCCGGGGAACTCGGGTGCTTGCCCATCGGTCTGCCTCGACAGCGAGTTTTCGTGGCTCAGTCAATTTGCTGTCGAGGAGGTGCTGCCGGAGTTCGATGAAACAGTTATTGGACAGGTGTTCCCATAGAATGAGGTCGACCAACTGCTGGTAGGTGGTGACCTGGCAGCCCAGAGTCCACCCCTCGAAGGCCCTACTGTAATAGTTCACGTATTCCACCCACGTGGTACCGGCGATTTTTTTGCAGTCTCGGAATCGCTGCCGGTACATCTCGGGGGTGAGTCCGTAGCGAGTGAGAAGGGCGGTCTTCATGTGCTCGTACGAGGTTCTCTCGGTATCGGGGAGCTCCAGCAGGGCGTCTCTCCCTTCGTTGATAAACTTCCCCCACAGGCCGGCACCCCAGTCCCTGAGGGGTACTCGATGGGCGGCCATGGCGACCTCATAAGCTTTGAACCACTGCTGGATGTCGTCGTTCTTATAGTACTCTTTGACGACATCCTTGGGTATGTGCACCTTCGTGTCCACCGGGGGAGGTGAGGTCTTCCCCCCCGGAGAGGCCAGTCTCGTTTGCCTTGGCTTTAAGTTCCAATTCTTTGAGGACACGCTCGTGCTCGAGCAGGAGTTTCTTCTCCTCGAGCGCTAGCTTCCTTTCTGCCAGTTGGAGTTCTCCTTCTTGTCGGAGTCGAGCCAGGTCCAACTCGTGGAGCCGGATCCTCTCTCGTTCTCGGGTGTCTGCGTGGGAGAGGCCCGTGTCTGTGTTTGCGGGTCTCCCTCCCGCCGGGTTCACCTCAGCCTCCGGGCCTCCGTTCGGGCCCGGGTTATCTTCACTCGGAGGTGGCGCCTCACCGGCGTCCACCCAGGCCTGCAGAGCCGATTTGAAATCTTCTTTGTTGCTTAAGCCAGTGGTAGCGATGCCTAGATCTTTGCAGAATTGCTTCAGCTCCTTGTGACTGTAGTCTTCCATTTTCTCCTTCTGGAATTCTGTGCTCATGGTCGCAGTGGGTTTTTCTGGGTAGCGAGTGAATCCCTCTCTGTACGATCTGCGTGGGCTCGGATCCCAGCGCTTGCCACCAATGTTAGAAAGGCGACCCGGGGGAGGCAGAAGATGTCTGACTGACCACCCCTAGGTCCACCCCTCCGTTGAGAAGTAGCCGAGCGTTATCGAGAGGCCTCCTGAATGAGGGCCCTCTCCTAGGATCGTACAGCAGAGTAATCACAGCACTACAAACGGACACCACACAGGAGGTCAAGTTCTCAAGCTTTTATAAGTAATAACGGTTGCGGGTTCTTGGCAGTATATACAGCTGGATCGAGGGATCCGTAAAGTCTCGGACAAGGAGGGTGAGGTAACGGTACAGTCTTACTCAGGGCGGAGGAAGGGATACCCTACGCACAGCTCTCAATCCTCGAGCTGGGGGGTTCCGAGAGGTTCGAGCCGCGGCGGCGCCAGCAGGCTTGCAAGGTAGTTTAGCAAGGTAGGCCGCGGCAGCGCCAGCAGGCTCTCAGATGGTTCAGCAAGGTAGGCCGCGGCAGCGCCAGCAGGCTCTCAGATGGTTCAGCAAGGTAGGCCGCGGCAGCGCCAGCAGGCTCTCGGATGGTTCAGCAAGGTAGGCCGCGGCAGCGCCAGCAGGCTCTCAGATGGTTCAGCAAGGTAGGCCGCGGCAGCGCCAGCAGGCTCTCGGATGGTTCAGCAAGGTAGGCCGCGGCAGCGCGAGCAGGCTCTCGGATGGTTCAGCAAGGTAGGCCGCGGCAGCGCCAGCAGGCTCTCGGATGGTTCAGCAAGGTAGGCCGCGGCAGCGCCAGCAGGCTCTCAGATGGCTTCAGGTTACAGGAAGGATGAGTGCGTCTGGTGTCGGCCGTGACAGCGTCAGCAGGGCTTCCAGTCCAGGATACAACTGGCGTCCTACTCCGGGGCTGGCCCAGATATAGGACGGAGGTCCTTTGATGTCCGGACCCTGGCGCCTGGGGGCCAGAGGGGCCGGGATGATGGTGTCCAGACACCCAGCAGGGGGGTGGAGCCAGCGCCCAGGGAGGCCGGAGGGCGATCGATACCAGGCGTCCGAGGACGGGTGGAGGGCCATCGAAACTCCTCTCCCTCCGGGATCTGTCGAGTGGCCACTCGACCACCTGGGTGGAGCTTGGTGCCTCGATGTCTGGGCTTCGCTGGGGCCGAGGCTGGGGCCGAGGCCACGTGGTCGTGACGTGGTGGGCCCAAGATGGAGTCGGGCACGGCCTCGTGCTTCGGTCGTGATGGGCCTACGCTGGGGTCAGGCCGATGATGGGGATCCGGGATGGTAGCCGGATCTGTGGTGTTGGGGCGTGCAGGGTCGGGCCGAAGGGGCCGCCCGAGGTCCGGAGGAGGGCTGATGTCGTCCTGGGCCCGCCATGCGGGAGGGGTAGGACCACGCCATGAGGCCGGGTCCAACAGTCACTCCTACTGTGCTCTTCTGCCACATACTCCATGTCAGTCCTTGATGAACAATTACTCCTTTATCTGTCTAAGGCTGGAGCCGGCAGTGTGGAACCATGAATGCCGGGCAGTGTGGCCCTCATTAAGTCACTCATACTGTGCTCTTTAACCACTTACTCCATGTCAGTCCTCGAGTCATATTTACTCCTGTACCTCTCTGGAGCTTGCAGTGTGACACCCTGAATGCCAGGCAGTGTGGCCCTCATGAGGTCACTCATACTGTGCTCTTTAACCACTTACTCCATGTCAGTCCTCGAGTCATATTTACTCCTGTACCTCTCTGGAGTTTGCAGTGTGAAGCCCTGAATGCTGGGCAGAGTGACCCTCACAAACTCACTCATACTGAGCTCTTCTGCCACTTACTCCATGTCAGTCCTTGAGTGATATTTACTCCTGTACCTGTCTGGAGCTACCAGTGGGAAACTCTGAATGCTGGGCAGTGTGACCCCCATAAAGTCGCCCTTACTGTGCACTTTGCCTCCCATTACACTATTTGATTCTACTAAATTAACCTACTGAATATAATTCGTGGCATCCAGCCGTCCTCTTTAACCACCCATTCATCTGTTATTGTGTTATTCACATTTTTTTCCACACGCTAATGAAGGTAAGAGTCGGCCTTCTTCAGCTATTGGCTATCTTCATTGCGGGTGACGTCACTCTGCCCCGTCACACGCTTCCAGAAGGGGCACATCTACCCACTAAGTACTTCCCTCGGGTTGTAGCCAACGGCCACATGCATCATTGCACCCGTTTGCGATTCCTAAATTGCGAAAATTAAGGAATCGCAATTCAGAAATCGCAAACTGTAATGCACGAAAAGTTCTCTTTTTTTTTTTTTTGTGATTCGGTATTTTTCCTTAACCCCTTCCATGCTTATGACAGAACGGTTCCGTCATGAGCGACGGTTGAGCTGTGCTCATGACAGAACCGTTCCGTCATCGTTCCATTGGCTCAATGGAACGTTCAGCACAGCGCAGGAATCTGCGCCGCGCTGAAGCGGTTAATTGCGATTCACAATTTGTGAATCGCAATTAAGGAAAACCCTTCCTATTGATTCCTATGGGCCAAAAGGCCCATAAAAATGAATGGGAAGGCATTCACATTTTGCGAATTTCAAATTGAGATTCGCAAAATGTGAATACAATTTCAAGGGTGCAGGGGAGGGTCCAAAGAACCCCTCCCTGCACCCCTGAAATGTAACTTCAAATGCAATGTACACACACACACACACACACACATGCCCCAAGGGCATGTGTGTGTGTAAATTAATACTTTCAAAAATGCGATTTGTGCATATTTGAACGTTTTCGGTAAATTAGCATGAAGGTCAACTTCATGCTATTTTACCACTTCCAAATTGCGAATTTGCAATTAAAAAATGATCATGCCTTGCATTTAAAAATCTGAAATTGCGATTTCTTAAATGCAATCGCATTTTTAGAAATCGCAACATGGTTGCAATTCCTAAAATTGCGAAATGAATGATGCATTCCAAATTAGTGAATTGCATTCGCAAACGGCCGAAAATTGCGATTCGCACCGTTTGCGAATGCAATTGACTTTGATGCATGTGGGCACAAATGTGCACTTTTTGAGACCAAAATGTATTTTTGCTTTTGGCCATTTTTTCATATTGGCCAGGGCCCAGCAGCTTCCCCAAGAATAAACTTTTACAAAAACCACTGCAAAGCAACACGAGCACTGACAAGGCAACGCCAGACCAACTGGCTGTACTAATGCTTTTTTTCCTAAACCATTCTGTCAGTTTCTGAGGAGAGCGAATGGAACATGAAGAATGCTGAGTCAGCTGGAAAAAGGAACCGCACAGGAGCAGTGAATGAGGCGGCCCAGTGCAGGGGCCAAGCCAGTGAGCCACGTGTGCTCTGTGCTACTAGTAAACGCATGTTTACCAGGGCTTCTCAGAGGTCTGATCTGTGCTGGGTGTCTCTACAATCGGTCTTTGTTCCAGCAGGGGTTCTGTGCACTGTTGAGGCCTGTTTGATGAGCGCTTCGGGCCCTGTGCTGCGTGTTCAACAAAAGGGCCCTGTGTCCGCGACTTGAAAGGAGGCCGCGCTCCTGCAAGCATCACTGCACGGCAACGGCGAGGTAGTAACCCCCGGTGGCCCAGCCAGGCCCGTCACGTAGGCCACAAACTGAGGCGTGTCCTGCAGTCCGGACTGGACACCAGCACGTGAAGCGTTACATCCTCGAGTTTGTGTAAGGGGATCCTTCCCGAGGGAGCTGCTCCCCCGCACCAGCACCTCATTAGCAGAGTTCTCAAATGACCCGGACTTGAAAGGTTCTGCCCTTACTTTTAGTAATTACGCACAAGGTACCTGCTACCTACCTGACAGAAATGTAAACATGAGCATTGCTTAATCATCAGATATGCAGTTTTCATAGAGGCGAGTATAGGCTTTAATTTATGGAGTCATTGCAAGTGTCGTGGTGTCAAAGATGTATTATTATTTTTTTGAGTTTAAAGAGAAATTTTATTAAGTAATAAAAGAGCAAAACAGAAAAAACAAGTATAGTACATTGCAAAATGCTGTTTATCAATATATTATATAGAAATAATGAGAAAAAGAAATGAGAAAAAGGGGAAAAGGAGAAAGAAACAAGAAAGACGAGGGAAAGAAAAAGATGTATTATTTTTGAGACCTAATGTAGGGGATTTGAGTTTTGGAAAGCCTTCTGTTAATTAACTAATGAAAAATGTTTGCACCGTTACCCTGCGAGTACCTTTTGCTAACATATATTCTTTGAAAACACGTGTTTTACCTTAAACACTAGGGGCCATATGTGTCATCAACCTGATTTGGGATTCTCAAATAGCGATTTTTTTTAGAAATCGCTATTTGAAAATCGCAAATAGGGATGTACGTACAAAATCGCAATTTTTTAGCAATTACTTCGTATTCCTTAATTGCGATTAGCAAATTGCGAATCGCAATTAAGGAATACTTTCCCATTCATTTCTACGGGCCTGGAGGCCCATAGGAATGAAGGGGAAGTTATTCTCAATTTGCAATTCGCAATTTGAGAATCGTAAATTGAGAATAATTTCAAGGATGTTCAAAGGACACCCTGTTGCACCCCTGAAATCAGCATGGGTGCACATGTGGTGCACATACATGCTCTAAGGGCATGTATGTGCCTCACATTGCACTTTAAAAAATGCAAAAAAGTGCATTTCAAGGAATTCACAAATTACCACCAACTTGAAGTTGGTGTTAATTTGCGATTCCTTAAGGCCAATTTGCAATTTTTTTATGCTTCATACATTGCATTTAAGGAATCTCAAAATTTGCGATTCCTTAAATGCAATCGCAAAAAAAGGAATCGCAAATTTTGCGATTCATTATTTTGCACGCAGATTTCTTTGATACATACCATTTTGCACGAATTTCGGCATTTGCGAACGCATTAGTGCTTCATACATATGGCCCTAGAAGATCTATTGCCCTGGGGGCTGACATACGCCGGCGCAGGGTATTGAACCGTGAGCCCTGTGCTCCGGAGACAGCTGCCCTGGCCGTTGCGCCACACCTTTCACCTGAGATGCATATTTATAGTGCTTTTTATTATAAACTGACACGTCAGAGCACCATAAATACACATATCATTATTCCTCATTGCGCCGACCAGCATTCAGTTCTGTGACTCTCTGGTCTCAAAAACAGACATCTGCTCTGATCACATTAACCAATCGAGCTTTCATAACGTTAAAGAGAGAATTCCCAACACTTAGTTTAATTTGTATTTATTTTTATTTTAAGGTGTGTATTATTTTATATGCATTTGGCTAAAGGTGAAAAACAACAACATTCTTACAGAATATTTTGATCTGTTTAGCTACTTCTTGGACCCCGTCACAGTTGCAATCATTTTTAAGTGATTTATAGAAGAGACTGAGGCAATGACTATCGCACTTATCATCAAAGTAGGTGTTAACAAATTAGAAAAAAAGGTGCACGAGTCTAAACCTTCCCCACAGGTCAAAGTCTAGAACAGCATTTGCAATATATACGACTCAGCACTTGAGATTATCTTGTAAATATAATAACCACTTGTAACTTGGCTTTCCAAATCAATTCAAACAAGACCACGTAAAGCAAGGGCTCGTCAAGATGTTTTTCTTTAAAATATTTTCTTTATTCTTAAACATTTTTAAACCTTCTTTTCTCTGTAGCCTTTGCCCAGAGAAAATACTTTTTTTTGAAAAAAGATTAAGAAAAAAGAAAATATTTGAAAGCTAAATATCTCCATCAGTCCTTGCTTTATGTGATCTTGTTTGAATTAATTTGGTGGCAAGCCCCTGTATGATCTAGTTACACAAGGTTAATACGCCCCGCAGTTTGAAGACCTCCGATATAAAATTAGTACAAATCGAAAGGACAGTGCACACGTTGTTCTTTTACTAAAATTGAGTTGGACGTTTCCGGGCCCCTTGGCAAAAGCCAGTAGCAGCATATAAGAGTACTCCCGTATTACTACTTGCTGTTCTCATAAATGCCTTTGTGAATAGTCCCCACAGTGTCAGACTTCTGGACGCTTATGTGTTCAGTCTAGATCTGGGAAGTAAGTGTGGAATGTTGTATAAAGAAATAAAAAATAAGTTCTTACGAGAGTGGTTATAAAGCATAAAGCTTCATGCAGGAAATATTTCCTTTTTATAAGGATGGCCATTTTGCAAACCACAAGTAGGTGTCGGAGTGTTGGGGCCACGTTGGGCGCATGGAGTGTGATGTTGTGGTTATCGGAGTGCTGGGGTCACGTTTGATTGCATGGAGTGTGATGTTGTGGTTATCGGAGTGCTGGGGTCACGTTTGATTGCATGGAGTGTGATGTTGTGGTTATCGGAGTGCTGGGGTCACGTTGGTCGCATGGAGTGTGATGTTGTGGTTATCGGAGTGCTGGGGTCACGTTGGTCGCATGGAGTGTGATGTGGTTATCGGAGTGCTGGGGTCACGTTGGTCGCATGGAGTGTGATGTTGTGGGTATCGGAGTGTTGGGGCCACGTTGGTCGCATGGAGTGTGATGTTGTGGGTGTCGGAGTGTTGGGCGCATAGAGTGTGATTTGTGGGTGTCGGAGTGTTGGGAATACATTGGTTGCATGGCATGTGATGTTGTGGGTGTCGGAGTGTTGGAGCCACGTTGGTCGCATAGAGTGTGGTGTTGTGGGTGTCGGAGTGTTGGGGCCACGTTGGTCGCATAGAGTGTGATTTTGTGGGTGTCGGAGAGTTGGGGCCACGTTGGTCGACTGGAGTTTGGTGTCGGAGTGTTAGGGCCACGTTGGTCTCATAGAGTGTGATTTTGTGGGTGTCGGAGAGTTTGGGCCACGTTGGGCGCATGGGGTGTGATGTTTCTTTTAGTTGCCAGCTATTTTCTTTCCTTGCAATGTGCTTAAAAATGATTATTGTATCCCACCCAAAACCTGCACGGCTTCCACACTCTCATTGTCTTCCTTTTTCTGAGCTGTGATGTCATTTGTGTTATGTCAGTGACATTGTTGTGCATGTGAGGTATCTACCCGCCCATTAATAGCTTGTGGGAGTTATTGTGGCCAGTTGTTTTGTCTCCTATATTTCAAGTTAAATCTGGAACCTTATTCTGCTCAACAGCTCCCGGACAGCCCTTAGGGCCACCCTAATTATTAAGGGTATTTGAGCAGGACCTCCAGCGAATTTAATGTGTAAGTGGGCCAGTGAGATAACTGGACTGCAGCATGGGAGCGAACAAAAGGGGCAAGTGACTCAACACACAGGTCCCCTTGCTTGCTTCATGCAGAACTTTGCTCCAGCAGCCACACAAGTGACCGTTACAGCTTATCTACTGGATAGACTGAACTTCATCTAAGAAACATAGCAACAATCTGGACTTTTGTTACCGGGAAGCATTTCATTATTTTTTCAGTCTTATAAAGATAAAACCCATAGTCTAAGAAGCTTGGATGTTTTCATGTGGGGGAGGAACATGAATCCTAGTCCATTATGGTAACAGTATTTTGAAGACTGCAAAGCTAAAAGCCTGTAAGAAAAAAATGGAACACATTTTGTCCTGCGGAAGGCCTGCAATTCATGGAGGTCTGCAAGGTCAAAACGCTTTTCAGTGTATGTGCTATACCACACTGTAGGCATTAGTTGTTTCTGAGCATAGTCCATTATGGACACTATTGTTCACTGCTGTCACATACAGAACTTAACTACATTAGAAAATGAAAACAACACCCTTATAACTAACAAAGTCTATATGCAGCAGTATTGATATAACAAACTGCAATCCACTTACCACCTGTAGGCGGTTGTTAAAGCCCTTTATTGAATCCCTTATTTTTATTGACTAACTAGCTTACCCGTCGCGCGTTGCTGCGATCTCAGAAGAAAGGAAATTCAAGGAAACTTGTCATGATAACATTCAATTTACATTGTGTCATTTTTATTGAAGCTTATTCATTTTAATATGGAAAACATTTCAAAGTGTCGTTTTAATTCTATTTATTTATTCGAGTGCTTGTGGATACACGATTTGTTGTTTTTCTGTCTTGTGCGTACATCAGTATTCGAAAGATTATGAGGGCCCTGGGGGGTCGATATTAAAAAAAATGTTTATTCCAGAAACCTTCGTGGGAGTGTACTCAACAACTTCCCAAAGTTTCATGGCGATCGGATGAATGGTGTAGTAATACATATAGGACAAACAGACAGACAGACAGACAGACATACATTCGTTTTTATATACATAGATGTTACACAATCAGTGGTTTGAGGTCAGGAACAGTAAGTCTAGATGCAGGGAGGGTGTGTGTGTTTGGAACATGTGCTAAGTGTTCCGGTGAGCTCCCAGTTGTTTCAAATTTGTGCACCTAAAAGGTACATGACCTCTCTGCTCGACGCGTTGTTGTGTGTAAAGAAGTGTGCTCTTGGGTGGATGTGTGTGACTTGAGCCTGGAGTGAGATGGCTCTTGATTGGGCAGGCAGACTAGACAGAAAGTTCAACACAGGCATTAACACAGTAAGTATCCTGCTATGCCAGTTTTGCAAGAGCTCTACAGCGGGCAACTAGCCAGGCATACTGACGTCTGAGTGAGAGTGCCCGACAAAAGCTTGGCATGAGAGAGAGGGTTCCATTACCACTTTGGAAGCACAACCTGCTGCCCAGTTGAAAATCCCAGGCTTACAGCGGGTATCAGCTCGGTGCCAGACCCTGGGCCATCCAGACCTCTTGCGGCACCACCTGCTGTGTCACTTGTCTCTGGAGAAAAAAAATCAAGGTGACCCCTAGCACCATCCACTACAAGAGGAGCCATTGAAAGGGATCCAGTCATTAAGGAGTATCTGTAGATTGATTATTTCAATATATTTCTGTGACGTGAACACGCCAGTTTGATACGAAGATTGAACATTGGTGATTTGTCCTTGCAAAAGAAAGCATGGAGTTCCAGTGTAAGCTTGGTGTAAAAGGGCGTACTTGGGGCGGTTGTGCTTGGGCCTGGTGCTAAGGGCCTTGATTGGTGGTTTTGGGCTTGGGCCCTGTGCAAATGGACGCGATTGGTGTTGCCTGAAGGAAAGAGACATGCTCAGTGTTGTTGAGTTGCCGCCTGGTGCAAATGGGTATACTCGTTGTCATTGAGCGTGGGCCTGGTGCAAAGGAACCTCCTTGGTGTCCTTGAGCTTGGGCCTGTTGCAAAGGGATCTCTTTGGTGTCCTTGAGCTTGGGCCTGGTGCGAAGGGACCTCCTTGGTGTCCTTGCGCTCGGGCCTGGTGCAAAGGGACCTCCTTGGTGTACTTGAGCTTGGGCCTGTTGCAAAGGGACCTCCTTGGTGTCCTTGAGCTTGGGCCTGGTGCAAAGGGACCTCCTTTGTGTCCTTGAGCTTGGGCCTGGTGCAAAGGGACCTCCTTGGTGTCCTTGAGCTTGGGCCTGGTGCAAAGGGACCTCCTTGGTGTACTTGAGCTTGGGCCTGGTGCAAAGGGACCTCCTTGGTGTCCTTGAGCGTGGGCCTGGTGCAAAGGGACCTCCTTGGTGTCCTTGCGCTTGGGCCTGGTGCAAAGGGACCTCCTTGGTGTACTTGAGCTTGGGCCTGGTGCAAAGGGACCTCCTTGGTGTCCTTGAGCTTGGGCCTGTTGCAAAGGGACCTCCTTGGTGTCCTTGAGCTTGGGCCTGGTGCGAAGGGACCTCCTTGGTGTCCTTGAGCTTGGTCCTGGTGCAAAGGGACCTCCTTGGTGTCCTTGAGCTTGGGCCTGGTGCAAAGGGACCTCCTTGGTGTACTTGAGCTTGGGCCTGGTGCAAAGGGACCTCCTTGGTGTCCTTGAGCGTGGGCCTGGTGCAAAGGGACCTCCTTGGTGTCCTTGCGCTTGGGCCTGGTGCAAAGGGACCTCCTTGGTGTACTTGAGCTTGGGCCTGGTGCAAAGGGACCTCCTTGGTGTCCTTGAGCTTGGACCTGGTGCAAAGGGACCTCCTTGGTGTGCTTGAGCTTGGGCCTGGTGCAAAGGGACCTCCTTGGTGTGCTTGGGCCTGTTGCAAAGGGACCTCCTTGGTGTCCTTGAGCTTGGGCCTGGTGCAAAGGGACCTCCTTGGTGTCCTTGCGCTTGGGCCTGGTGCAAAGGGACCTCCTTGGTGTGCTTGAGTTTGGGCCTGGTGCAAAGGGACCTCCTTGGTGTCCTTGAGCTTGGGCCTGGTGCGAAGGGACCTCCTTGGTGTCCTTGCGCTTGGGCCTGGTGCAAAGGGACCTCCTTGGTGTACTTGAGCTTGGGCCTGTTGCAAAGGGACCTCCCTGGTGTCCTTGAGCTTGGGCCTGGTGCAAAGGGACCTCCTTGGTGTCCTTGAGATTGGGCCTGGTGCAAAGGGACTTCCTTGGTGTGCTTGAGCGTGGGCCTTGTGCAAGGGGACCTCCTTGGTGTCCTTGAGCTTGGGCCTGGTGCAAAGGGACATGCTAGGTGTCATTGAGAATGGTGAGGGTGAAAAGAGACATTCTCAGTGCCGTTGACTTGAGCCTGACGCAGAGGGACACACTTGGTGACCTTGAGGTTGTAGAGCTCGAACCTGGCATTAGAAAGCTGTTTACAACCATTAAAGACATATGTGAAAAGCTCTTTCATTTTATGTTGGCTTTGCCTCCATGAAAGGGTGGAGTAGAACTTGGTAACAGTGATGTTAATGGAAAGAATCGCTGCAACGCAATCTAGCGCCCACCGCTTTTTTATTTTTTTATTTTTTTTCATATATATTTTTATTAATTATAACACAAGAGTAGAAATATACATATCGGGCATCATTCGATGGAACATATCATAACAGTAAATGGGCAGACCAAATAAGAGAATACACATCAGTTGTACGCATCTGAGAGACATCAATATCAAATTAGAGCCGAGATGAAACAATACAGTACAGAGTGCCTCGTGCGAACATCATCGTATACCGCCCATCCAGAATACAGAATACTTTTTTTAGGTCTCGCCTGTCGATGCGCATGCGCATCGAGCTTGCGAGCCTATTGCGGCTTAAACAACCTTTAACTACGAAGCAAGGAATCGTGGCGATTCCTTGCAGTGCCCGTGACTTTTAAGCTCAATGCGCATGTGCATTGAGCTTAAAAGCGCGTGCACAGCCGCCCGCATTCCTCCGACACCTTTGAAGTGAAGCTTAGCTTCACTTCAAAGGCCCGGCTTCTTCACACCCACATGCCGCTCTCGCTCTCCCCGCTCCGCCCCCTCCCCTGCCCGGCCCGGCTTCTTCACACCCACATGCCGCTCTCGCTCTCCCCGCTCCGCCCCCTCCCCTGCCCGGCCCGGCTTCTTCACACCCACATGCCGCTCTCGCTCTCCCCCCTCCCCTGCCCGCCGTGTGACCTCGGCTTACACTCACCCCTCCTTTCTCCCCTTTAGGCTGCTTTCGGATGCTTTGTTCGCAGCTTGTCATTTACTTTTGCATTGTGGGCGTATTATGATTCCTGGAAGAAAACCTTTACTCACTCCATTACTTCCTCGAAGCCTCCTTTCCTCCTCCCAGTCTTAAGAGTTAAAGAGGATAATACGATAATACCAAACAGTTACTTTAATATTCTAACAACACACTCTTGGTCATTTTACAACACTTCATTTCCCCAATGGGCCAATTTGCTTGTTATTTGCCTTCACGAAGCAACGAAATTCTTCGCACACAGCCTTGCTCCCCGCAAGATGAAGACGCCTGTCCCGGAGCGTTGTGCACATCCCCGGCCGTGCTTTGTTAGGCACATTTCTCAGGGGATTATGAATTTTGAGCGCACCCCCTCAAGTGCAAGCCTTCAAAGGTACTAATCCCCCGAGACATTTGAGAAACAGAACTTAAAAACAGCAAGGGGGGCATGTGACAGGCTTGTGAAGAAGAGCACAGGCACAAATAAGCGCAGAGCGTTGCACTGCAAGCAGGGACGGAAATAAACATGGTGGAAACAGAAAGCACGTGATGCATCAGCACTATGCAATCCGCACGTTTTCAGTGACAGTGACTCACTTTGATTTCTTTGGAGGTCAAGACCCTGTTGTGGGCCCAAGGGAAGGAAATTAAGTGTGAGAGTGAGGACACTTCTTGTGCAGCACACACTGGGTTGTCTGGTGGAGGTAAGCTTTCCCAGAAGTAGATCAACAAGTATCAGAGAGGGGTTTCATCAGTCAGCCTCACTCACCCCCTCACCCACCCTCACCCCCTCACCCCCTCACCCACCCTCAACCACCCTCACTCACCCTCACTCACCCTCACTCACCCTCACTCACCCTCACTCACCCTCACTCACCCTCACTCACCCTCACTCACCCTCACTCACCCTCACCCTCACTCACCCACCCTCACTCACCCTCAACCCCTCACTCACCCTCAACCCCTCACTCACCCTCACCCTCACTCACCCTCACCATCACTCACCCTCAACCCCTCACCCACCCTCAACCCCTCACCCACCCTCACCCTCACTCACCCTCAACCCCTCACCCTCAACCCCTCACCCTCACTCACCCTCACCCTCACTCACCCTCACCCTCACTCACCCTCAAAATCCTCACTCACCCTCAACCCCTCACCCTCACTCACCCTCAACCCCTCACCCTCACTCACCCTCAACCCCTCATCCTCACTCACCCTCACTCACCCTCACCCACCCTCACTCACCCTCACTCACCCTCACCCACCCTCACTCACCCTCAACCCCTCACCCTCAACCCCTCACCCTCACTCACCCTCAACCCCTCACCCTCACTCACCCTCAACCCCTCACCCTCACTCACCCTCACAACACATATTGTGTTACAATAGGTGTCACATTTGCGAAAGATAAAACTATCTAGAGATGTAGCATAACGACCAGAGCTGCCATATAAGTCACGTAAATACAAAACATGTTGCATTCCAAATGCTATAGGTGTCACATTCGCAAAAGTTATAACTATTGGCATTGTAAATGACAAAGCCATCAATTTAGCAAATTTAACAACGAAAAAATAAATAAATTATGTCATTTACAAGACCAATAACTACAACTTTTCTAATGCGAAACCTATTGCATTCCAACCCCACCCACCCACGCAACGCCACTCTCACACGCAACGCCACTCTCACACGCAACGCCACTCTCACACGCAACGCCACTCTCACACGCCACTCATCCACGCAACGCCACTCATCCACGCAACGCCACTCATCCACGCAACGCCACTCATCCATTTGCAAAACGAAAAAAGTTAAACTCTTCTATTGCGAGACCTATTGCATTTTCAATGCTTGTTTTATTTTATTTTTTTAGTTTATCTTTTTTTCGATCACAAGATCATAAAAGATTACATTTTACAAAATTTAAAACACATATTAAACGACATTAGTGATCACGATAAAGATTAAGGTTAAAACATGTAGCACAATTTTGGGACTGTCTCAGAACTACAGATTATCTAACACATCATTTTTACACGACGACATCGAGCAAACCACATGGAAGTTAAAAATTTGGATAGAGCAAATACTAAAGAGGGGGATAGATCTGTCTTTAGGACTCTATAGGCTGGTAGAAAGGTTCTAAATCCCAGGTTCCTGAGCAAGGGTACTAGCCAGTATTTCCTACTCCTTTTGTACCCCCTACAAAAGAAAATGACATGAACGTCATTCTCCTTTGAATGACCACAGGCCGGGCAACTTTCTGAGGAAGAGTGGGAAGACCAGGATGCTGTGAACGATGCTAGAGGAAGAGTTCCGTATCTCCATTGGAGAAATAATTTCCTGGTTAGTTGTGGAGAAATGGCATCTAGAACACTCTCGAGAAGGTAGGAATCTTTAGTTTGAATGAACTTGTTGGTCAACGACCCCTCCCCTGCACCGTCCGTGGCTCTAAGGAGCATATGATCGTAATAAGCTCTCCTCAATGCCTTTTTTGGGGTCTTTGGGCACATATTTAGTGGGTCTGACCATAGATCATAGAGTCCAATTGCTTCCAACGTTCTTCTGATATAAATCAGCCATGGCATTGTTTTGGTGTTGGGTAGCTCTAAAAATTCCTGCAACTCAGCTCTGTAATTTAAGAGATCTGGACTACTCCATAGGCGCCGCCAAAATGTCAGGGGCTTTAGGCCCAGCTCCTCCGTTATGGGACGAATGTCCAAGTCCAATCTGAGCGGAAGTAATGGGGTACTCTGCGGGAGAGCAACAATCTGTCTCAAGAATTTGTTTTCAATTTTTAGTAATTTGGACGATGGAATGTGCCCCCACAGCTCACCCCCATACATGACACCTCCCCGAGCTTGGGCTTTATAGATGTGAATTATGGGACTAAGTGGACGGAAGGGAGATTTGTTCGCCAGTCTCATAGTGCCTCCCGCCAACTGTGCCAGTTTAATGTTCGCTTTCGACTGGTGGGATGACCACGTTAGGTGTTCATTGAGAGTGATGCCCAGAATACAAGAATCCAACACTCGACACCCGGATATGAGGAGTATACGATCAGGAGAATATGCCACATCTCTTGCGAAGAAGGGAAAAGGGACATTGAAAGGTCATAGAACAAAATAAAGGAAAAATAAAAAACCCCACCCTCCACCCCCCACCCAGCACCCCTGCAGATGGCTACGACCTAACCCCACTAGCAGCGTGCCTATCGCCCACTAAACTAAGCCCAAGGAAGGGAAAAGATGGAAAAGGAGAGTCGTGAAAGGCAAATACACCCTCAGTCTCCCGTACCCCCCGCCAGAAGCGATCACCCCGAAATATAGTCAAACTAACATATAGCAAATTCACAAACCAGTCGGGGGAGGAAGCAAAACACCACCCAACTCCCGTCACAATAGAGGTACAATCCCGGCATTGAATCAAGCTATTTTATCGAACCTAAGCCCTCAAGTTCAACCCTGGCCCATACGGTACTTCGTGAGAGTCTTTACCACTCGAACCACCATCACAATTGAAAATGTAGAACAATCGTCAAAGTTCACGTTGGTGTTGCAGGATCGGCAGACGGAAAGATGTTTACGATTTCCACAAAACGAACGAAGAAAAATGTCCAAAGATCTCAAGTCTTTCCAACAGTCACTGAGGAACTCGTAGCGGCACAGAAGACTGTCCATATTCGAATGAGGCGGCAGCAGGATAGAGCAGGGAACGCTGGCGACAAACACGGGCTCACTGGCTGTGAGTTGGGAGTCGACAAAGCACAGTAAATCCGGGTTATGTCCGGGGACCTCGATCTCAGGCATACATTGCACAACTGGTACCACAGATAGATGAGAGTTAAGCGAAGAATCATAGACCGGTCCCAAAATACCATCCACTTGCACGCTCAGTGTCCGGAATACAGCTGAGAACTGTGAATGGAGCACTCCAATGGCGGCCATAACGGCCTGCAGCGATGGCGTACCCTCCGTTCGCCCCATCTCCTCTCAAGAAGAGGCAGAGCTGGATTCGTACCCCGGAGGCCGGCTTCTCCGGGGCAGCAGGTCACGCAGATCCAAGGATCACAGTGGGCGCTCTCCGTCGCGGAAGATCGACACCGTCGCCGGCAGCGAGGGCCCCGGCCCGTCAACCCCGGGGCGCCAGCGGGGTCCCCGGGCGCCCGACTCCCGGATACGGCAGACGGCGCGATACGCTGATGTGTTCACGGTGCAGACCGTTCACGATGCCACCACCCGAAAACAAACTGGTTACAGGACACTCGTGGGGACCGGGCTCAGTCCAGGTCCAGCGGCCGTTGTTGATCAACTCCAACCCGGATGAGACAGAAATCGAGGCCCCGGCTTCCACACGATGTTAGGCCGAGAATGGAAACACGGCATATCTTCGTCATCCGATAGGATAAAAACCTCGGGATTGCACCTTTAGAAGCAGAAATACTTCATGAACCCTGGAGTCTGGTGCGAATTCAGGATGAATAGCAGGATATACGAGCTGCTGGCGGAGGTCGACGGAGCCGGGAGCTTACGCGGCCATCTTGGTTGCTGGCGTAGCTCCTCCCCCGCCCACCGCTTTTTATTTCCAAGTAGCAGCTTTAAATCTGTTAACAGAATTTGAATGTCTTAATACTTCTTATTAAGTTCTTATCATGCTGTGTTTCTCGAGTCTTTCTCATGAGTTCTATAATTGTTTCATTTCATGTTGCAGCCACAATGGCTGTAAAGAGTTTCCTGTTCTAATGAGATTATGTACCAGAGGTAGCATCCATCCTCCGTGGACTCGAGACTTAATCCGATTGCACTGAAGGTGTCCATTGGGCTCCGTATAGACAACTCCGGGCGAGAAGCCTGAGCTTCAAAAGAAATCCTCAGACTCGCTTTGTGGGACATCACAGTATCCTTCAGAGCAGCAGCCTGAGCTACAGAGACATCCACAAACCCTCTCCCGTGGGATGTCTCAGGGTCCTTCAGAGCAGGAGCCTGAGCTTCAGAAGAGAGTGTAAACCCCTCTCCTCGTGAGATGTCCAGGGTCCTGACTTCAGAAGAGAGTGTAAACCCCTCTCCTCGTGAGATGTCCAGGGTCCTGACTTCAGAAGAGAGCGTAAACCCCTCTCCTCGTGAGATATCCAGGGTCCTTCAAGAGTCTGACTTCAGAAGAGAGTGTAAACCCCTCTCCTCGTGAGATGTCCAGGGTCTTGACTTCAGAAGAGAGCATAAACCCCTCTCCTCGTGAGATGTCCAGGGTCCCTCAGGAGCCTGACTTCAGGAGAGAGTGTAAACCCCTCTCCTCGTGAGGTGTCCAGGGTTCTTCAGCCTGAATTTGCTGCACTGTAATCTGGAACTTCAGGGAGGGAGGTGAGGTGCCTGCCAGCAGACGTCAAGTGTCTGTAGAAGAAGTGTTTTTGCAATATATGGAATTGGTCTGTTAAGTAGGGAGGAAATGTAATGTGTTTCCTCTTTACAATTAACATATATTATGATGGATTCTGGAATAATCCAAGCATGCAATTGATTTTACACTTGCTCCCTAAGTGTAGTTTTTTGGGGGGGAGCGAGGGACTGTTTACAGTTATGTGCAATATTAATTAAATGAAACTTAAACAGAGCTGTTTGCTGAAGGATAGCATGCAGGTTTTTCTTGGCACAGTATCCCGGCCGTCCCTCCTCGGCATCCGTACTGGATGGCGGATTCTGTCTGAGAAATGTTGCCTCAAAGCACGTCTTGTTGCTGCCTTGGCCCCTCGGTGGAGTGCACACAGAGTCCTGTTCTCTGGGGCCTCGAGCACGTCACGGTGCACGGGGGTGCCCTCCAGGGAGGCGTGGGGGATACAGGCATGGGCAGTGGGCGCTCTAACCTCTTCTGTAGCGCCATCATCAAGCAGGGCCCCCACTGGCTGCACAGCACGAGACGACGCAGAGGCCGCAAGTAAGACTATGCTTTCCATATAGCGCGCAGCCTGAACTCCGGCGCCTTAAGACACTTTCTCTCTAATGTCTATGGAATGTGATGAAATAAGGTGGCAGTGGTCAGCGCCCTGCGTGAATGTGTCGACTCCTCCCACTGCATGCGCCCTGTGGGCCCCCCCCCCTGTCTGTGCCCCGGCCGTTCACTCTGTCCGTGTGCTCTCAGCCATGGCTCGCTGTCCACGGAGCGGGTTTGCATTTGGCTCGTGCTCCTCCCCACCCAGCATGCTCGTGTGCACTGGTACACCTCACTATCTGCACTTTTGTTCCAAGCGCCTCTCTTGCTGCCCATGAGGTTTCTCCAAGCTCCTCCCCCTGTTCATGCACCTAAGCCCCTCATGTTGTCTGTCCTCGTGGGCCAGGCATCTCACTGTGTCCTTGTACGTACAAGGAAGACCTTCACATGTGTAAACGTGTGCCCCGTGGTACACACACTTTTCACAAGCTCCTCGCGTTCTCTGCCCACGTGCCCTGGGCTCCTCACACTGTTCTAGTTCTACAAGGCCCTTACTCTGACTGTCCGTGTGCCCCAGGTTCTTCATTCAGTCAAGGATTTGTAGAGCGTGGCAATTCACCAGTGAGGGTTTCTAGGCGCTGGAGAGAGTAGGTTGCTGTTCCTCACACTGTCCTTGCTCTACAAAACCCTTATTCCTTTTCCATCTGCCTCACACTCCATGTGCTTTTCCGACTTCCCCAAGTTCATTACACTTTGACCATGTGCCCCACACGCCTCACGCTTTGTTGTGAAAGGCCCTCACTCTCTGTCCACGTGCCCCTTTGTTGTAAAAGGCCCTTACTCTCTGTCCATGTGCCGTACACTCCGCACGCTTTGTTGTAAAAGGCCCTCACTCTCTGTCCACGTGCCCCACACGCCTCACGCTTTGTTGTAAAAGGCCCTTACTCTCTGTCCACGTGCCCCACACGCCTCACGCTTTGTTGTAAAAGGCCCTTACTCTCTGTCCACGTGCCCCACACGCCTCACGCTTTGTTGTAAAAGGCCCTTACTCTCTGTCCATGTGCCCCACACGCCTCACGCTTTGTTGTGAAAGGCCCTCACTCTCTGTCCACGTGCCCCTTTGTTGTAAAAGGCCCTTACTCTCTGTCCATGTGCCGTACACTCCGCACGCTTTGTTGTAAAAGGCCCTCACTCTCTGTCCACGTGCCCCACACGCCTCACGCTTTGTTGTAAAAGGCCCTTACTCTCTGTCCACGTGCCCCACACGCCTCACGCTTTGTTGTAAAAGGCCCTTACTCTCTGTCCATGTGCCCCACACGCCTCACGCTTTGTTGTAAAAGGCCCTTACACTCTGTCCATGTGCCCCACACGCCTCACGCTTTGTTGTAAAAGGCCCTTACTCTCTGTCCATGTGCCGTACACTCCGCATGCTTTGTTGTAAAAGGCCCTTACTCTCTGTCCACGTGCCCCACACGCCTCACGCTTTGTTGTAAAAGGCCCTTACTCTCTGTCCATGTGCCGTACACTCCGCACGCTTTGTTGTAAAAGGCCCTTACTCTCTGTCCATGTGCCCCACACGCCTCACGCTTTGTTGTAAAAGGCCCTTACTCTCTGTCCATGTGCCGTACACTCCGCACGCTTTGTTGTAAAAGGCCCTTACTCTCTGTCCATGTGCCCCACACGCCTCACGCTTTGTTGTAAAAGGCCCTTACTCTCTGTCCATGTGCCCCACACGCCTCACGCTTTGTTGTGAAAGGCCCTCACTCTCTGTCCACGTGCCCCTTTGTTGTAAAAGGCCCTTACTCTCTGTCCATGTGCCGTACACTCCGCACGCTTTGTTGTAAAAGGCCCTCACTCTCTGTCCACGTGCCCCACACGCCTCACGCTTTGTTGTAAAAGGCCCTTACTCTCTGTCCACGTGCCCCACACGCCTCACGCTTTGTTGTAAAAGGCCCTTACTCCGTCCTTGTGCCCCACATCCCTCACGCTTTGTTGTAAAAGGCCCTTACACTCTGTCCATGTGCCCCACACGCCTCACGCTTTGTTGTAAAAGGCCCTTACTCTCTGTCCATGTGCCGTACACTCCGCATGCTTTGTTGTAAAAGGCCCTTACTCTCTGTCCACGTGCCCCACACGCCTCACGCTTTGTTGTAAAAGGCCCTTACTCTCTGTCCATGTGCCGTACACTCCGCACGCTTTGTTGTAAAAGGCCCTTACTCTCTGTCCATGTGCCCCACACGCCTCACGCTTTGTTGTAAAAGGCCCTTACTCTCTGTCCATGTGCCGTACACTCCGCACGCTTTGTTGTAAAAGGCCCTTACTCTCTGTCCATGTGCCCCACACGCCTCACGCTTTGTTGTAAAAGGCCCTTACTCTCTGTCCATGTGCCCCACACGCCTCACGCTTTGTTGTGAAAGGCCCTTACTCTCTGTCTATGTGCCCCACACTCCTCACGCTTTGTTGTAAAAGGCCCTCACTCTGTCCACGTGCCCCACACGCCTCACGCTTTGTTGTAAAAGGCCCTTACTCTCTGTCTATGTGCCCCCACACGCCTCACGCTTTGTTGTAAAAGGCCCTTACTCTCTGTCCATGTGCCCCACACGCCTCACGCTTTGTTGTGAAAGGCCCTCACTCTCTGTCCACGTGCCCCACACGCCTCACGCTTTGTTGTAAAAAGCCCTTACTCTCTGTCCACGTGCCCCACACGCCTCACGCTTTGTTGTAAAAGGCCCTTACTCTCTGTCCATGTGCCGGACACTCCGCACGCTTTGTTGTAAAAGGCCCTTACTCTCTGTCCATGTGCCCCACACGCCACACGCTTTGTTGTAAAAGGCCCTCACTCTCTGTCCATGTGCCGTACACTCCGCACGCTTTGTTGTAAAAGGCCCTCACTCTCTGTCCACATGCCCCACACGCCTCACGCTTTGTTGTAAAAGGCCCTTACTCTCTGTCTGTGCCCCACACGCCTCACGCTTTGTTGTAAAAGGCCCTTACTCTCTGTCCATGTGCCCCACACGCCTCACGCTTTGTTGTGAAAGGCCCTTACTCTCTGTCTATGAGCTCCACACGCCGCACGCTTTGTTGTAAAAGGCCCTTACTCTCTGTCCACGTGCCCCACACGCCTCACGCTTTGTTGTAAAAGGCCCTTACTCTCTGTCTATGTGCCCCACACGCCTCACGCTTTGTTGTAAAAGGCCCTTACTCTCTGTCCATGTGCCCCACACGCCTCACGCTTTGTTGTGAAAGGCCCTTACTCTCTGTCTATGTGCCCCACACTCCTCACGCTTTGTTGTAAAAGGCCCTCACTCTCTGTCCACGTGCCCCACACGCCTCACGCTTTGTTGTAAAAGGCCCTTACTCTCTGTCTATGTGCCCACACGCCTCACGCTTTGTTGTAAAAGGCCCTTACTCTCTGTCCATGTGCCCCACACGCCTCACGCTTTGTTGTGAAAGGCCCTCACTCTCTGTCCACGTGCCCCACACGCCTCACGCTTTGTTGTAAAAGGCCCTTACTCTCTGTATATGTGCCCCACACGCCTCACGCTTTGTTGTAAAAGGCCCTTACTCTCTGTCTATGTGCCCCACATGCCTCACGCTTTGTTGTAAAAGGCCCTTACTCTCTGTCCATGTGCCGTACACTCCTCATGCTTTGTTGTAAAAGGCCCTTACTCTCTGTCCATGTGCCCCACACGCCTCACGCTTTGTTGTAAAAGGCCCTTACTCTCTGTCTATGTGCCCCACACTCCGCACGCTTTGTTGTAAAAGGCCCTTACTCTCTGTCCATGTGCCCCACACGCCTCACGCTTTGTTGTAAAAGGCCCTTACTCTCTGTCCTTGTGCCCCACACTCCGCACGCTTTGTTGTGAAAGGCCCTCACTCTCTGTCCACGTGCCCCACACGCCTCACGCTTTGTTGTAAAAGGCCCTCACTCTCTGTCCATGTGCCCCACACGCCTCACACTTTGTTGTAAAAGACCCTCTCTCTCTGTCCATGTGCCCCACATGCCTCACGCTTTGTTGTAAAAGGCCCTTACTCTCTGTCTATGTGCCCCACACTCCGCACGCTTTGTTGTAAAAGGCCCTTACTCTCTGTCTATGTGCCCCACACGCCTCACGCTTTGTTGTAAAAGGCCCTTACTCTCTGTCCATGTGCCCCACACGCCTCACGCTTTGTTGTAAAAGGCCCTTACTCTCTGTCCATGTGCCTCACACGCCTCACGCTTTGTTGTAAAAGGCCCTTACTCCGTCCTTGTGCTTCACACGCCGCACGCTTTGTTGTAAAAGGCCCTTACTCTCTGTCCATTTGCCTCGCACGCCTCACGCTTTGTTGTAAAAGGCCCTTACTCTCTGTCCATGTGCCTCACACGCCTCACGCTTTGTTGTAAAAGGCCCTTACTCCGTCCTTGTGCTCCACACGCCGCACGCTTTGTTGTAAAAGGCCCTTACTCTCTGTCCATTTGCCTCGCACGCCTCAGGCTTTGTTGTACAAGGCCCTTACTCTGTCTATGTGCTCCAAACTCCTCACGCTTTGTTGTGGCCCTTGCTCTCTGTCTATGTGCTCCACACGCCGCACGCTTTGTTGTAAAAGGCCCTTACTCTCTGTCTATGTGCTCCACACTCCGCACGCTTTGTTGTAAAAGGCCCTTACTCTCTGTCCATGTGCCCCACTCGCCTCATGCTTTGTTGTAAAAGGCCCTTACTCTCTGTCCATGTGTCCCACTCGCCTCATGCTTTGTTGTAAAAGGCCCTTACTCTCTGTCCATGTGCCCTACACTCCTCACACTTTGTTGTAAAAGGCCCTTACTCTGTCCATGTGCCCCACACGCCTCACCCTTTGTTGTAAAATACCCTTACTCTGTCCGTGTGCCCCACACGCCTCACACTTTGTTGTAAAAGGCCCTAACTCTCTGTCCGTGTGCCCCACTTGCCTGACGCTTATTTGTAAAAGGCCCTTACTCTCTGTCCATGTGCCCTACACTCCTCACGCTTTCTTGTAAAAGACCCTTACTCTCTGTCCATGTGCCCCACACGCCTCACGCTTTGTTGTAAAAGGCCCTCTCTCTCTGTCCTTGTGCCCCACATGCATCACGCTTTGTTGTAAAAGGCCCTTACTCTCTATGTGCCCCACACGCCTCACAGTTGTGGTTCAAAAGGCCCTTACTCTGTCCTTGTGCCCCACATGCCTCATGCTTTGTTGTAAAAGGCCCTCTCTCTGTCCATGTGCCCCACATGCCTCACGCTTTGTTGTAAAAGGCCCTTACTCTCTGTCCATGTGCCGTACACTCCACACGCTTTGTTTTAAAAGAACCTTACTCTCTATGTGCCCCACACGCCTCACATTTGTTGTTGTTCAAAACGCCCTTACTCTGTCCTTGTGCCACACATGCCTCATGCTTTGTTGTAAAAGGCCCTCTCTCTCTGTCCATGTGCCCCACATGCCTCACGCTTTGTTGTAAAAGGCCCTTACTCTCTGTCCATGTGCCGTACACTCCACACGCCGTTTTGTAAAAGAACCTTACTCTCTATGTGCCCCACACGCCTCACGGTTGTTGTTCAAAAGGCCCTTACTCTGTCCTTGTGCCCCACATGCATCACGCTTTGTTGTAAAAGGCCCTTACTCTCTATGTGCCCCACACGCCTCACAGCTGTGGTTCAAAAGGCCCTTACTCTGTCCTTGTGCCCCACATGCCTCATGCTTTGTTGTAAAAGGCCCTCTCTCTGTCCATGTGCCCCACATGCCTCACGCTTTGTTGTAAAAGGCCCTTACTCTCTGTCCATGTGCCGTACACTCCACACGCTTTGTTTTTGAAAGAACCTTACTCTCTATGTGCCCCACACGCCTCACGTTTGTTGTTGTTCAAGAAACCCTTACTCTGTCCTTGTACCACACATGCCTCGTGCTTTGTTGTAAAAGGCCCTTACTCTCTGTCCATGTGCCGTACACTCCACACGCTTTTTTGTAAAAGAACCTTACTCTATGTGCCCCACACGCCTCACGGTTGTTGTTCAAAAGGCCCTTACTCTGTCCTTGTGCCCCACATGCCTCGCGCTTTGTTGTAAAAGGCCCTTACTCTCTGTCCATGTGCCGTACACTCCTCACGCTTTGTTGTAAAAGGCCCTTACTCTCTATGTGCTCCACACGCCTCACGGTTGTGGTGTAAAAAGCCCTTACTCTGTCCTTGTGACCCACATGCCTCATGCTTTGTTGTAAAAGGCCATCTCTCCCTGTCCTTGTGCCCCACATGCCTCACGCTTTGTTGTAAAAGGCCCTCTCTCTCTGTCCATGTGCTCCACACTCCTCACGCTTTGTTGTAAAAGTCCCTTACTCTCTATGTGCCCCACACGCATCACGCTTTGTTGTAAAAGGCCCTTACTCCGTCCTTGTGCCCCACATCCCTCATGCTTTGTTGTAAAAGGCCCTCTCTCTCTGTCCATGTGCCCCACATGCCTCACGCTTTGTTGTAAAAGGCCCTTACTCTCTGTCCATGTGCCGTACACTCCTTACGCTTTGTTGTAAAAGAACCTTACTCTCTGTCCATGTGCCGTACACTCCTTACGCTTTGTTGTAAAAGGCCCTTATCCTCTATGTGCCCCACACGCCTCACGGTTGTGGTGTAAAAGGCCCTTACTCTGTCCTTGTGCCCCACATGCCTCATGCTTTGTTGTAAAAGGCCATCTCTCTCTGTCCTTGTGCCCCACACACCTCACGCTTTGTTGTAAAAGGCCCTCTCTCTCTGTCTACGTGCGCCACACGCCTCACGCTTTGTTGTAAAAGTCCCTTACTCTCTATGTGCCCCACACGCCTCACGGTTGTGGTGTAAAAGGCCCTTTCTCTGTCTTTGTGCCCTACATGCCTCATGCTTTGTTGTAAAAGGCCATCTCTCTCTGTCCTTGTGCCCCACACTCCTCACGCTTTGTTGTAAAAGGCCATCTCTCCCTGTCCTTGTGCCCCACATGCCTCATGCTTTGTTGTAAAAGGCCCTCTCTCTCTGTCCATGTGCTCCACACGCCTCACGCTTTGTTGTAAAAGTCCCTTACTGTCTATGTGCCCCGCATGCCTCATGCTTTGTTGTAAAAGGCCCTTACTCCGTCCTTGTGCCCCACATGCCTCATGCTTTGTTGTAAAAGGCCCTTACTCCGTCCTTGTGCCCCACACGCATCACGCTTTGTTGTAAAAGGCCCTTACTCCGTCCTTGTGCCCCACATGCCTCATGCTTTGTTGTAAAAGGCCCTTACTCCGTCCTTGTGCCCCACACGCATCACGCTTTGTTGTAAAAGTCCCTTACTCTCTATGTGCCCCACACGCCTCACGGTTGTGGTGTAAAAGGCCCTTTCTCTGTCTTTGTGCCCCACATGCCTCATGCTTTGTTGTAAAAGGCCATCTCTCTCTGTCCTTGTGCCCCACACGCCTCACGCTTTGTTGTAAAAGGCCATCTCTCTCTGTCCTTGTGCCCCACATGCCTCATGCTTTGTTGTAAAAGGCCCTCTCTCTCTGCCCATGTGCTCCACACGCCTCACGCTTTGTTGTAAAAGTCCCTTACTGTCTATGTGCCCCGCATGCCTCATGCTTTGTTGTAAAAGGCCCTTACTCCGTCCTTGTGCCCCACATGCCTCATGCTTTGTTGTAAAAGGCCCTTACTCCGTCCTTGTGCCCCACAAGCATCACACTTTGTTGTAAAAGGCCCTTACTCCGTCCTTGTGCCCCACATGCCTCATGCTTTGTTGTAAAAGGCCCTTACTCCGTCCTTGTGCCCCACACGCATCACGCTTTGTTGTAAAAGGCCCTTACTCCGTCCTTGTGCCCCACATGCCTCATGCTTTGTTGTAAAAGGCCCTTACTCCGTCCTTGTGCCCCACATGCCTCATGCTTTGTTGTAAAAGGCCCTTACTCCGTCCTTGTGCCCCACACTCCTCACGCTTTGTTGTAAAAGTCCATCTCTCCCTGTCCTTGTGCCGCACATGCCTCACGCTTTGTTGTAAAAGTCCCTTACTCTCTGTGCTCCACACTCCTCACGCTTTGTTGTAAAAGGCCCTTACTCCGTCTTTGTGCCCCACACTCCTCACGCTTTGTTGTAAAAGGCCCTTACCCTCTATGTGCTCCACACTCCTCACGCTTTGTTGTAAAAGGCCCTTACTCTCTATGTGCTCCACACTCCTCACACTTTGTTGTAAAAGGCCCTTACTCTCTATGTGCTCCACACTCCTCACGCTTTGTTGTAAAAGGCCCTTACTCCGTCCTTGTGCCCCACACTCCTCACGCTTTGTTGTAAAAGGCCCTTACTCCGTCCTTGTGCCCCACACGCCTTGCGCTTTGTTGTAAAAGGCCCTTACTCTCTATGTGCTCCACACTCCTCACGCTTTGTTGTAAAAGGCCCTTACTCTCTATGTGCTCCACACTCCTCACGCTTTGTTGTAAAAGGCCCTTACTCCGTCCTTGTGCCCCACACGCCTCACGCTTTGTTGTAAAAGTCCATCTCTCCCTGTCCTTGCGCTCCACACTCCTCACGCTTTGTTGTAAAAGGCCCTTACTCTCTATGTGCTCCACACTCCTCACGCTTTGTTGTAAAAGGCCCTTACTCTCTATGTGCTCCACACTCCTCACGCTTTGTTGTAAAAGGCCCTTACTCCATCCTTGTGCCCCACACTCCTCACGCTTTGTTGTAAAAGGCCCTTACTCTCTCCTTGTGCCCCACACTCCTCACGCTTTGTTGTAAAAGTCCCTTACTCTCTATGTGCTCCACACTTCTCACGCTTTGTTGTAAAAGTCCCTTACTCTCTATGTGCTCCACACTCCTCACGCTTTGTTGTAAAAGGCCCTTACTCTCTATGTGCTCCACACTCCTCACGCTTTGTTGTAAAAGGCCCTTACTCTCTATGTGTTCCACACTCCTCACGCTTTGTTGTAAAAGGCCCTTACTCTCTCCTTGTGCCCCACACTCCTCACGCTTTGTTGTAAAAGGCCCTTACTCTCTATGTGCTCCACACTCCTCACGCTTTGTTGTAAAAGGCCCTTACTCTCTATGTGCTCCACACTCCTCACGCTTTGTTGTAAAAGGCCCTTACTCTCTTCTTGTGCCCCACACTCCTCACGCTTTGTTGTAAAAGTCCCTTACTCTCTATGTGCTCCACACTCCTCACGCTTTGTTGTAAAAGTCCCTTACTCTCTATGTGCTCCACACTCCTCACGCTTTGTTGTAAAAGTCCCTTACTCTCTATGTGCTCCACACTCCTCACGCTTTGTTGTAAAAGGCCCTTACTCTCTATGTGCTCCACACTCCTCACGCTTTGTTGTAAAAGGCCCTTACTCTCTATGTGCTCCACACTCCTCACGCTTTGTTGTAAAAGGCCCTTACTCTCTATGTGCTCCACACTCCTTACGCTTTGTTGTAAAAGGCCCTTACTCTCTCCTTGTGCCCCACACTCCTCACGCTTTGTTGTAAAAGGCCCTTACACTCTATGTGCTCCACACTCCTCACGCTTTGTTGTAAAAGGCCCTTACTCTCTCCTTGTGCCCCACACGCCTCGCGCTTTGTTGTAAAAGGCCCTTACTCTCTATGTGCTCCACACTCCTCACGCTTTGTTGTAAAAGGCCCTTACTCTCTATGTGCTCCACACTCCTCACGCTTTGTTGTAAAAGGCCCTTACTCTCTCCTTGTGCCCCACACTCCTCACGCTTTGTTGTAAAAGGCCCTTACTCCGTCCTTGTGCCCCACACGCCTCACGCTTTGTTGTAAAAGTCCCTTACTCTCTATGTGCTCCACACTCCTCACGCTTTGTTGTAAAAGGCCCTTACTCTCTATGTGCTCCACACTCCTCACGCTTTGTTGTAAAAGGCCCTTACTCCGTCTTTGTGCCCCACACTCCTCACGCTTTGTTGTAAAAGGCCCTTACTCTCTATGTGCGCCACACTCCTCACGCTTTGTTGTAAAAGGCCCTTACTCTCTGTCTATGTGCCCCACACGCCTCACGCTTTGTTGTAAAAGGCCCTTACTCCGTCTTTGTGCCCCACACTCCTCACGCTTTGTTGTAAAAGGCCCTTAATCTCTGTGCCCCACACTCCTCACGCTTTGTTGTAAAAGGCCATTACTCCGTCTTTGTGCCCCACACTCCGCACGCTTTGTTGTAAAAGGCCCTTAATCTCTGTGCCCCACACTCCTGACGCTTTGTTGTTAAAGGCCTGTACTCTCTGCCCATGTGCTCCAGTTAGTAACATGCTGTCCTTGTGCCCCATACACCTCACACTCTTGATCTGTCTAACTTCTACCCTGGCTGTGTTCATCTGTCCTAAAGCTCCTCACGCTGTCCACGCGCCTGCACACGCTGTCCTTGTAAGGTACTCTTACTTTGCCGAAGTTCCTCACAATCTGTATATAGTTCATCCCATTTTCTAGTCTTGATTTTGTTCATGAAAGAGCTGCTCCTACACTGTGACTGAGAACATTTTAGGAGTCGCCATGCTCCCTAACACCCACTCTTGCTGGAGTAAAGCTTGTTGGGTACTAGCAGGCGGAGGCAGGATGCTTTGGGGATCCCCAGCGCTGGTGCAAGGGGTGTCAGAAGGCTTACACCTAGGTGCTGCGTTGTAACTGCATAGTTCTTGCTGACCAAGCATGAGTCGCAGGCCTCATGCAAGGTCGCTGCACAGCGCACGGCTTGTGTATGTTGGATTGACTCAGGACAGGCCTGGCAAATGGGTTTGATTCCAGAGGTATCTCTAAGACTGCCTTGGCTCGGGTCCAGCCATACATATAGGGAGTATGTTTTCATATTTTACAAAAACAGGAGCAAACCACATGTCCATCCGAACTTGGGTATCTAAGCAAAACTTACACAGGAGTTCAAATGGAACTCATTTGTGCAATGTTCATTAAAACAGCAAAATAACTGTTGAGATTCAATCAAGAGAAGTCCAGTGTGCTTTAAATGTTTTCAGCCATGCCAATGTAAATTATTGTACATTGGAACGTGCAAAAATGTAACAAAAAGTTTAAAAAAACCAAGTATGAAGTGCACATTGACCCCAGCTGACATACTATAACCAAGAAGAACGTGAGGCATTGAGCATGGTACTGGGATAACATCCATATATGATATTCTCATCAGAAAACAAAGCAACATTAGGCTAAGATCAATAATGTTTTGATCATCAGTGGTTGACTGCAGAGTGTCGACGGCGTTTCGACCCCACTAGGTATAGGAGGCTTTCTTCAGGGCGGAGGGTGACCTGGGTGACTGACAGGGAATATAGGTGCAAGGAGTGGATATAGTTCTAGTATCTTCTGAATCAATGCAGTAATAAGTAAGGAACATACTGCTTTCTCTCAGTGGTAACTGGAATAACCCTAGGCCAAGGGAACAGGATCCCTATCTGAGAATGTATAGGCGGCACCAACTGTGCACGTCAACAGAACAACAGTATACTCGCGGGCAATGCCTAAAAGTCAGGAAGGAATTAAAAATCACTTGGTTAATCAAGGCAGGACTAAAATACAAAAGTGGCAATATTAGGATCGCTAGATGAGGGTCCAAAGTAAAATAAATATCATATCGCAACTATGACTTCGAAGACTGGCATTGATTATATACAAGCAGCGTAATAGTGTTTCCATGTACTCGATATGTCCAAAAATACCTCCAGAGTCACTCCCTGTATGGGAGCAACCAAGGCAGCCCTCCTCAGATAAGAAACATAATATCAAAACAATATGTCGCGAGAGTCTGGTGGTGGCAAAACTGTTGAATCCGTTCATAAGAGATCAAATGACACCACTCTTCCATTGAAATGAGTCCACACGTCATTGAGTCACATGTATCAATCTCTTGGCACTCCTGCGGTCTGACCCTGCCCCATGGGGTGCCACGCCAGCGCTGCTGCTTCTGTCTTGCATTTAATGCAACTCAAATGTTGTGCTCTCTGACCTCGACTTGCTGAGACATTTGTCCAATGTAAATCAAATTGCAAGGGCACCATATGCCGTATGTCACACAGATGGATGGATGAACAGTTTGTGTGATGTTGCAAAGAGACCTGTATATTGCCGTATTAGCGAACTGACAATGCGGTGCAGGGAACGTCTACTGAGCATTCAAATAACCAAAGGGGGAATGAAGAGGTAATGCTTTATTTTTTATTTTTTATTTGTTTAATGAAGTTTTCAGTATCACACAACGTAGTTGCATAACGAGCTGTGCAAACTAAATTCAAGTAACAAAAATCTTTTAAAGGTACAATTGGAGATCATATGATACAATTAGTGCACTGTAGCGGTCCCACTCTAAATGTCGTACAAGCATGTTGGGTAACATTATAACACAGTATTAAAGATTGTCATTCAACATCACGTAGGGACAGTATGAGTCTGAAGTAACAATTATTCCCTTAAAGGGGTCCATATATCTGTAGGTCTGGATGTTACCGGCAGTTCCTCAGCGTATAGTTCCAACTGTTCACGGCAGTATACCAGGTCCTTAATACGTTCATTAATTTTGGGAGCAAATTTACTTTCCCAAGTGAACATAATCTGCCTCTTGGCGAGCAGGAGTGCCACTCTAACAAATTTACCCACGGTGGCATTTTAACTGAAGAGGTCATGCTTACAGAGCATAAGAAGTGGATACGTCCTCCTCTAGTCAATATGTATCAAACAAAGGTATCCGCCCTTAAAGAAGTGGAAAGAAGTGTTCCTCCAGACTTCGTGTGTCTCCTACACTGATGGAAAGCAAACCGCTTTGCCCCCCACCCACCAAAAGGGCCCTTTGTGGCATGCTGACCCCGATAAGGAAGCATGCCACCAAGGGTCCTTTTGGTGGGTGGGGGGTATTTTAACAAAGCTGTGTGCTTTCCATCAGTGTAGGAGATACACGAAGTCTGGAGGAACACTTCTTTCCATGTCTATAAGGGTAGATCCCTTTGTTTGACGTCTATTGAGCATCAACCTAAAGAAATGCAATAAAGCACGTGGCACCCACAGGGGCAATTTTACCCAGTTGAAACATAATTTGGCAGTGGTCAGACATACAGCTTTGGATACTGGTGCTGATGTTTGGACGTTCCAGATGTTGAGGGAGTAAGTTCCCTTGGTCTCTCATCTGCTTAGGCACCAGGAAGTTGGGCACACCTGCCCATGTGCCACTGGATCACCACAGCTTTGTGGGCTCTTATGCTACTAATTCTGGGCAGTAGATTTTCTTTTCTCTGACCTGTGTCAAGTTTCAGCTTCTTGGTACTTTTTAGGTCTCGCGCCTAGCGTTGCACTGCACGAGACATTGAGTGAGTGAAAAACAGGGATGTGAGGCTGTCCTAGGAATGGCATACGCACAAGTGTGTACCTTTCCTTCTGCGGCACTTTATTGGCCATTGCGTGCGTGGTTTTTGGAAAGCCAGCACGCAATAGGCCAAAGGCGGGCGCGTTGCTCCGCCCACGGCCTATTGGTGTCTATTACGCGCACCAAGCGCGTAGTAGACATCAATAAGCCATGGCTTGCAGTGGCGCGCGCCCGCGCACCACTCGTGGGCTTGTTTGGTTTTCTAAGAGCCTGCTTATCTAGGAACAGCCGAACTTCGCCTGCTCGGCTCTGTCCTGCTCTGCCCTGGTGAGCGGCAACTGAAGTGAAGTGTGCAGAATGAGTCATATCCCACCATCTGCGTGTGTATAGCGCTTAAGTCACATTATCCTGATCAACGTAGATGACTGGTTTCATTTAATTGCTAACTCAAAAATCCCCCCAGGCACTTCTTTCCCGAAAGGACATTATTTAACATGTGCGGCAGCAGAGCGTGTAATATCTCATTTATACCACAGCTCCGTGAGGGACGGGACCGGTCGCGAACACCTACTCGCGCCAAACTGTGAAACGACATATGGCACATTCAAGCGTACATGCAGCATTATTAGGGCCGCATCATTCAATTAATAATCACAAAACACTACATCGATTTCAGTTTACGGAAGAGCTCAATAACTTTTATTGTGCTACATTCATGGTCAGGGCCGGTTCTAGGATTTTCGAGGCCCTGGGCTAAAAGGGAATGTGCGAGGCCCCTCTAATTGAGATAAGTGGCCCCTTGCTAGGAGACCATTCAGAGACACTGCGGGAGGCCCATTGTACAGCACTTTTGCGCCCCCTCAGTTTTAACTTTTAGCCCACAAGCAATTCTCACATCTATCGGACTGAAGGTGTGAGAATTGCTTTTGGGCTAAAAGTTAAAACTGGGGGGGGGGGGTAAAAATGCTGGACAATGGGCCTCCTGCGGTGTCTCTGAATGGGTCTCCTTGCAATTTGGACAAGAGGAAGCGTCTCCCTTCCCTATGCCAGCAGACACCATCCCTGAGAGGCCCGGGGAGGTAATTGCAAGGCAGACACCTTCGCCAGGGAAACAGGACACACCACCAGTGCGGGGCCCCATGCTGATGCGCTGAGTGCGAGGCCCTGGGCAGCTGCCCACACTGCCCATGCCGGCCCTGTTTATTGTCATCGAAATATCATAAACAAATGAATGCATTAGTGAGAATGAACGTGCCCCAATAAATTGCGTTGAGACAGCGTATAATAAATGAAAGCAGCACGTTAGAAACGCTGCTCTCCCCTGCCACATTCAACAAATGAAAGACCCACCGTGCGTTATTCCGTGTGCGCCACTACTCTGGGTGGGAGGCAGAGGCGGGCAGTAAATTGAGCACAATCTCGGAGCCCCACCACGTATTCGTCAGGACATAAATGGGAAGACAAAATAAAGCATATTTTAGCACTTGCAGTGCAGCTCTGTTACACCGACGCACGTGAATGTAACGCACACTACGCAAATTAACTACTTCAGTCACTCCAAGCAGGTGCACACCCTGCAATTAGGGCAGCTCAGTTTCCCAAATATTCGCAGATTAATCTCATACATGTCGTTCTGTTAAGAAGGAGGAGCGGATAACAACGGAAACCCTGGGCAAGGTCATGGCTAACACCTGCACCTCCTGGTACGAAAATGAAGAGGATGCAGGCCACGGCCGAAGCAGGGACCAGAAAAGAGAGAAGCCCAGCTCAACAACACTGTGGGAAAAGCCATGAGGGAACTACAGAGTATGGAATCAATCAGGGCTCTTATAGAGTGCGGCTAATCACACGTCTCAAGGCGCTAGGGGGTGGGTTCCCTGGACTAGGGAGGCGGGTCAGGTAAAGACTCGAAGTAAGTACCAGCCACCCACCCGAGTTTTGATTAATACCATGGGCTGCTGCTGCGCTAAAAAATCTTTTAAACTGTTTCAGTTACAGTTTTCCCGATATTATATGTGCTCGGAATACGCAGCAATTTACAGTTTCCGTGTTTTGAGAACACTTAGGGCCCGATGTAGGTAATCCCAGATTACCGATTCTTAAATACCGAATCATACCGATTCGGTATTTAAGAATAGGCAAATTGGATGTAGGTAATTTTACCGAAAAAATTACCGAATCGGTAAGTTTCGGTAATTACCGAATCAATAAATACCGATTCGGTAATTGCCATTCATTCCTGAAGGCCCATAGGAATGAATGCAAATTACCGAATCGGTAGTTACCGATTCGGTAAAAGGGGGAAACATTGAAGGGTGGCAGGGTGTCACTTTGACACCCTGTTGCACCCCTCAATTGTGTATGGGTGCACATGTTGCAGCCATACATGTCTGCAACATGGCACTGTTGGAAAAGCAAAAAAAATGCTTTTTCCAAGGTTTTCATTATTTACCACCAACTTGTAGTTGGTGACAAGTTGGTGGTAAATAACAAATCCTAAAAGGGGAAAAGCACTCATTTGAGTGCTCCCTACATAGCAAAATCGGTAACTTACCGATTCGGTATTTTAAGGAATCGGTAATTTACCGATTCCTTAAAATACCGATTCGGTAAATTACCGAATCAGTAAAATGCCCACCCACATCTCATTTTCCAAATACCGGTCGGTAACGGACGAAATTACAGAATTTCGGCCGTTACCGACCGGTATTTGCCTACCTACATCTGGCCCTAATATCTCTGATATTCTGTGTTGTTCATTCTTGCACTTTTATACAGTGCGGCCTGAACCGAAGAAACACTTGAAGTAGCACCAGTTGTTAGGCCCGGGCAGAGTGAGTAAGGTCCAATTACCTCATAGCCGGCCGAGCGTGCATTGTTGACATACTGTGTTATGCTAAGGCCTAAAGATGTGGGAAGCATATTAGCTTAAGGTGCTGAGGCTTAATGGACACAGAGTCGAGCCAGAGGAGAGAGGTCGAGACACGGCACAGGGACTTTAAATAAGAGAGGGGCTGCCTTCCCTAAACCAGCAGCTGCAGTGTTATCAGCAGTTGGAACTCTGCTTTCCAGCCAGGTAAGCGATAAGTCTGACCGCTTTAAGACTTGCTATTCTCTGACTTTCTGAAGTTTTTGGCTGTGTCGCTAGTAAACAATGTATTGTTTTGTGACTTTTTGTAGCATAATTGACTGGTGACTTTGGGTAAACATTAGCCTACGTAGAAGTGCTGCCTCGTGATGATTAAAAAACGGCTCGTGTTACTGGGTCTGGGCAATCCATAGTCATGCAGTTGATGTTGGCATCATGTCGTCACTTTTCACTACCCCCTCAAGGCCACATTCATTTATTAAACCTTTTACCCCGTTTTCGGTCTCTTTCAGTTTCTCTAAGTTTGTTTCTATCTTTCTGCATTGTGTTTGTAATTGTCAGTGCCAATTCACCCATACCTTTAAGCCCCATTAACGCGTACCTACCTTTTGGTTTAAGTTCCCTGTACCTTTCCACCCTATGTCTGCATTAAATTGTAGTGACCGTCTGCCCATGTCTTTATGCCCCCATGTCTATCTCTATAAATCCCAGTGTCTGTAAATACGCGTCTGTTACTGTATCTATGTCCCAGTGTGTCTCAATCCACGCATTTCCGCCTCTTTGTCGCTCTTTTGGTGTGCGCACATTACCGCTTCCTAGCGCTAGGCCTTTCACAAACTTCAGATGCTCCCATTCAAACCTCACACAGTGCAGTAATGCCTACTAGACATTTCACCCCCTGCAACAGAGGGCAGCAGGGGTTTACTGAGGAGCTATAGTGTCTCATTGCACAAATGGTTGTAATTTGTGATATTTATATGTTTCCCCTCGTCTTCATTGCTTCATTTTGCCCATGAGAAGGTGTCACTCGTTCTCCTTCAAATGTCACTCTTAATAACATTGAAATTCCGAAAATGTCACACATGGCAATCTGAGACATTGACAGCTATGGGTTCTACAGTTCAGTCCAAGAGCCAGTTCTTGAGGTCCTTCCTGAATTGAGGCAGTAAGGGAGATTGCCCGAGATGTAGATGAAGAGATCGTACCACCTTGCCTCAGGGGAAAGGTCTGACAACTTGTCTGACTTACTCAATGCTTATCATAAACAAAATGACTGATGTGATCTTTTCATCTGTGACTGTATGATCGGCACTGGCCCAAGAAAACACTGTGGAGACATCATTTCACATGCACTCTCCGAAGCACACACGTCATAAGTGACTATCACAGTGTGGCAGAAAATACGGCCTTTGCACCCAAGAAGAATGTAAAAATAACAAGAAAACATGGAAGGAAAACTAACGTTCGAGAGCACAACACCTTTAAAAAGCACAAAAATCATATATGCCACTATTCTACCATGAATTGTAGACCATAACAGGAGACTTTGCAAGGGTTACACGGGCCATAAAGTATTCATAGGGAACCAACATGCTTATGCTGCCTGATACAGCCCCATGTCTTGATGAGACCCAAATAAGATAACCCAGGCAGGGATTAGGGGTGAGTGGAACTCGGGGTGTTTCACTCCGCGGAGTTACCTAAAATCTCTGTAAATTCCACGGAGGTCCGCAAGCAGCAGAATGTTGGTACATCACGCTGATTTTTAACACTGGGAGCTTGTTCTGCACTGTAAAATCAGCACAAAAAGGCACCACACCGCGCACCAGAGGGCACTGCCTTTTTTTTTTGCCACTCGAGTACATTTTCTACTCGAGCAGCAGCTTTCTCACCTCGAACAGTAGAGACCTGCTGAAACTTCCCGCGTTTAGAAATCGCAAGGATGTGCTCTAGCACTTGAAAATTGCGCTAGGAGATGCAAATTCTCTCTTGCCAGCTTTAATGTTAGAAGCTGTGCACGAGGAAAAACTCTGCCACATGGCGGTTGGCGGAGCATTGCCGGAACCACAGGCTCCATGGCACGGTGTGGGCAAAACCCCATGAACTCCACCTGCGGAGCGGAATTTTTTCACCCACCCATAGCAGGGATGAAAAGAAGTGGAATAATATTAATGAGTGGGGGCTGCTTTTTCAACAAGCTTGAGACGGATAACACAAAAATACACTAAAAACCGGCCACTGAGCAGCGAGCACGCGTTTAAAATATGGGGCGTCTACATAAAAATCATTTGACATTGCTTTTGATACAAATATGCTGAAAACGTTGTTTGTATATGCCACAAGCTCGCACAGTTATTGCCATTGATGGTGGAGCTTTTATAGACATTAGTTACTCGTAGCCTGAATACAAGATGCTGTAATTTGAACAGATTTTCCTTTATAACACAGACTTGCTGAAATATATGCACCTGAAAAAGGATTTATTTTTCGATGCCAAGCCGTGTACGTGAAAAATCATGGAAAGCTGAACCTATTTTACCTGCCACTGATGCAGTAACAGAAGGTTCAATTGCTGTTCTGTAACAAAAGAGACAGCATAACCAATAAACCAACAAGCATTTGCAATGCAATAGGTCTCGCATTATTACAGTTTGAGCTATTGGTGTTGCATTATTTAGCAATGCCACTAGCTCAAACTTTAATAATGCGAGACCTATTGCATTGCAAATGCTTGTTTAATTTCTGAGCATTTGTAATGTTCTCAAAAATCGTGTTATTCACCACCATCTTTGATGGGGCACATCAGTCTGCTTCAGGACATTAATTGTGTCTCACACTTACCTGTTTGCGCTTTATTTGAGCAAGCGGGGCCAGCTTGTGTGGCGTTTGTGAGTAAGGTTAAGAAAAAGGGCCCACCTTACATCACTCCCCTGGCAGCATGCTAGGCCCCAAGTGGGCATATCCATGAGGTGGGGATGCAGGTTCCCAGCAGGACCCAAGTGCGCATCTCCTAGGGGTGATGCTGCAGGGTCATAACAGGACCCAAGTTGTCACCTCCAAGGTCTGGGTGGGAGTGCTGCCATGCCAAGACCCAAGTGGGCATCTCCATGAGGTAGGCTGCAGGTCCACAACAGGATGCAAGTGGGCACTTCCATGGATTGGGTGGGGGGGGGCTGCAGGGCTAGGATCCAAGTGGGCATATCCCTGAGGTTGGCTACTGGTTCCCAACGAGACCCAAGCGAGCATCTCTTTGACGGTGGAGCTGCTGGGCTGCCACCCAAGTGTGCATTTCTAAGAGGCGGGCTGCAGTGTCATAACAGGGCCCAAGCGCGCATCTCCTTGATGGTGGGCTGCCGGTTCTCAACGAGACCCAAGCGTGCATCTCCTTGATGGTGGAGCTGCAGGGCCAAGACCCAAGCGTGCATCTCCTTGATGTTGGGAACCTGCAGCTCCACCAAGACCCAAGAGTGTATCTGCTTGATGGTGGGCTGCCGGTTCTCAATGAGACCCAAGCGTGCATCTCCTTGATGGTGGGCTGCCGGTTCTCAATGAGACCCAAGCGTGCATCTCCTTGATGGTGGAGCTGCAGGTTCCCAACAAGACCCAAGCGTGCATCTCCTTGATGGTGGGCTGCCGAGTCTCAATGAGACCCAAGTGTGCATCTCCTTGATGGTGGAGCTGCAGGGCCAAGACCCAAGCGTGCATCTCCTTGATGTTGGGAACCTGCAGCTCCACCAAGACCCAAGCGTGCATCTCCTTGATGGTGGGCTGCCGGTTCTCAATGAGACCCAAGCGTGCTTCTCCTTGATGGTGGGTTGCCAGTTCCCAACGAGACCCAAGAGTGCATCTCCTTGATGGTGGAGCTGCAGGGCCAAGACCCAAGCGTGCATCTCCTTGATGGTGGAGCTGCAGGTTCCCAACAAGACCCAAGCTTGCATCCCCTTGATGGTGGAGCTGCAGGGCCAAGACCCAAGCATGCATCTCCTTGATGGTGGAGCTGCAGGTTCCCAACAAGACCCATGTGTGCATTTCCTTGATGGTGGGCTGCCAGTTCTCAACGAGACCCAAGCGTGCTTCTCCTTGATGGTGGTTTGCCAGTTCCCAACGAGACCCAAGAGTGCATCTCTTTGATGGTGGAGCTGCATGGCCAAGACCCAAGCGTGCATCTCCTTGATGGTGGGCTGCCGGTTCTCAACAAGACTCAAGCGTGCATCTCTTTGAAGGTGGGCTGCCGGTTCTCAACAAGACCCAAGCGTGCATCTCCTTGATGGTGGGCTGCCGGTTCTCAATGAGACCCAAGCGTGCTTCTCCTTGATGGTGGGTTGCCAGTTCCCAACGAGACCCAAGAGTGCATCTCCTTGATGGTGGAGCTGCAGGGCCAAGACCCAAGCATGCATCTCCTTGATGGTGGACCTGCAGGTTCCCAACAAGACCCAAGCTTGCATCCCCTTGATGGTGGAGTTGCAGGGCCAAGACCCAAGCATGCATCTCCTTGATGGTGGAGCTGCAGGTTCCCAACAAGACCCATGTGTGCATTTCCTTGATGGTGGGCTGCCAGTTCTCAACGAGACCCAAGCGTGCTTCTCCTTGATAGTGGTTTGCCAGTTACCAACGAAACCCAAGAGTGCATCTCTTTGATGGTGGAGCTGCATGGCCAAGACCCATGCGTGCATCTCCTTGATGGTGGGCTGCCGGTTCTCAACAAGACTCAAGCGTGCATCTCTTTGAAGGTGGGCTGCCGGTTCTCAACAAGACCCAAGCGTGCATCTCCTTGATGGTGGGCTGCCGGTTCTCAAAGAAACCCAAGTGTGCATCTCCTTGATAATGGGCTGCCACTTCTCAATGAGACCCAAGCGTGCATCTCCTTAATGCTGGGCTGCCGGTTCTCAACAAGACTCAAGCGTGCATCTCTTTGAATGTGGGCTGCCGGTTCTCAACAAGACCCAAGCGTGCATCTCCTTGATGGTGGGCTAGCCGGTTCTCAACGAGGCACCACTAGGCCGTCTCACTGAAGTGGATCATGGGTATGACTCCTTCTGCAAGTGGATCTCGGGTGCCCTCGATTCTTTGATCCCCAAGAGGTGGACTAAGTGTCGTCGAAACGAGCCTAGTCCATGGTATGATAACGCCTTGGCGTCACTCAACAGAGCTTGCAGACAGGCTGAGAGATTATGGAGGAAAGCGTATGATCCCGATTTGAAGGTCTGCTACCTTGTTAAGATTAAAGCTTACCATAGGGCCATGTGTAGAGCTCGAGCAGCCTTTTATGCTCACGAGTTCCAGAATAACCCGAACCCCTTAAAACTGATTTTTAAGGTGTTAAAAGATCTGATGACGAAGAGGACAGCGGGGGCGGAAATCTGCTCGGACTCCCACTGCGAGGGCTTAGCCTCTTTTTTCCAGGAGAAAGTACAGGCCATCTATCGCTCTTTCCCGACGGGAGTGTCTACACTAGAGCGGGTTAGCTGTACTTTGAGAGACAGTGACTGTCTCATGACTCTGCCTCCCCTGTCTATGGAGGCCTTTGATTCTCTTAGCCTCAAAATCAAATCGGGATCCCTGGCAGATCCGCTGAAACCGGCCCAGCTGATGAAACTATCATCGTCCTGCCGCACTCCGGTGCTTTCCTTGATCAACCTATCGCTCTCCTCTGGGAGAGTCCCCGCCACGTGGAAGCAGGCTGTAGTCACGCCTATTCTGAAAAAGCCAACTCTAGACCCTCTCAAGCCTGAGAACTACCGGCCTATCTCGTTGCTTCCTTGGGCCACGAAAGTCGCGGAGGCCCATGTGAACACCATTCTGGTAGACCACCTAGCTAGGGCTAACATTCTTGACCCTACCCAGAATGGGTTCCGTGCGGGCCACAGCACGGAGACGGCCCTACTCTCCATGGTCGAACACCTGCGTTCCGTGCTTGATGCTGGTTGAACGGCGGCACTGTTGCTATTAGATCTTAGTGCCGCGTTCGACACGGTCTCGCACGGGATTTTGCTTCAACGACTTGAGGAGGTGGGGGTCACAGGCTCCGCCCTGTGCTGGTCTCGATCTTTTCTCGCTGACAGGTCATTCCAGGTCGCGATTCCGCTCGGTAAGTCGAAAATCCATCCGCTAGACCTGGGGGTCCCACAGGGGTCATCGCTGAGTCCCACTCTATTTAATCTCTACGTGAGGCCGCTGGCTGCGGTCGTCAAGCTGTGGGGCCTGACGATGGTCTCATATGCTGACGATACGCAGCTGGCGGTCACGGTGAGTGGGGACTCAGACATGGAGGCCCTCAGGTTCTGTGACGGCTTACGGGCGGTGGCCAACTGGATGAATGCCAACTGTCTCCAGTTGAACACCAAGAAGACTGAGGTCCTGGTAGTCGGCAAGCAGGCGGTATTGTGGGGCGACAGGTGGTGGCCTTCTGAATTGGGCGTGACTCCATCTCCAGTATCGGAGATAAAGAATCTGGGGGTATGGCTTGATCCGTCTCTCGGTTTCATCTGCCATACCAAGAAGGTGGCAGCTTCTTGCTATGGCATTATTAGAGGACTCAGGCCAATCCTTAGATTCTTCAATGCCCCCACCAGGCAGCTGGTGGTTCAAGCATCAGTGTTGTCCCGGCTAGATTATGCCAACTCGCTTTTGGCTGGGATCAACTAATCCGAACGTACTCGACTGCAGCGAGTTCAGAATGCGGCAGCCAGAGTAGTGCTGGGTCTATCAAGGCGTAGCTCGGTTGCTAAATCTCTACACTCTCTTCACTGGCTTCCGGTACACCAGAGGATTAAATTCAAGGTTTTATGCCTTGCCTTTAAAATCCTCAAGGGCACATCTCCCCAAATCTTGGAGAATTTGCTCATACCATATGTCCCTTTGCGAGCTCTTAGATCCGTAGGTCAAAATTTGGCTGTTGTTCCGCGTTTTAGACTTAGTAGAGTTGGCGGCCGCTCCTTTCGAGTCTTAGCGGCAAATTGGTGGAATTCTCTCCCGGTGCATATTCGAGCTATGGACAATCTTCTTTTGTTGTTACGGGCCATCAAAACTATTTTATTTGTTTAGCCCTCTTGCTGTATTCTATGACCCCTTTGGTTTTCTGCGGTGTTGTGTTGTTCTGATCTTGGCAAAGCGCCAGGACGCCCCTTTGCTGGGGCAGCTGTGCGCGATACAAATAAAAATAACATAACAAATAACATAACATCTCCTTGATTGTGGAGCTGCAGGGTTTAGACCCAAGTGTGCATTTCCAAGAGGCGGGCTGCAGTGTCATAACAGGGCCCAAGTGGGTATCTCCTTGGGGGAAGGTTTATCTCCAAGAAGTGGGATATAAGAATACCCAAATGTAATGTCTGTGTGGGCGGGTTAGTGAAAGGTGCCACAGGTTCGGTAACCAAGTGTGCGCTTTGCAGGGGGGATTCTGGAGGCGGGAGCCAAGGGGGACCCCCCAAAAAGAAAGCTGTGTGGTTTGCATGTGCTATTTTCATTGCCACAGCGAGGGTTGTGTGAGGCGGAACTGAATCCAAGGCAAAAGCAGCACACTGATGCAAGCCTAGCATAGTGCGTTATGGGTAGGCAAACAAACCCTGGCTGAACATAGTGAATTATGGGTAGGCAGCAAATGGTGCATCACAGGTAGCCAATCAAATCCTGGCTGAACATAGTGCATCATGGGTAGGCAGAAAAACCCTGGCCGAACAGAGAGCATTATGGGTAGGCAGAAAAGCCCTGGCTGAACAGAGTACATCATGGGCAGTGCTTTAAATGGGTCAATACTCACATGTACTGAGTACCGGCACGTCTTATTCTTATCACTCTATGGCACTTCTGTACTGCGGAGGAGAGTACCGGTACACATGAAAGGTAGGCTCATTGGCTGCTAGAGCTGGACCTGTCGCCGACAGCCAAGGCGCTTCTGTAGCCCTGAGCTGAGCCCAGCCCAGCTGAACTATTAGTATGTGCTCCCTTGCATAATGTACAGCTGCCCACCATCAGGCTGTATTTGACAGAGCAGGGTCCATTCAGGCCACGTGATGTCAGTCACATTCACACTATGTGTGCATTTGTGCAAACACAGGAATCGAGGCTGCCTGCTGACAGCAGCAATTAAGAAAGCCATGGGAGGTAAGGAGTTTCAAATGGCTTTAATCTCTCCTGAGACTTTTGTGTGTGTGTCTGCATATGTCTGTGTGTTTTCCTGCTTGTATTTACCTGTTTTTGTTAGAAAAGAGAGAAACAGGGAGTGAAGAGGGACACTCAGGTAGTATATCGAAGGATGTGTGTATGTGTGTTTGTTTGTTTGTGAATATACTGTTTTGTACCAAACAGGATGGCATTAAGGAGCTGCAACATTACAAATCAAGAAAATGTTAACATATCATCTGTTTAACTTTGTGTAACAAGGGAATCTGTTTTATTTATAAAAATGCGTGCTCATGTGTTTTGGTGTGTGCTTTAACCCCTTCCCTGCGCTGCGAATTCCGCTGTGGCGCGGGGGTGGGCTAGGGGGTGAGCGTGGCGCTTCGGTGCTCAGGACGGCTCCACACCGTCATGAGTCACGGGCGGTGTGTGCTCATGACGGCGTGGTTCCGTCATGACCACGCCTGCTCATTAATTCGCCTGCACAGGCGGGGAATTATTGCCATGTTGGAGGAGTGGCGGCAGCATGACGGCTCCACGCCGTCATGAGCACACGCCGCCCGTGGCTCATAACGGCATGGAGCCGTCATGAGCACGCAAGGGGTTAACTGTGATAGACGCCATTCAGTGTCATTCGGTCTTGCCCTTAGCACCAGCCCACTCGCCACACCTCTCGCTCATTTTAATGAGTCCCTGCACTTTTTTTCCCCCATTGAAAACTCTGATCATGGGAGGCCAAAAAACCCAGGCATGACGGCTTAACTGGAAGGATTTACAGGGAACAACTTTCTGTAAAGAGGAACCATTCACAGGTTTGTAGTCTTTAAAAATAGAATGTTCCAGAGGTCCCGTGGACAGGAGAGGGGGGGCGGGTCGCGCGCAAGGCAGTCTGTCCACAGCCAGCCTGTCTGCATGCCCCCTGAGGGCCCCCCACCCTAGTGTCTGCACTGGAGGAGGTGGAAACAGCGCTCGCCCTGACCTCGAGCCACAGCTCTCAGCAGCATCACGAGCAGCAAAACCAGCGAGCCCCAGCTGTCATCAGCATCACAAGCAGCAAAACCAGGAACACGCCTGCCTGTAACACCCGGGCTACCGGCCCCACAAATACACACAGCACTGAAGGCTGCAATAATGCTTTGCTGGGCCTTTGGTTGGTATTGTACTTTTGCCTGTAACTTTGCTTGGGGTGGTCCTAGGAGGATGGGACCACCACCGAATGGTTCAGCATGATGTGCTCTTTGTGTTCGAGGCATCTGCTTGCCCTCCTCCTAGGTTAGTGGTGACCCCAAAATCATCACCTCTCTCGTTGCCTGATGTTTTTCAAAGTTCCCTTTTGTGAATTGGTTATATGCTTTTTTTTAGCATGTAAAGGTAAAGTTGATTTACCAGAGGGTTGTGGGTACAGTAGGTAACTACATTGCGTAGCAGAGTGGGAATACTTGTATGAATTCCGTGTTTTCAATGAAATGCGTGGTTGCCAAATCTCCGCAACTTCTGCTAGCGGAGTGGAATCCATTGCCCAGGGTTAGTTCTAGCACAACTACAATGCTCTATGTGCTGGGACAATGCAGATTCTAGAATGGCATTGGTTCTTTACATACTGGGATGATGCGGATCCTAACTTGGCGATGTTGCTTTATAAGCTGTCACAATGCAGATTCCCTCATGGCAATGTTGGTATATCTGTTAGGGCAATGCAGATTCTAGTATTACAATGATGCTATACCTGCTAGGGCAATGCTGTTTCGAGCACAACAACAGTATTCTATATGCTGGGACAATGCAGAATTTAGCATGGCAGTGATGCTTTTCATGCTGGGTCAATGCAGATTCTAATTTGGCAATGCTGCTTTACAAGCTGGGACAATGCAGATTGTTTCATGGCAATGATGCTATACAGACCAGGGCAACGCAGATTCTAACATTGCAGTGATGCAATACCTGCTAGGACAATGCAGATTCTAGCAGGACACAATGCTTTACATGCTGGGGCTATGCAGATGCTAGCATGGCAATGATACTTTACATGCTGGGGTAATTCATATCCTAACAGGGCAGTGATGCTTTACATGCTGGGGTAATTCATATCCTAACAGGGCAATGATGCTTTACATGCTGAGGCATTGAGGAGTCTAGCATGACAGTGATAGTTTTCATGTCAGGGCAATGTGGATTCTAGAATGGCACTTATGCTTTTAATAAAAATGCAGTGTGGATTCAAGCATGGCACTGATGTGTTTAGTTTTAGGGCCGATTGGAGTATAGCGTGGCAATCATAGGTTTCCAATCAGTGCAATGTGGATTCCAGGATTGCAGTAATGCTTAACATGCCAGGGCATTGCACATTCTAGCATGGCAGTGGTGTTTTTATGCCTTTGTGCCAGGGTAGAGTCGTTTCTAGCATGGCACAGAAGATTTTTGTGCAAGGGCACTGTGGATTCTAGAATGATGGGGATGCTTCACATGCCATAGAGGCATGACAATGATGGTTTTCGTACTAGAGCAGTGTGGATAGCATGGCAATGATGCTCTGCCTACTGGGCATTGTAGAGACTACCATATTGTAACCCAGTGAACCACTGTGCTGGGTAAGGCCCGAGCCTGTATAACAAAGAACCTCTGTAGTCCTGGCAACAGCTTCACCTCTGTACCGTGACAACACCTATGTTATGTTATGTTATGTTAGGGCTATTTGTATTTCGCACGGCTGCTCCAGCGAAGGAGCGTCCCGGCGCACCGACAAGGTGGCGAACACAACACAACAGAAAACAGAAAATATTATTTAAAAATGGGGGTATGGATTTTAACATAACTCAGAGAACAGAAGGGTTTTAGCGGCCTTGCGGAAGGAAAGCAAGTCGCCAAGGGTCCGGAGTTTCAAGGGGAGAGCGTTCCAGAGCGCGGCTGCCCGCACCCTAAAAGAGCGACCCCCCGCCCGACTGAGTTTGAACCGAGGGGCTGCCGCTAGTTCTTGGTCCAACGAACGCAAAGTGCGGCCCGGGATGTAAGAGCACAAAAGTTGGCACAGTAAGGGAGGCGGTAGGCCCTTCAGAATCTTGAAAGATATGCACAGTACTTTAAAATGGATCCGCTGCCTAACGGGTAACCAATGCAAGGCTCGCAAGGTTGGACCGGCCGAGCAAAACCTAGGAAGACCTACGATTGCTCTGGCCGCTGCGTTCTGCACTCTTTGAAGTCGGGTTAGCTCGGCCTGGTTTAACCCTATGAAAAGGGAGCTGGCATAGTCCAGCCGAGCCAAAACCGTTGCTTGTACCACAAGTTGACGGGTTGCGGCATCAAAATATTTAAGGGCAGGTCGCAGATTGCGCAAGATGCCAAAGCAGCACGCCGCCGTCCTTTTAGTGTGACCAACAAAGTTGAGGGAAGGGTCCAGCCAGACACCAAGATTTTTGATCTCCGCAACCGGAGTGGGGGTGGGACCCAACTCAGGGGGCCACCAGGTATCTCCCCAAAGGTCCGTCCGCTTCCCAAAGACCATCACCTCCGTTTTTTTGGCGTTAAGTTGGAGACAGTTGGACGTCATCCAACCAGCCACCGCCCTAAGTCCTTCTCTGAATCTTGGGGCATCCACCCCAGAGTCCCCGCTGATCGTGACCGCTAGCTGGGTATCATCTGCGTATGACAGTCCATGGCCATGGTCTAGTAAAGCATCGGAGGTCGTGTATTACAGGATCTTCTTCATGTCAGTCAAGCACTGCCCTTTCTGTAAAGGAGCAGGAGGGAACATTGTTTTGTAGCCTGGTGGAAGGACCTTCAGCTAAAATGTCAGAGTCTACTTGTATTTATGATGGTGGCTTTTGTGAGCAGCTGGTCTGGCTTTATTGACTAGTCTGATGGTGGCTTGTTGATGAAATCTGAGAAGGGAACCCAGCTTGAAGGTTGCTGAAAGATCATTTTCACCTTTGGCGAGAGAATGCTTAATGATGGATAGTAGACGTCTGAATAACAACCTTAAAGTCCGTTTATGGATATACATATGTTTTTTTTGCGGGTGTTGCGCTTTCCAGGGTAGTTTGGCTGAATTAAGATGTTTAAAACATGTTTACAGTTAAAATTAGTTTGGCTATGAAGGTCTTAGTAATAATGGAATCATGTATTTTATATATATATATATGTTATCGTCTACCTGGTATTCCAATGTACCAAATCAAATTAAGGCTGGAAAACATGGATGTATACACCTGTCGAAAAAATAAATTGCTATGATTGTTATAAGTATTTCTTTATGTTAAAATACGGAGAAACGTTTGTGATTTTTCCCTAATATTAGTTGGCCCTAAGAGGTATTTAGGATCAACTTTTCCTTTTACTTGGGGTTTTCACAGGTTGTATACTTTCATTTTTTTTATAATAGGCTTTTATTTGATTTGAACTTTAGATATATGTAGTTCCTTTGAGTGTTTGTTATTGCTGTCTATGCCAGTACTTTGTGATCTCCTCTAAAGCGCAGAGAATTGTTAACAATTCATTAGCTCCAGAAATAGCCAACTGGAAATGGCTGTTCATCTTCGGTGTCGGCTTAGTACTACCCATAGAATATCGCATATGCTCTCTATTAAAGAATAATATGTTGCTGTAGTGTGGAGTAATCGAGAAAGCAATCAATCTTAGCCTGTGGCATTGTTAGACCTGGCATCTTTTGGCGTGTTTCCCCTGTCTTTTTGCTTTCCGACTGTAGGAAGCTAGCCCTGTTTATACAATACCAAAATGAGGTATAGTGTGCACAGCGTACAGTGGAACCTCAAAGGTAGGCAGAGGTAAAAGTAGATAGCACCTCACTCTATTTGTGGTAGTGTGGGCGAGCAGTAAGGCTTTATCAGAGGGTTGTGTTAAGCATTTTTTGTACACGCTCAATCAGCAAATGATATCACGCACTCAAAGACTGAACTCAGACCAATTTTGTTTGTATAGAAATATTATTATGTTATTTTATTTCTAGAACTAAGTTAAGCCTGGCGCAAGTAAGTGAAATAAATGCTTTGCAAAATCTTATGCAGTGTTTTAAAATTGAATGACAGTTCAAATGCAATTGATTGAAATACAGGTAAATTAAAATGTCAAAATTACTTTTCAGATTACTTTCTAGTTGACTTTTTAAGTTACTTTTTCTACTCCGTGTGATAAGCCTAGATATCACACTGGGACATTTCCTAGAGAAAAGGTAAATAAAATCAGTTTTACACGTAGTTTTTCAGGTTTTCATACAAATCAACTCCACACAAAACATTTTTGGAAAAACAGTCAATGTATTCCTGTGGAGAGAAATTAAGTTATCGGTTAACAGGTAAGTACTCGATCTTTGGGGTAGAGTTTCTGGGGTTAGAACAAGGGTTCCCCCAGGGTCAAGGATGCACTCTCAAAGTACCCTCGGCTTAGCTAATATATTGGGCTCGGTATTCAGGAGTGAGATAGGCCTGTACGAAGACCACCTGTTTTTGGTTTTACCGGCCTTATGTATAGTGACCAGTGTGGCAACCCTCTGATCCCGAGGGAGCATACCCAAGCTACAGCTTTCCTCAAACATGGTCCCTCAGGAATGGCACAACTTTGTCTGGCTTCAACCTAAAAAACTCAATTGGCAGCCCGTTTGGGCCCATGGCCTTTCCAGATTGGAGGCTTCTTATTGCCTGTGCCACCTCATCATTCGTTAAGGTACTGTCGAGTAGTTCCATATCTTCTGTCGTCAAAGTAGGGAATGTTATGTCCAAGAGCAGGGCCTCAGAGTCCCTTTCTTGAAAGGAGGTATTGGATTGGTAAATGGCATGATTGTAATCGGCGAATTCATTGGCTAATTCTTGCGGGTCTACTAGAGTAGTTTGACTGTCGTTAGTTCGGTTACCAGCCGATTTGCATGGTCTTTTTTTATCTTGCGAGGCCAACAGTTTCCCAGCCTTGTCTCCCAACTTGTACAGTCTACCTGCCTTGTCCGTGCTCAGTGTTTTGGCCATGTCAGTCGCAATGGTTTTATATTCCTCTCTTTTAAGATGTAATGTGTGTAGTCTATCCGCTTGCAGTGGTTCTGTTGCCTCCTCTTCAGTGAGTAGAATTTCGTCTTCTTGCCTAACTAGTTTTGTGTCCTTTTCCTTACGCACCCCGGTATTCAGGGAGATCACCATCCCGACCTCACCGACCCTTCATTCTCCGGAACATAATGTTCCATGGCCGCCACAATTTCCCTTTAATCACTGGATTTCGAAGGTACCAAGGGTTGATTGGTGCTATTCTTCCCACCCGCCGTTCAGCCAGGGTCACCCTGGCCCATATAGGTGAGTGGTCTCATATGCCTCGGGCAATATGTCTGATTTCCTGTTTATTCCCTATTTGGGCCGCCGGGGTGAGTATATAATCTATACTGGATAAGCTGCTATGTGCCCCAGAGTGAAAAGTATGCTGTACACGCCCAGGGTGGTACACCCTCCATGCCTCAGCCAGTCCCATTGCATCTAGAAAATCAGGGAGCCATCTTTGCGAGGGGCTTATGTAATGAGGAGGACACCGGTTAAGAGTCCAAAACGTGACAGAGTTGAAGTCCCCTTCCATCACCAGGCTGCCCTCTGGAAAGGATAGCGTAATATTACCTAAATCTCTGAACATCTGTCCATGCAGCCCTGCGGGGGACGTATACGGCCATTATTGTGAGTGGCTTTCCCTCCCACTGCCCCGAGACAGCCCCATATCTACCCATCACGTCTGTCCAAGTACGGTCAAATGACATCAGGAAGGAGTTCTTAATCATGATCCCCCCCCCCCCCCCCCCCCTTGGAACCTGTGGTAAACCCCAGGTGAACCGCCAGTCGGTAACCCCATCTGGCCAAGGCCTTACATGTATTGCCATTAAGGTGCGTTTCTTGGAGCAGCACTACTTCGAGGGCTTGTCTCTTGATATACTGTAGTACGTTGCCACGTCTTAATTTGTCCCCATGCCATTAACATTCTAAGACAGGATATTAAAGCTTTTATCCCAGTACATTTCTGCTCCCATTGTCATGTACGTTTAAGCCCCTGTCAATCTCTACATCACTCAGTGTCACACTTTCTGATAAAACATAAAACAATCCTATCCCAACCCAACTACCCCATCCCAACCACCCCCTACCCAATCACCTGCACTCTGGGCTTCAAACTGCCCATGATCAAACAATGCAGAGTGCATGTCGCCCTGAACTGTAGACTAAAATTAGAATATATAACCGGGGAAGGAACTCCACCGCCCGACCCACACCCTTTATTAAACAAACGTTTTACCACCTACAGACCAGCTTAAAAGTCATCATGAATAGTAAGATACTTTTTTTTTTTTTTTAAAGACCTTTATTGTTCATGTTACATATACACAGCGGTGTTCCTACAACCCACTGTAGGGCCGGCCGCAATCGGTGTATCAGGCAAAACAAGTGAAACCAATAATAAGCAGCATTAGCGTTGGAATGCATATTATGAATACTCAACTCAGAAAGGCACATCAGATGATTACATAAAAAATGTACATAGCTCACCAGAAGGCTGCGGCCTCAGCGCCCTGAGTGGGTCTTGGTCTCTTTTTATATAGTGAAGAACCAAACTCAACAATCCTATAGAACCCAATCTACCCCCCCCCCCCAAACCTGGTCTTCGTGGGTGGTCCCAACCTGTAAAATACATTGTTTGTAAGGTAATTCTCCCTGTTGACAACAGGTAAGTAGCAACCCAGGCCGGCAGGTACAGAGAGACCTACTCACAGTGATGTAAAGAGCAATTGTAAGTAACGACACAAGCATTAGATCCACTGTCCAACTATGGCGTTGTGAAGGCCCCACGGGCATCCGTAACTCAAGGACATCGTGCAGGACAACCGACACACGCTCCCCAGTCACAACTCATTCGGATTCAGCACCTCCCACAGAAGAGGCAGCCCTCACACTTCCCTCGCTGTCAGAATTGTCCAGGGAGAGCATATAGAGCGTAAACGGAGTCCATATGTCCCGTGGTCTCGCCGCCTCAGGGAGCCCCTCATAATAACAATTAAGCTGATCCCTACAGTAGGCTATATCATTCAGCCACAGCCGCACCACAGGCGCTCCCCTCCCTCCCCAACACAGCGCCACTCTTCGTTTGGCCAACTGGAGCGCTAACACCACAAACCTTCTAAACTTAACCGACACACCTGAGACAATGCCCAGCAGGCAAGTGCGCACATCCAACGCAACTGCAGTCGATGTCATAGCAGTAAGCATCTCGGTCACCGCCTTCCAGAAGTCATACACTCGTGAACATCCCCAGGCCAGGTGCACAAAATCAGCGTCATCCTCTCCGCATCTAACACAGCAGGCAGAGTCGCGAAGGCCAAACCTAGCCAGCTGGACCGGCGTGTAGTACCACTGATGTATGTACTTAAAATGCAGAAGTCGAAAATTACCATTTATCATGAATCCTCCTGTCAAAGTACAGCACTCAGTCCAGTCATCATCGCTCAGAGGTTCAGGAAGACTTCTATCCCATCGGGCTCTAGCTTGGGTCGCACCCCCCCCTTCATCCTCCTGCGCCGCTCGGTACAAATAGTAAGATACTTAGCGTGATCTTCCATAGCACCGTCCGTCAACTAGTCTTTTGCCTGTACCTGAGTGGAGGCATCATCAATGGTCAATAATTCCAGTTCAACAAATGGCAGTTGCGTAGCTTCGACTACAACAGTCGTCCCATTTGGCCCAACGTTTAATCCCTTCGAGGCTCTACCTTCAGCTTCGATACAGACTTTTGCGGGGAACCGCATCGCATATTTGAGTCCTCTTTCCCTTAGCCGCTTCTTGATGTCAAGAAATGATCTACATTGCCTTTGATGAAAATGAAATAGGTCCCTCTAAAAACTTTAGCGAATCACTAATACACTACTCTTGCCTGCCACAGTAAAATTGTGGGAGGTAAAGAGCTACCTTAGTACAAAACACAATGTTCTGTTAGGAACAAATAATTCAACAATCCACTTTAAATCAAAAAGATAACAATATAAAGCACAATTAAATGTCATAAGAGAACTGAGTTTCAATACACGCAAGATTGATACTGATTAAAAAATGCCAAATGTTATTCTTGAAAACAGGGTAGTGCCCTATACATTTTTCAATAAAAGAAAAATATACAATTTATACAAAGAAAAACCATAAAAAGTCGACGCAGCGTTTCGGTGCTTTTTTTGAAGTTATGACACCTTCTTCAGGACAGTTTTTTCTCTAGTTTCTGAGAACTAGTCTTAGCACTTATAAAAAGACAGCCGCTAAATCAATTGCGCTGTTGTCGAGTCCCGATGTGGGTCAACACATATGATACCTTTTAGGAAATCACTCTTGGGTGCCACGGAAATGGTGCGAAGGAAGATCACCACACCACACTTATTCGAACTCCCTGTTCACCCGGAAGCGTGCGGACGTCCGGACACAGGGAGTTCGAATACCTAATATTGAGACCGTCAATACTATACGGCTTGTGAACCCACAAAGAAAAAGAAGGTATACTGATTGATGCCTATCCGTGGCCTGGTTTTACTGTGTTTTTAAGGAACCGGATATCGTGTTAACCTATAACATAAAGTGTGAGATTCCAAACCTCCATGCACGTGTATCTATAAGTGTGGTGATCTTCCTTCGCACCATTTCCGTTGCACCCAAGAGTGATTTCCTAAAAGGTATCATAAGTGTTGACCCACATCGGGACTTGACAACAGCGCAATTGATTTAGCGGCTGTCTTTTTATAAGTGCTAAGACTAGTTCTCAGAAACTAGAGAAAAAACCGTCCTGAAGAAGGTGTCATATCTTCAAAAAAAGCACCGAAACGATGCGTCGACTTTTTATGGTTTTTCTTTGTATAAATTGTATATTTTTGTTTTATTGAAAAATGTATAGGGCAATACCCTGCTTTCAAGAAATAAATTTGACATGTTTTAATCAGTATCAATCTTATGTGTATTGAAACTCAGTGCTCTTATGACATTTTTTGTGCTTTATATTGTTATCTTTGTGATTTAATGTGGATTGTTGAATTATTTGTTCCTAACAGAACATTGTGTCTTGTACTAAGGTAGCTCTTTACCTCCCACAGTTTTACTGTGGCAGGCAAGAGTAGTGTATTAGTGATTCGCTAAAGTTTTTAGAGGGACCTATTTAATTTTCATTAACTGCACACCCTGTCCCTTATCGGATTCGAGGGTACCTCCCTTTTGAGTTTAAGAATAATTTTTACATTGCCTTTGGACATTCAAAGTGAAGTCTGGAAAAAAGGGCATTTCACAATTTTCATACTTTAGAGGAGGGGCCACTCGAGCAGTATGCAGTCTGCTGTCTCTATCCCTAAAGTTCAGGAGCTTAGCCAGCATTGGACTGGGGACGCCCCGGGCTTCGTTCGTCCTCCGGGAACTCTATGCGATCTTTCGACTACAAATAATTTTGAAAGTCCCCTGGGTTCAGTGAGTATTAGATCTTCAACAGAAAGGTCTGCCACTGGAGTCTCCTCTCACTCAGGGACTCCAATTATTCGTATGTTATTTCTCCAATTGCAATCTTCATAATCGTCCAGCTTTTCTTCTGCCAGCTTCCGAAATGTTTGCAGGTCCTTGATGTCCTGCTGCATTTGTTTTGCGTCCCCCATAAGGCCTGTATTGATTGTTTCCATGTGTCCACTTTCTCCCCCATTTTCTGTAGGTCTGCTCGTATCAGCGTAACCTCTATTCATTCTATGCTCAAGGGACGCCTGAAATGGCATCCATAATATCTTTGTGTCAGGTCTTGGTCATCCGGCTCTGGTACCACAGCCATTTTGCTTTTAACAGTAAGTTCAGGATCGACTAGTTTCAGTAGTGCAACCTTATCTAGTACTGTCTGTTGCGAGCCTTTAGGACCCTCGGTGCCCAACATCTCGACACTCCCGGGTCACTGCACCCAGTCTTTGTCTCTTAACTCCTTATTCTCCCCTGCCTGCGACATCCCAATACGTGAGGGTATTTCACCCTGCACACCAGGTATAGTGCAGATGTTGGTTCTCTTCAGCTATATAGGCGGGAACAGTGTATGGGGTCTGCGTCACCCTACCCTACGTTTTCATGCAATCCAATGTGGGCCCAAGATGTGCAAATACCTGCGCTGTGATATTACTATGCAATGCTTTCAGGCCGGCCCCATTCCAGGTAACCGGGACTGTATGGGTCCAACCCACCAAACGCCAATAGGCCTAGTGCCGCTGTTTGTACGCATCCCCAGAAGACGGACAGAGAGCAGAGGCTATTAATGCACCTCTAAGACTGCGCCCGTCTTAATTAGAGGTTACACTCACTCATGCCAAAGGATCTCGAGAGCACAGTGTCATCTGGGCTTAAAAGGTGCATGGACCCCCCAGAGTGTTCCACCCTTTCTACTTCACTCATAGGTATGTTTCACTCCTCTGGCCTTTGCCCCGCCGCGGTGGTCCCAATCGAACTGGTCTAGTTAGTGTTGCAGCACAGCACAATTGTCTTCTGGGGGCTGGACCCACACCTGGATGCTCAAAGCTTGATTCTACCAAATAAGTCTACGATAGTAGCCAGCCAAACATAGAATGGCGCAGACATCTTTTTTTTTTTGCGGAAGGCTCCTTGATTTCCCATATAGCTTTGATTTTCTCAATTTAGGATTTAAGGTTGGAAATCGGGAAATCAAACCCCAAGTTTCTTATTTTTCTATAGTAAGAGGGATTTGCCAATATTTTTTGGTCAAGTCAATTGTGTAAAGGTAATAGGAACAATTTTGGGATTAAGACTACGATGCCTGCACCAGTACTAGAAGTCCACTGTGTATGTGCTCATGTAGTGAAGGTGCAAATGACCTAGAACATAATCCCCTATGTTCTATTAGTGAGAGAGGTGAAACAGAGCTCCTATCTCCTCAACAAAAACATCTACAAGAATGGCCCTGCACCCTTCAAATGTTTAACACAATGTTCTGTAAGTATCGTAACATTATTCACATCATAGACAGTTTCAATCGTTTTCCCAAGAAGTTCAGATGAAGACTCTTCAATTTAAAAAGCGGTTCTTTATTCAAATTTCTTTATACAATGGATAGCCAACGCGTTTCGTCCGTTACCAGACTTCTTCAGGGCTTTTAACTACTATGCAGTGTTCGAATTTCTGTTCCTTGTATGCAGATAAAAAAAATCAGTCAATTTCAAAGTGAGTAGTATACGTGCTGCAATAGTGTTTATAAAGGTAATTTCACAACAATAAGATGTAATAGTGTAGAGGTACTTTGCTTGTCCTAACCATCCTATTAACTTATCTACACAAGGTATGGAATACATTCTGAACTGATCTATTTCATTAACTTTTCTGAAGTCAAAACAGAATTGGATTTTCCCATCTAGTTTAGGCACTAGCCCTACGGGAGAGTACCGTAGGCTCTTAGAAGGCTCAATAATTCCTCCCTTCGACATCTCTTCAATTTCTCCACCACTGGCCACTTTGCTTCTGGTATTCATCATAGATGCTGCTCAATGACCCTCCACTGGGGAGTTATTATATTGTGGGTTATCAAATGAGCTCTCCCTGGAATCTTGGAAAAGAGATCTGGATAACACTTTAAGAGGAGGCTTAGATACCGCGTTTGTTCTTTTACAAACGTGTGTCTATTGATGTCTCTGTCTTTGAATTCCCCTCTAAAGGATCTGCCAGAATTTCTAAACGGGATGTGGTCACCAAATAGGATGGGATTCCTGGCTATCTAGTCCTCGGGCTGCATCCATCTCTTTAGGAGATTGGCATGATACATTTCTATTACTTTCTGGTTATGGGTAAAGCTAGTCCTTAAAGAGAGGGACGGGGGAGGGGGGCAAATGAAGGTCCAAAATACATGCCCCAAATAGCAATATGTACTGTCAGGGGTATGCAATTCCTAAGGATGCAAGGGGAAGAAGACGGGTTGGGAGCACCTGAGTTGTCAGATCAGGGGATCTGATCCATCAGGGCAAGTTCTCTCACGCATCCAGAGGGGTGTCATGCTTCATCACCGTCCATCAGCACCCCCTTTTGTACCACTTTGTTCGCCCTAAGTGTGGCAGGGTATGCTCAGACGTGAGTCCCTTGCTCACTTTGCCACTGGATTCAAGCAAGCCGGGCTGAAGACGGCTGAAATGCCAGAAACCAGTCCTCAGAAGCTTGTTTCCGGTCCAGGGAAGGCATGGCTTGGCAGTTCGGTCTGGACTGTTCCCATGAGGCACAGGGTCAAGACTGATTTGCATATGGCCATGTCTGAACTGGGGTGGCAGAGTGGGCTAAAGAACGGTGATGGATCAAACCCAGATCTTTTGACTGGGTGTGAGTGTTTGATTGGTTCAGATGCTCCGTCCATCACCACCCCCTTTTGTACCACCCCCTTTTGTAATGCTTCATCATCGGGCAGCTCCTCATTGGGCCAGCGCTGCAGTGTCCAGCAGGCCCGCATAGGGACTCTTTGCCGGAGTTCTTTTCTGCTGGCGATGTGAAGAGTGGGGTGCTCTGCGAGTGTGATGAAGTGAGTAGATTGCTTGTGAATGAGTTAAAAATAACTAAAGCTAATCCAAAGGTAATTTTTTTTATCTGGATTGCTTTGTTATATTAAAAACAAGTGATGGCCAGTAGTGGATACAATGGTCCACGATGGCTCAAAGATTGCGTGGAGGTCGACATGTTTCTCGCCTCTCTAATGTCAATGCTGATCACGGCAATTCTTCTTGACCAAATATAGGCTAGACTACTCCAGGGTGGGTCGGTCAGTGCTTGTGGTATATCAAGAACCGTACTTTACACCTATCACACAAAGTATATAGTATACCTTACAACAATCCGTAAATAAACCGACCTGGAAAAGAAAAAGAAAAGACATCAAGCAGAAGCCTTGGATGGGTATATACAAATACGGAAGGAGGAGAGAGGAGATGGGATTGGGAGAAAGGAAGCTTTGGGAAGGAGGAGAGAGGAGACGGGTCTGGGAGAAAGGAGGCCTTGGGAAGGGGGAGAGAGGAGACGGGTCTGGGAGAAAGGAAGCTTGGGGAAGGAGGAGAGAGGAGACGGGTCTGGGAGAAAGGAGGCCTTGGGAAGGAGGAGAGAGGAGACGGGTCTGGGAGAAAGGAAGCTTGGGGATGGAGGAGAGAGGAGACGGGTCTGGGAGAAAGGAGGCCTTGGGAAGGAGGAGAGAGGAGACGGGTCTGGGAGAAAGGAAGCTTGGGGATGGAGGAGAGAGGAGACGGGTCTGGGAGAAAGGAGGCCTTGGGAAGGAGGAGAGAGGAGACGGGTCTGGGAGAAAGGAAGCTTGGGGATGGAGGAGAGAGGAGACGGGTCTGGGAGAAAGGAAGCTTGGGGATGGAGGAGAGAGGAGACGGGTCTGGGAGAAAGGAAGCTTGGGGATGGAGGAGAGAGGAGACGGGTCTGGGAGAAAGGAAGCTTGGGGATGGAGGAGAGAGGAGACGGGTCTGGGAGAAAGGAGGCCTTGGGAAGGAGGAGAGAGGAGACGGGTCTGGGAGAAAGGAGGCCTTGGGAAGGACAGAGGAGACGGGTCTGGGAGAAAGAAGGCCTTGGGAAAGAGGAGACGGGTCTTGGGGAATGGAGGCCTTGGGAAGGAGGAGAGAGGAGACTGGTCTGGGAGAAAGGAGGCCTTGGGAAGGACAGAGGAGACGGGTCTGGGAGAAAGAAGGCCTTGGGAAAGAGGAGACGGGTCTTGGGGAATGGAGGCTTTGGGAAGGAGGAGAGAGGAGACTGGTCTGGGAGAAAGGAGGCCTTGGGAAGGAGGAGAGAGGAGACGGGTCTGGGAGAAAGAAGGCCTTGGGAAGGAGGAGAGAGGAGACGGGTCTGGGAGAAAGAAGGCCTTGGGAAAGAGGAGACGGGTCTTGGGGAATGGAGGCCTTGGGAAGGAGAAGAGAGGAGACCGGTCTGGGAGAAAGGAGGCTCTGGGAAGGAGAGAGGAGATGGGTCTGGGAGAAAGGAGGCCTTGGGAAGGAGGAGAGAGGAGATGGGTCTGTGAGAAAGGAGGCTTTGGGAAGGAGGAGAGGAGACGGGTCTGGGAGAAAGGAGGCCTTGGGAAGGAGGAGAGAGGAGACGGGTCTGGGAGAAAGGAAGCTTGGGGATGGAGGAGAGAGGCGACGGGTCTGTGAGAAAGGAGGCCTTGGGAAGGAGGAGAGAGGAGACGGGTCTGGGAGAAAGGAAGCTTGGGGATGGAGGAGAGAGGCGACGGGTCTGTGAGAAAGGAGGCCTTGGGAAGGAGGAGAGAGGAGACGGGTCTGGGAGAAAGGAAGCTTGGGGATGGAGGAGAGAGGAGACGGGTCTGGGAGAAAGGAAGCTTGGGGATGGAGGAGAGAGGAGACGGGTCTGGGAGAAAGGAAGCTTGGGGATGGAGGAGAGAGGAGACGGGTCTGGGAGAAAGGAAGCTTGGGGATGGAGGAGAGAGGAGACGGGTCTGGGAGAAAGGAGGCCTTGGGAAGGAGGAGAGAGGAGACGGGTCTGGGAGAAAGGAGGCCTTGGGAAGGACAGAGGAGACGGGTCTGGGAGAAAGAAGGCCTTGGGAAAGAGGAGACGGGTCTTGGGGAATGGAGGCCTTGGGAAGGAGGAGAGAGGAGACTGGTCTGGGAGAAAGGAGGCCTTGGGAAGGACAGAGGAGACGGGTCTGGGAGAAAGAAGGCCTTGGGAAAGAGGAGACGGGTCTTGGGGAATGGAGGCTTTGGGAAGGAGGAGAGAGGAGACTGGTCTGGGAGAAAGGAGGCCTTGGGAAGGAGGAGAGAGGAGACGGGTCTGGGAGAAAGAAGGCCTTGGGAAAGAGGAGACGGGTCTTGGGGAATGGAGGCCTTGGGAAGGAGAAGAGAGGAGACCGGTCTGGGAGAAAGGAGGCTCTGGGAAGGAGAGAGGAGATGGGTCTGGGAGAAAGGAGGCCTTGGGAAGGAGGAGAGAGGAGACGGGTCTGGGAGAAAGGAAGCTTGGGGATGGAGGAGAGAGGCGACGGGTCTGTGAGAAAGGAGGCCTTGGGAAGGAGGAGAGAGGAGACGGGTCTGTGAGAAAGGAGGCCTTGTGAAGGAGGAGAGAGGAGACGGGTCTGGGAGAAAGGAGGCCTTGGGAAGGAGGAGAGAGGAGATGGGATTGGGAGAAAGGAAGCTTTGGGAAGGAGGAGAGAGGAGACGGGTCTGGGAGAAAGGAGGCCTTGGGAAGGAGGAGAGAGGAGACGGGTCTGGGAGAAAGGAAGCTTGGGGATGGAGGAGAGAGGAGACGGGTCTGGGAGAAAGGAAGCTTGGGGATGGAGGAGAGAGGAGACGGGTCTGGGAGAAAGGAAGCTTGGGGATGGAGGAGAGAGGAGACGGGTCTGGGAGAAAGGAGGCCTTGGGAAGGAGGAGAGAGGAGACGGGTCTGGGAGAAAGGAGGCCTTGGGAAGGACAGAGGAGACGGGTCTGGGAGAAAGGAGGCCTTGGGAAGGACAGAGGAGACGGGTCTGGGAGAAAGGAAGCTTTGGGAAGGAGGAGACGGGTCTTGGGGAATGGAGGCCTTGGGAAGGAGAAGAGAGGAGACCGGTCTGGGAGAAAGGAGGCTCTGGGAAGGAGAGAGGAGATGGGTCTGGGAGAAAGGAGGCCTTGGGAAGGAGGAGAGAGGAGATGGGTCTGTGAGAAAGGAGGCTTTGGGAAGGAGGAGAGGAGACGGGTCTGGGAGAAAGGAGGCCTTGGGAAGGAGGAGAGAGGAGACGGGTCTGGGAGAAAGGAGGCCTTGGGAAGGAGGAGAGAGGAGACGGGTCTGGGAGAAAGGAGGCCTTGGGAAGGACAGAGGAGACGGGTCTGGGAGAAAGAAGGCCTTGGGAAAGAGGAGACGGGTCTTGGGGAATGGAGGCCTTGGGAAGGAGGAGAGAGGAGACGGGTCTGGGAGAAAGGAGGCTCTGGGAAGGAGAGAGGAGATGGGTCTGGGAGAAAGGAGGCCTTGGGAAGGAGGAGAGAGGAGATGGGTCTGTGAGAAAGGAGGCTTTGGGAAGGAGGAGAGAGGAGACGGGTCTGGGAGAAAGGAGGCCTTGGGAAGGACAGAGGAGACGGGTCTGGGAGAAAGAAGGCCTTGGGAAGGAGGAGAGAGGAGACGGGTCTGGGAGAAAGGAAGCTTGGGGATGGAGGAGAGAGGAGACGGGTCTGGGAGAAAGGAGGCCTTGGGAAGGAGGAGAGAGGAGACGGGTCTGGGAGAAAGGAGGCCTTGGGAAGGACAGAGGAGACGGGTCTGGGAGAAAGGAGGCCTTGGGAAGGACAGAGGAGACGGGTCTGGGAGAAAGGAAGCTTTGGGAAGGAGGAGACGGGTCTTGGGGAATGGAGGCCTTGGGAAGGAGAAGAGAGGAGACCGGTCTGGGAGAAAGGAGGCTCTGGGAAGGAGAGAGGAGATGGGTCTGGGAGAAAGGAGGCCTTGGGAAGGAGGAGAGAGGAGATGGGTCTGTGAGAAAGGAGGCCTTGGGAAGGACAGAGGAGACGGGTCTGGGAGAAAGAAGGCCTTGGGAAGGACAGAGGAGACGGGTCTGGGAGAAAGGAGGCCTTGGGAAGGAGGAGAGAGGAGACCGGTCTGGGAGAAAGGAGGCTCTGGGAAGGAGAGAGGAGATGGGTCTGGGAGAAAGGAGGCCTTGGGAAGGAGGAGAGAGGAGATGGGTCTGTGAGAAAGGAGGCTTTGGGAAGGAGGAGAGGAGACGGGTCTGGGAGAAAGGAGGCCTTGGGAAGGAGGAGAGAGGAGACGGGTCTGGGAGAAAGGAGGCCTTGGGAAGGACAGAGGAGACGGGTCTGGGAGAAAGAAGGCCTTGGGAAAGAGGAGACGGGTCTTGGGGAATGGAGGCCTTGGGAAGGAGGAGAGAGGAGACGGGTCTGGGAGAAAGGAGGCTCTGGGAAGGAGAGAGGAGATGGGTCTGGGAGAAAGGAAGCTTGGGGATGGAGGAGAGAGGAGACGGGTCTGTGAGAAAGGAGGCTTTGGGAAGGAGGAGAGAGGAGACGGGTCTGGGAGAAAGGAGGCCTTGGGAAGGACAGAGGAGACGGGTCTGGGAGAAAGAAGGCCTTGGGAAGGAGGAGAGAGGAGACGGGTCTGGGAGAAAGGAAGCTTGGGGATGGAGGAGAGAGGAGACGGGTCTGGGAGAAAGGAGGCCTTGGGAAGGAGGAGAGAGGAGACGGGTCTGGGAGAAAGGAGGCCTTGGGAAGGACAGAGGAGACGGGTCTGGGAGAAAGGAGGCCTTGGGAAGGACAGAGGAGACGGGTCTGGGAGAAAGGAAGCTTTGGGAAGGAGGAGACGGGTCTTGGGGAATGGAGGCCTTGGGAAGGAGAAGAGAGGAGACCGGTCTGGGAGAAAGGAGGCTCTGGGAAGGAGAGAGGAGATGGGTCTGGGAGAAAGGAGGCCTTGGGAAGGAGGAGAGAGGAGATGGGTCTGTGAGAAAGGAGGCCTTGGGAAGGACAGAGGAGACGGGTCTGGGAGAAAGAAGGCCTTGGGAAGGACAGAGGAGACGGGTCTGGGAGAAAGGAGGCCTTGGGAAGGAGGAGAGAGGAGACCGGTCTGGGAGAAAGGAGGCTCTGGGAAGGAGAGAGGAGATGGGTCTGGGAGAAAGGAGGCCTTGGGAAGGAGGAGAGAGGAGATGGGTCTGTGAGAAAGGAGGCTTTGGGAAGGAGGAGAGGAGACGGGTCTGGGAGAAAGGAGGCCTTGGGAAGGAGGAGAGAGGAGACGGGTCTGGGAGAAAGGAGGCCTTGGGAAGGACAGAGGAGACGGGTCTGGGAGAAAGAAGGCCTTGGGAAAGAGGAGACGGGTCTTGGGGAATGGAGGCCTTGGGAAGGAGGAGAGAGGAGACGGGTCTGGGAGAAAGGAGGCTCTGGGAAGGAGAGAGGAGATGGGTCTGGGAGAAAGGAAGCTTGGGGATGGAGGAGAGAGGAGACGGGTCTGTGAGAAAGGAGGCTTTGGGAAGGAGGAGAGAGGAGACGGGTCTGGGAGAAAGGAGGCCTTGGGAAGGACAGAGGAGACGGGTCTGGGAGAAAGAAGGCCTTGGGAAGGAGGAGAGAGGAGACGGGTCTGGGAGAAAGGAAGCTTGGGGATGGAGGAGAGAGGAGACGGGTCTGGGAGAAAGGAGGCCTTGGGAAGGAGGAGAGAGGAGACGGGTCTGGGAGAAAGGAGGCCTTGGGAAGGACAGAGGAGACGGGTCTGGGAGAAAGAAGGCCTTGGGAAAGAGGAGACGGGTCTTGGGGAATGGAGGCCTTGGGAAGGAGGAGAGAGGAGACGGGTCTGGGAGAAAGGAGGCTCTGGGAAGGAGAGAGGAGATGGGTCTGGGAGAAAGGAAGCTTGGGGATGGAGGAGAGGAGACGGGTCTGTGAGAAAGGAGGCTTGGGGATGGAGGAGAGAGGAGACGGGTCTGTGAGAAAGGAGGCTTTGGGAAGGAGGAGAGGAGACGGGTCTGGGAGAAAGGAGGCCTTGGGAAGGACAGAGGAGACGGGTCTGGGAGAAAGAAGGCCTTGGGAAGGAGGAGAGAGGAGACGGGTCTGGGAGAAAGAAGGCCTTGGGAAAGAGGAGACGGGTCTTGGGGAATGGAGGCCTTGGGAAGGAGAAGAGAGGGGGGTCTAGGAGGGCACGTGAAATGTCAGGGGGTAATGGAATGGATAAAGGGTGGTAGAGTAGTGGAACAGGGGCTTCTTTCTGGTACGGAGTGAGGGTGCAGAGTGCTGTGGCGTGGAGTGGTGGGGCAGAGAGCTCTGGTTTGGAGCAGGGGGTGGGGGGGAACTAGGGAGGAAAGGGCTGTGGGGTGAAGCGACGGGGTACGGGGCGCTGAGACGAAAAAAGGGGGCGCTAGGTTTGACGAAGTGAGGGGCAGAGGCCTCTATGTATCGTGGGGTGTGCGAGGGGCAGCGGAATCTGTGAATCGTGGGGTGCGGGAGGGGTGATGGGCTCAGTTATGGGGGGATGGGGCAGTGGCTGGTCCAGGAGGGGTATCTGAGCTTTGGTCCTTAAAGGGGGGTGGGGTCGGGGCTCTGAGATGAAAGAAGGTGGCCGAGGGTTTAACAGGCAGGGAGGGGCCCACTGGGGTCACGAGCTAATCATGTGCCCCACACATGAGGTCCCCTCTGCCAGCCTTCCCTCCTCACTCCCCGGCCTCCCGCTCCACAGGCTGCAGTGCTGCGCAGGATCCAGGCCCAGGTAAGGCTCAGTGCGGGATGTGCCGGCCCCGCATCCACCCCGCATGGGAGGGCCGGCCAGAGCCCAGGGCGCTGACTGTCTTCTCCTTGTGACTTCCCTAACATCTGGAGGGAAGGTGGGAGGGAGGGAGTGCTCTCAGAGGCTGGAGGGGCTTGGTCCAGAGTCAGTCGAATGTCGGGCAGCGTCGGACACGGGTCAGCAGAGACGTTCTCGCCAATCCGGCGCGGCCCGAGCCTAGTGTGCGACTGACTGTGCCCCAGCCCTGCCGACAGTCTATTCCTGGCTATTCTGATGTCTCCCTGCGTCCTCTCCTTAGAGCGTGGCGCGCTTTGAGGCTTTGTGGGTTGTAGCGCTGCGTCATGTCATTCATTCATTCAGCCTCTAGCCGTCAATGATTTACTGCATGGCGTCCAGTCGAGGTCACGTGGGTTCGTCGTCCGCCCGTCGTCGTTGTCTATCTTCGTATGCTTCTCTCTGAATGGTCGCTTCCTGGTTTCTGGGTGTGGGTCTGCTTCGGACAGGACGCCACATTTCATCACTTGTCTTTAAAGCGGCCATGGCCGTCTGTGACGAGCATGAATGAATGAGTGAGTGTGCCTGCAGGTTAACCGTTTCCTGTTCACAGCCTTTCACTTGCTTCTGAAAGGGCGAGATTTTGATCGATACCTTATATCTATTGATCCAAACCTCGATCTGGTCGACTGAACCTTTGTTGCCTGTCTTGGAAGAAAACAGTACACCTATCTGCAAGTTAGTTCACCCAATAAAGGACTCTACTCTTAAAGATCACGGACAACTTCTAGGTTTCAAAAGTTTATTGTAAAGATATAATGAGCTGCAAATACAAGCATCTCAGAATGAGATTCACGAGATACACAGGTCCAATTACATACATGTGCTCTCGAAAAGCCCTCAGACGAGCAACAGAAATCACTAACACAAGTTCTAAAAATAGCAAAGCTATCAGCATAGACGCATATCTCTCCTTCATTTAGGTTGGAGGAAAACAAACACAGGTTAGGCGTCCCTACCCTGTTCTAGATGGTATCCCTACTTAACCAAATCCCAACCTAACAAAGGTGTCAGCAATGAATGACCCCCAAGGGAAGTCACCCACTCTAAGTCTCTTGGTGAAAACCTAAAGTTCTCCAGTCATGACCCCTCACTGCCTACCCATCCGCTCTCTAAAGGGTCCTCAGGTCTCTGCTCTAACTCCACCCAGGGGTGCTGTCCCTAATACAAAACAGTCAACAACATTTGAGACGCCCCTTGTGGAACGCCTCTCACGTGGTGCAACTTCAGGCTTTTTCCATGATGCTTTGTATTGGGCCTCAGACGTTAGAGTTGACCTTGCTTCTCAGATTCTTCTCCGGCCCGCTGATACCCCTTAAACATTCCAGAACCCTCCTCCATGTCTGGGCCGTCTACTGAACAGACCTCTATTCATTCACTTATAATTGGATCCCCCCTTTCCTGTTGCAGACAGATATCTGCCGCCAAGAACCCAACTCTCATAGACTTCTAAAAAGGCTTGCAACATTTCTCAGCCCAGACATGTACGTGTAAATCAATGCTAAAACATTTCAGGCCTACAATATTTCACATTATGATTATAGCATTCAACTTCTTCATTTAATTAAAGCATGTTAAAACTCTTATTCTATTATTTAGAAAACATTACCATAAATCATGGCCCATTAATGCAATGACCAAAAACGTTAAACAATCTGTGTCGTGAAAAGAAACACCTTCCCTTTTAGCTCCAGCTCTGGCCCTGTGGCCTACCACGTTCTGCGTTTTACCACAGACCATCTTATATGTTAACAGCTACACGACATAGATTCAAAATAATCACGTCTAATAAAATCATATAATGTCACACATTTCTGTATTAGTTCCACTTCTACTTAAATCTCTATATTAGCTATACATTTAGAATATAATTTCAGATACTATTAGCACTCATGGCATTTCTCATCATGACTTGTGCTTACTATAGGTAAGTGTGATGTACTCATACATTTATATCAGTTTGCGCTCTCTCAGTTCCCCCCTTTGATGACCTCTCGGGGTCATCACTAACATTTAAACTGCAGTTATTGCTGGCATTCTCTGCGCTTCCAGAGCTCTCAGACTCCTGTACTGATTATCTTGTATGGCAGCCAATCTCTGCAACTGTTCTCTTTGGGCTCTTTCTGACCTTCTTGCTCTGTACCATTTGAATACTCTCACCAATCCCCACAATATTATCCCACAGATCAATATTATGATGATAGGCTTCAGAATATACCAAATAAAGCTTTTTCCTAACGTGGAAAACCACCCTCCAACTGTGCTCATTCCGTGGCCCACCTTTTCCCAGACATTTTCTCTACTCAAGTCTTCGATCTCTTTGTGTATATTAGTTATGTTCTTAATAACCTTCTCAAGGGGTTTTGAAAGGTCTGGAATGTAAGTGCAACATTCCTGGACCTTCAAAGCCTTACAGACTCCGCCCTCTTTTGCTAATAAGACATCTAATGCAAGCCGATTTTGAAGAACCATAGCCCTTATCGATTGCATCTCTCCTTCTACCAGCATTAAGGACTGAGCAGTGCTGGCAGACAACCTGTCGACAACTGTTGCCAGTCGTCTAATTTTAACATCATTAAGGATTATTCCCAAAAGAGGGAACATAGCTCCAAAGACATCTCCAACCATTTCGGCATCACCTACATCTCTCCTTCCCCTCGATGATGTCTGACCCTCAATGATCACTAAGTCTTGTGCATGATATATTTTGGGGAAGACAATTGCCAAATAACATGATCCATACCAGTTGTCAGGTAATCTCACGTAAGCATTTCTTCCACATACAAAATACACATTTGGAATCACTTGCATTCCCTTCAGGAAATCCTTAGTGTAGTACTCTAAATTAAAAGCATGTTCACAGTCAACTTCACCCACGTATACATTTTCATAATACGTTTTGGCTCGGTGAAGACATAACTTTCCTCTCTGCGCTTTATCTAAAGCTATTGGACCACTACTACCCTTTCTCTTGTGTGACTTCTCTTCTTCGGTCCAATCTATTTTCCCTTGTCCTGATTTTTTCAAAATCTTTTGTCTCCTGTAACGATCATCCACCTGCCCTATGAACTTTTTCTCGACTTCGGACACCTTGCATGTCAGATTATTTCTACGGGCATGTGAAGTATCTAAGGTAATCCAAGGAATGAAGAACTTGGCCAATCTGTCTTCACTCTTCCAGTAATCCCATTTATTCATCTGCTTATAATTCGGGACTTCTGGCAACACAGAATCATAATTGGAGAAATAGTATTCAAAACTATCTCTCTCATAAAATATACTAAGCAATAAGCTACATGTAATGCCATATGTCAGAGGGAGGTGATGATATCGAATTCCTTCATCTACAGACGCAGGCAACTGCATGCAGACGTAGCAATCCTTAACCTCCATGGCATCCACGTATTCATACAAAAGTTTAGCATAAGCATTCGACCTAAAGTCTCCTTGGGACTCGTCCACATGTAACCTGCGGGCTTCTGCAGCCAATAACGCTTTCTCTTGAGTGTTTTCCCTTTTCTCACCTGCAACAGTGGGTGTAAGTGTTACTACAGAATTCGCATCAGTTACCTTTACCTCTTCCTCATGTCCCTTTACATAAGAAATTGTTACCACTAAAGCTATTAATATTATCACTCCTACTATTAGTGTACCTATTATACATTTAGCTCTGCGGTTCGGGGTGCCGGCCTCCATTTCGTCAGACAATCTAGCTTTTCCCTTTCTCTTTGCAAAAAAAGTTCTTTTCCTCTCGTTCCTTTACAGTCTCTTTCAATCCTTTTTTGTCTTTAGAATCCACACAGCTGGAGGCTGACAGCCTTTTTCGCAAAAGTCCTTTCACAGTTCAAAAAGACAACCCTAGCCCTTCTCCATCAACTCAAGGGATTCCCTAAAATTCTCTGCTTCCTGGGCGCTAGGAAATCTTCTTTTCTTCTGCTTGCTTTATTTACAAAGTCCTTTAACAATCGACTATTAGATTTGTGGTTGCAGCTTCAATAGCATAGTTCAATATTTCCATGCGAAGAGTATGCTCTTCATGTGCTGTTATCGTTGTACCAAAGTCGGGGAATCGCAATTCTGTAAGAAACATGTGTTTTAACTTGCTGAGGCGGGGAGGTCTGGGGAGCACGAATGTTAGTGACCCTTCTTGTTCGACACCGGGTACCAACAGTTGTATTTCCACGGTGATAATGGGCTCAGAACTGGACACCACCACCGCTCGGATCCTCCCTGTCTCCGGTTTCACAGACATTTGTCGCCAGATATGTCCACTCAGGTGTGGAGTATCTTCTGTTAGGCACACGCACTCTTCTTGACCTCCTTCGGTCTGGTGCTTCAGCGCCCTGAGCACCTTCTTCTGGGTCTGAGTCTTCTGATATCGGAGGAAGGGTTGCTTCTGGAGTTGACCTCAGGCTAGAACTTCTTCTTTGCGGCCAAATTGCTTCTCCACGTGCCCTTCTACTCCTTCTCCTTCTGGTCTGTTCTCGCTCTCTTTCAGACCTGTCAGGGTCAGACTCGTACTCCCAGCTGTCTTCTCCTTCTGTAGCGTCTTCTGTTTCGCTGTTGTACTGACCGTCCTCAGCTTGGTCAGACTCGTTCCCTGCTTCCACTGGCACCTCTACAGCTTGGCTAGCCCCCTCTATGGCTTCTTGGTCCTCAGCTGGACGTCCATCCGAGAGAGGAGCTGTTTCCAGAGGTGCTGGAACCCTTTTCGTATGCGACGCGTGTATCCAGTTGGGCAGGCCTCCCACCTTTACAGCTGTACTTGTGATCAGGATGACCTGGTAGGGCCCACGCCAACGAATATCCAAACAGCTTCTTCTCACATGTTTCTTCACCAGGACCCAGTCCCCAGGATACAGGTCATGGCAAGGGCCCTGGCACGCTGGAACCTCTGCAGCCTGCACCTGAAGGGACACAGAACGCATGGCGTCAGACAGCCCCTTACAATAGTCCAGGATCATATCATCTGTGATATTTAACAGTGCAGTAGCTGGAATAGATGGCAGCCTCATTGCTCTCCCCATTAACACCTCATGTGGTGACAACCCTGTTCTTCTGTCTGGGGTACTACGAAGGCTCATGAGTACTAATGGCAGGGCATCAGGCCAACTCAGGGTCGTTGAGGAGCACACTTTCGCTATTCTGGACTTGATCGTGCCATTAATTTGTTCCACAATTCCTGAGGCTTCTGGTCGGTAACTGCAATGTAGCTTTTGATCTATATTTAGTGCAACACAAATCATCTTCACAAGCTCGCTGTTAAAATGTGTTCCCCTATCTGATTCCAAAAAGGCCGGCACCCCGAAACGAGGGATAAGTTCTCTAAGCAGTAACTTAGCCACTGTGAGGGTGTCGCACCTACGTGTAGGGTATGCCTCAACCCATCTGGAGAACACACAAACAACCACCAGGACATAGCGGAGGCGGTTGCATCTTGGCATTTCAATGAAATCTATCTGCATTCTGTTGAATGGACCTCCAGACCTTCCTATGTGACTTAGTGCAACTGGTGTTCTTTTCCCTACATTCAGCTGCTGGCAGGTCACACAACGCTGGCACACTGCTTCTGCTGCTATTCTAAACTTAGGATTGTACCAAGTCTGTCTAAACACTCTCAGCATAGCATCTCTCCCTAAGTGTACGGGACCATGTATGAGTCTAGCCATTGGACTCACCATCTCATTGGGCAACACTGCTCTGCCGTCTGCTGAGACCCAAAAATGAGTCTCACCCATTACACATCCTGCCTTTTCCCATGTTTCCTTTTCTGAATCTGGAGCATTTTCTTGCATGGTTGACAATTCATCCCAAGTATCAACAGTTTCCAGTATCATGGCTAATTCGGTTCTTACATTTATTCCACCCACATCCACCTCTGTGAAAGAGTAACCTTGTTCTGCGCAATACCGCGCAACTTCATCAGCATATCTATTGCCTTTCGAAACAAAGTCCTCATTTTTGGTATGTGCGATGCACTTTACAACTGCGATACTTGCTGGACATTGCAATGCTTCTAACAACAGGCGCACAAACTCTCCATTGCGAATGGGAGAGCCTGAAGAAGTCATGAACCCTCTTTGAGACCATAACTGCCCGTAATCATGAACTACCCCAAACCCGTATTGGCTGTCGGTGTAGATGGTGACTCGAATTTGATTGCCTGCTAAGCAAGCACGTGTCAGGGCAATAATCTCGGCTACCTGAGCGGAGTTTACTCCTTCCAGGCACCCTGCTTCCACAACTCCTTCAATTGTACAAACAGCATACGCTGCTCTCAACTGCCCAACTTCGTCTCTTACACATGAGCCATCGACAAAGAAAACTTCGTCTGGGTCGGTCAGAGGCTCATCTACGATGTCGGGTCTGGGTTTGGTGCATAGTTCAGTCACATCGAGACAGTCATGGTCTGTATATTCATCATCATCAATATCATTTGGAAGTGGCATTAAGGTAGCAGGGTTCAAAACAGAGCATCTCTTGAGGGTCACGTTCTCTGCAGCAAGAATAACTTGCTCATAGCGCGTGAGCCTGCTATTGGTCAGATGCTGTGTTTTGGTCCTGGTCATCAACAGTTCAACAGAATGTGGCACGCACACCTCTAACGGGTGCCCCATGACGATATTTTCACATCTCTCAATGCTGACACCCGTTGCAGCAACGGATTTGAGACATCCGGGCAACGCTGCGGCTACTGGGTCTAAAGTAGCTGAGAAATAAGCAACTGGTCTACGGGCATTCCCATGGATTTGAACCAACACAGACAACGCACAACCTTCTCTCTCACAACAGTAAAGAAAAAATTGTTTATTGTAATCAGGCATTCCCAATGCCGGAGCACGACACAGGTCCTCTCGCAACTGTAGGAATGCCATCAAACAGTCTTTGTCCCATGGTACCGGATCACTCACCTCTTTGTGCGTCAGCTTTTGCAAGGGCTTTGCTTTCAGTGAAAAGTTCACGATCCACTGTCGGCAATAACCCACCATCCCTAGGAACATCCTGACCTCTCTCTGTGTCTGAGGCGCATTCATTTTCATGATCGCCTCTATCCTGTCTGGTGACACCTTTCGTTTGCCTTTCTCAATTCTGTGTCCCAAGTACTGTACTTCTGTCAGGCAGTACTGCAATTTTCCCGGGGACACCTTGTGCCCATTGGCAGCTAGGTGATTTAACAAAGCAATGGAGTCTTCCCTGCAAGCTTCTTCTGTTTCTGACGCCACAAGGAGGTCGTCTATGTACTGGACCAGAACTGACTTCTGGGGCAGCACTAGACTTTCAAGATTTTTCTTCAAAAGCTGGTTAAAGATCGATGGGCTCTCTGTATACCCCTGAGGGATACGACACCATGTTAGGACGCGATTTTCCAGCTTAAATGCGAAAAGAAAATGGCTATCTTCGTCCAAAGGGATCGAAAAGAAAGCCTGACAAAGATCTATCACAGTGAACCACTCAGCTTGGAATGGAATCTGAAACAGTATCACTGATGGATTCGGTACCACTGGACAACATGAAACGACTATGTTATTAATCTTTCGAAGGTCCTGCACTATCCGAAATTTCCCATTTGGTTTCTGTAGACCCATAATCGGGGAGTTGCATGGACTACCCACGATTTCTTTCAGAATTCCCTGTTTAATCATGGACTCGATCACGGGTTTTATGCCCGCAATCGTTTCTGGAGTCAATTTATATTGGGGTGTTCTTGGGAACTCAGCATGCGGTTTCACTACAATTTTCACTGGGTCCACCCCTTTGACCAATCCAATCTCTTCCCCAGTGAAATCCCATACCTCTGATGCCACTGTCTCTCTCAGATCCCAGGGAAGCTCGTCTACTGTCAAAGTAGGGTACAGCTCCACACATATTCTTGAGTTTGCAACTTTGAAATCTGCATCATCATCATTAGTCAATACCTCCACTCCCTGGGGTGTACAGTATATAGTACAATTCAATTTACACAACAGGTCTCTTCCTAGCAGACACACAGGGCTTGAATCGCAAACCACAAATTGGTGCTCATCGCTGTACTTCCCTATTTTCACCTGTACCGGTTCTGTCAATTGGCTGGTTATTCTCCTGTTTGCGACCCCTACCACCTGTATGGTTTCTCCAGACATGGGCAGGTCTGGAACTGCAGCTGATCTGATCGTGGATCTAGTGGCTCCTGTGTCCACCAGAAATGTCGTAGGGCACCCTGCTACTTCTGCTTCCACATAGGGTCCCCTCTGATCTACCTCTAAGGCTGCCCCGAGGGTGCAGTCTTCTCTTTCCACTCTCTGTCCGGTTAATGGGTCCACATAATAGCATTCTTCCCCTTCCATAAACAGGGGCATTTGTCTATAGGTCTTACCCATACTCCCTACTCGAGGAGGTTGCGGGAACTGGGCTCGGGGAGGAGCCCCCCCCCCTTTGAGCACCTTTCCTTGGTATGGCGTCGCCCCTCTCATAGGTGCGCTCTGGACCTCTTCCTCCTCTATCTCTTGCTCTCCTATCTCTACATTGTAAGGGCACTCGCGTTTCCAATGCCCCAGCTCGTTGCACTGGTGGCACCTAGTCGTTTTCTTCAAGGTAGCTATGTCTACTCTGGGTCTAAAGGTAGTACTCTCCTCATTACCCTTGTTCTGACTGTACTGCTTCTTACCTCCTGTACCTGTCCCTTGCTGCTGTTGTTGCGGTCCCCCCTTTCCTGCTGTCTGCAATTGTACCACCATCAGCTTTTCTTTTAGTTTCTTAGCCTTGGAGTCTACCTCATCACAGCAGTACCTGGCATATCTCAGTATTTCATCTAGGGGTTTACTTTGCCAACAAATCGAGTGTTGCTGAATCATTAAACTAATATCCGGTCTCAGTCCCAGGACGAACTTGGACACAAATTGCCCTATATCTTTTGGATCCATTACATCCAAGCCGCTATACTGTTTAAACGCTTTCAGCAATCTCTCGTAATATTCGTGAACTGTCTCTTTGGGTTCCTGTCTCGTTCTGTCTATTCTGACCCAATCTATGTCTTGCATTGGCACTTTTTCTTTCAGCCAAGTCATCACTCTCTCGAATTTTGCCATCACGATCTCGGACGGCCCATTAGTCCTAGCATCTCTCTCTGGCTCCGTTGTGGGCCACTCAGCGCTAACCTTGCATGCTGTCCACAGATCTCCTGGTACTACAATGTCAAACAGCGTGTTCAGATCTATCCATAGGACTTTTGAGATCTTTACAAACCTCTCGACTTGCTTGTACCACTCCACGGGGCTCTCTCGTAACTTGGGGAAAGATGTGGTAAAAGCAGCTAAATCTCCCCTACTCCAAGGGACATGTACATAGCTCCCATTGGCAACTTCACGCAAAGGGTAAGCTTCTATTCCCTGCTGTCCTGGTGTTATACCAATCATGCTTCTTCTGCCGGTCCCTTTCTTGGACCACCTCTCTTCCCATTTATCTAGTGCCCTCCATGTCCTTATTCCGGTAATCAGTTCCCTTATGTGTGTTTTCAGCCCAATCGTTCTCCTCTCATCTAGGTCCCGATCTGAGTAATGTAGCCTGTGGTTACCCTGTAATGCTTTGGTTCTTGACAAGTCCACCATATATTTGCCTGCTAGTTCGACTAACTTCTCATGGACTGCTCTCGCCTTTCGTGTGATGTCCTTTGCCATATACAGTATTTCATCCTGTTCATACATTTCCATTCTTTCTAAAGGCAGGGTACCATCTACCATGTCATCCAGATCTGACCTTAAGCTGGAGACATCAAGTCTCTTGGCTTTTATCTCAGCTCGCAATATGTCTTTTGAAGGGGGCTCACTGGTCTCTCTACCATCCCAACTTCGAGCTCTGCGTTTGGGCTCAGGAGAATTAATGGGTGGCCTCCCTTGCTCCCATCTCTCCAGGTCCCATGCTCGGCCATCCGATCTTGGAAGGTGATGGAACACGGGCCTGTTATCCCTACTCTCTCTCTGCCCACTCTCATCTTCTTCTCTCCTCTCACCGCACATCTCTCTGTTATTTTCCCTCTGGTCGCTACACTCCCTTTGCCTCGTATCGCTCAGTATCCGATACGATCCTTCCTGGTTCCCCATATTCCCTGGGCTGCGCTCATTTCTGTCATCACAGGGACTATGGTGCGACCTCTCACAACTCCCATTCAGTTCTCTGGTGCCGGGCACACAGTGTGGACATTTAAAGCTGTTTCTGTACTCTTGTGCTCTCCTCTCCCCTTCACTGAGTATTGGGCGCGCCACCCCTTCACTCCCGGGGCCCCCGTTTTCCAGGTCTGTTCTACCTCCACTCCGGGCCCAATGGGTGACTCCCCTACTCCCTCTACAGTCCCACTCCGGGCTACTCTCCCCAGCCCCGCAGTGAGTCCGTGCTCTGCTGTCCTGACTTTCTCTTTCTGCTTCTGCAGCATTGATGCACTTTTGAGCCTTCACTGCCTCATCCCACTGCTTCATGTACTCATTTAGCTCTTGAAAGGATTTTCGTCCAGATCCCCTCAGATCCATTGGCCATCTAGGGCCCCCAGGATCTCCTCCCGGGTCCCCTGCTGTGTGCATCGGTGTACTCCACTCTCTGGGTATCGGCATCTGACTTGGGGAATTAGTGGTATCGTTCCTCCTAGCCTTCTCTGCTCTTTCTCTGTCTTTCCGTACCCGTTCTTCCCCTCTTGCTCTCTCTTGGTCATATATCGATATTATAGGACCTATGGTAACAGGTACTTGTAGTGCATCTGGTAATGGGTAGGATGTGGCACTTTCCGTTTCCGGCGCTCTTTGTACCACAAACCTACCGACCACCTGCTGCACCTGACTAGGCTGGAGCAACTCTTTCTTTGGCTCAGGATCCCACTCTGAACTGGGAAGCGGTCTATGCTCTCCTGCATTGCCCCCCTTTGCTCCTTCTGTATTCTCGACCTCTCCCCCTTTCCTATTATACGGGGGTGGCCTGTCTGTCAGTAATCTGTTTATCAAGCTGTCCTCTGTTTCGCTCTCATCATCTTCTTCCAGGGGACTTTTATTTACTGGCGCCTCTAATACTGGGTACAGTTTATTTATTTCCAAATTATGCACTCTCCATCTTTTAGCATCCGCATCCCACCTGGCATCCTGCACTGCCCTTACCGAGCGTTTCACCCTTTCTTGTCGTCTGTTCATATTCCTTTCATGCGCTGCCCTAAGCCAGGCATCAAGGGCTTCGAACTGGGTTGGTCTAGGCAAGGGTCTCTTTGAGGTCATGACTGATTTCAATCGATGTAACACCTCTAATCTGAACGTCCCGTACTTCGGGAACGTCAGTTCCTCATTTCCTTCAGTAATCTTACTCCACTCTGATATCCACAGGATCGTATGCAACCCAACATTTACTGCCATGTAACGAGCTGGCGTACCCTCCGGCGGGGCTTCTTCCCCTTCATACGATCCCCGCTTCTCTTTCTTAAACATCGCTTTCAACCATTTAAAGCACTTCATAATTATGCGCACAAAATCCAGCCTCGCTACTCTGTTTACTTCCTGATGACAATCCACCAATCCTGTCGCGGCTTTTCTAGCTTGGCCTATCACAGCGCGGTTTTTCTCCTGTCGGCCAATCACGTCGCGACCCTGTATGACGTGTTCGCTAGCTGGCCTATCACAGCGCGGTCTTTCTCCGGTCAGCCAATCACTGCGCGACACCACCTGACGTCCCTTTTCTCCGCTTCGCAGCAGCACCCCTCCTTTCTCAACTCGTCTCCCGGTTATGCATGCGTCCCATTCATACACTGAAAAATGACTACTTCCGACCAAGCGGTCACTTCTCTCGACTGTACGTCCACAGTCTATCTGTAATTGTCAACACAACTGACGAGATGTCTATCGTCTCTCTGATAGGTTGCTTACACACACAGTAACTTCCGACCAGCGTCCGTTACTCACGCACTCACTCTTACGTTCCCCCTATCTCGGTCTCTCGGGTGATCAATGGTACCTCATGACCCCCTTCACACTAGTTGACAATTACTCTGGGTGTCCGATACACCCGAACCACTTAAGCTCTCCTTGAACTTAAGATTTCCACCGGTTGCGCGCGCTCACAACCTGTTCCACAGTCACTCTACAGACATTCAACTCCGCCAGACATTACAACATAGATACAATACAAAACACCGCAATCTAACACGCATAACCCTTTATACTCACTCTCGACCGATACTGCTGCTTTTTCTGTCTCACGTCATCCGGATCTTCTTCGGCGGGCTGTTCTTCCGATCATCGTTTTCTAGGGGCCTTGGGGTAAGCTAACCTGGCCTAGGTCACCGTCCTCAAGAAGGCAACCATCCTCTATAGCTACCAACTGAAAGGGCGAGATTTTGATCGATACCTTATATCTATTGATCCAAACCTCGATCTGGTCGACTGAACCTTTGTTGCCTGTCTTGGAAGAAAACAGTACACCTATCTGCAAGTTAGTTCACCCAATAAAGGACTCTACTCTTAAAGATCACGGACAACTTCTAGGTTTCAAAAGTTTATTGTAAAGATATAATGAGCTGCAAATACAAGCATCTCAGAATGAGATTCACGAGATACACAGGTCCAATTACATACATGTGCTCTCGAAAAGCCCTCAGACGAGCAACAGAAATCACTAACACAAGTTCTAAAAATAGCAAAGCTATCAGCATAGACGCATATCTCTCCTTCATTTAGGTTGGAGGAAAACAAACACAGGTTAGGCGTCCCTACCCTGTTCTAGATGGTATCCCTACTTAACCAAATCCCAACCTAACAAAGGTGTCAGCAATGAATGACCCCCAAGGGAAGTCACCCACTCTAAGTCTCTTGGTGAAAACCTAAAGTTCTCCAGTCATGACCCCTCACTGCCTACCCATCCGCTCTCTAAAGGGTCCTCAGGTCTCTGCTCTAACTCCACCCAGGGGTGCTGTCCCTAATACAAAACAGTCAACAACATTTGAGACGCCCCTTGTGGAACGCCTCTCACGTGGTGCAACTTCAGGCTTTTTCCATGATGCTTTGTATTGGGCCTCAGACGTTAGAGTTGACCTTGCTTCTCAGATTCTTCTCCGGCCCGCTGATACCCCTTAAACATTCCAGAACCCTCCTCCATGTCTGGGCCGTCTACTGAACAGACCTCTATTCATTCACTTATAATTGGATCCCCCCTTTCCTGTTGCAGACAGATATCTGCCGCCAAGAACCCAACTCTCATAGACTTCTAAAAAGGCTTGCAACATTTCTCAGCCCAGACATGTACGTGTAAATCAATGCTAAAACATTTCAGGCCTACAATATTTCACATTATGATTATAGCATTCAACTTCTTCATTTAATTAAAGCATGTTAAAACTCTTATTCTATTATTTAGAAAACATTACCATAAATCATGGCCCATTAATGCAATGACCAAAAACGTTAAACAATCTGTGTCGTGAAAAGAAACACCTTCCCTTTTAGCTCCAGCTCTGGCCCTGTGGCCTACCACGTTCTGCGTTTTACCACAGACCATCTTATATGTTAACAGCTACACGACATAGATTCAAAATAATCACGTCTAATAAAATCATATAATGTCACACATTTCTGTATTAGTTCCACTTCTACTTAAATCTCTATATTAGCTATACATTTAGAATATAATTTCAGATACTATTAGCACTCATGGCATTTCTCATCATGACTTGTGCTTACTATAGGTAAGTGTGATGTACTCATACATTTATATCAGTTTGCGCTCTCTCACTTCTGTGCCTTCATTTCGTTTCCTTTTACACTCAGGGGTGTTTTTGCAGCCCCCGCGCTGAAGGTACCCCCCAAGCTTGTGCCAGACCCTGAAGCCTCCAACCGGCTGTATGAAGGCGGAGGGGGGTCTGTGGTCTCAGAGCAGGATGCTGGGCATTGGGCTGACGAGGTAAAATGCCCCCTGAGCCCTGCCCCTCTGGGGGAGCCCGGTGGAGCATTCCGGGGGTAGCTCGTGGGGGTGGAGTGAAGGCCGAGGCTAGCACCCCCACCCACACACGTACAGTACAAACTCTATCGCTTCTGCCTATCACCGTCTCTCTGCCCGGGGGGCGGGGGGGGCTCTCTTAAAATGCCAGCAGGCGGTGTCCAGTGCACTGACTCGAACGCATGTACAGGGGGTACTGTAGGTCAGGAGTCTGTACCCTTACCTTTTAAGAGAGGTTCCCATGGATCAGTCTTAGGCAGTACTTTAAATGGACCGGTACTGTGTACCGGCACCCTTTTATTTTGAGTTGGAAGTTCCGGCACTTTTCAAGAGAAATGCAAAAGTTTTAATTGGAGAGTACCAGCACTTCTCAGAAACAAGCAGGGAATCTGGTAGAGAGTACCTGCACTTCTATTTTTCCATTTCAATCACTGGTTTTAGGGTTTAGGCCTCGTTTAGGGCGAGAGTACAAACGGCCTTCTATTTTCCAAGGGACCGCTGCTAGCTCATGACAGGTCAGCACCGAGGATAGCTCCCCGAGGCGTCCTGGCCTCTCTGGAGGCGCCCAGGGGTCCGGCTGGTCACTGCCAAGGCGGGCCAGGGTCATGTCTCCCCCTGGCGGCTTTGCAGGTCCGTTCTCGCAGACTCTCGTCTCATCCCTTTGAAGGTGGGGGCCTGGCAGGGGCAGTGCCAGGGGGTGAGCCGCAGACTCTTGGGCACAGCAGCTGCAGAACTTGCCCTCCGGAGCTCCATGCTTAACGCAATCATGAACTGCAAGGGGATAGAGTAGACGGACTCCCTGTGGGGGTTGAGCTTGCCCCCTGGGTGCCAGCAAAGCCTCGGTGCCTAACGTGGCTTCTTTCCAGATGTTTACATAGCAGAGGGGCTCGCTGCGCCCTTCCTACCATACTTTCTTTTGGTGCCTTCGTCAGTCTCAGCAGTGCTGCTGACCTCTGGTGAGAGCTGCAGCAACCCCCAGCGTCCTCTGCATGGTCACGCTATCTTCCCCTTTGGTTCTGGTTACGGAGAGCTCATGGCATAGCCAAAACAAGCATTGGCAAAGCCAAAACAAGCATTGGCAAAGCCAATAGGTCTCGCATTTGTGACCCGTTTGCTCTGCCAATGGGTTTTTAGCCAAGTTGCACAGCATCCACCACGCGTGACTAAAGTAAAATAAAAAAAACCATTTGATGCAGCTGCCCACACCACACATGCACACCTAGAATATGTTACATGTGTTTTATTAGGTCTCGCTTACGTACGCACATGCGCTGCATAGGCAAAAGACCTTTAGCCATCGCTTCAGCTTTTCAGCCAAAAACGTGCACGCGTTCTATTGCCTTCAAAGGCAAAGCGTGCACGTTTGGTGATTCCCTTGCAGGAGTGAGCATCTGGTGCCATATGTTATCAATTATGGCACCTTGCTGCTCGGTCCTGCAAGGGAGTCGCGCAGGCCCCCTCTCTCCCCTCGCTGCCGCGCGCATAATCAGACCACACCTGGACCTGTTACTAGAAGACTTTTTCGCGCATACTATTGGATGCTGTAAATGTGTTCAATTCCAGACTAGCGTCTCCCCTTACGCATAGTCTATAGATTTCTGTTGTCATTCCCAGCATTATGCAACTTCATTTTTAGCTGTTTCTCCTTGGCAATTTATACACCTTATCCGCGACTGCCAGTGACGCTTAGTTCTTAGTTCACATCCCCACCCTTACGTGATGGAAGTCTGTGCCTTCTCCCCGTGCTTATGTGTACACATGTGTACACTTTAGGTGCGACTGTCGTTTACTTACCCGGCCAAACCTGAACCTCTCTGACATTGCGGCCCACTTTTCCTACTACAAGCGACACACAGCCTCCCCGGTGATTTTGCACTTCTCTCTGTTACTCACTAGTTCTGCCTCTCCCACCACTCCTCCTTTTCTCAAATTCCTTTTACACTTACCAGGGAAATCTAATTCGGTTGATGTAGATTATCTGGTAAGTTGAACTTGACTGGCACTCCACGACTACCCCCCATCACTTTGACTGTTTACTGAGTGTATTTCCTGCGTATTAGCATTATTGATAATAATGCCCTTTACTCACCCGCGCTATCCATTGTCCAGTTCTAATTTGAGTGTTACTCCTGTACAGTAACAATATCGTTTATTGTGACCATCTAAACTTGTACAATTAAGATGGCCAATACTGTGTTGAAGTATTGATTACACAGACCACTCATTACTGCCTGGTAGTTACTGATATTTCTTGCCCTGTAGAATCTATTCGGATTACATGACGTTTATTTAACTTCACCTACTGGTGACCGAATCAACCAAATTTACTATGTCTCTTCAATCCTTTGTGCCCCATGAATATGACATTTATCTATGCAGTTTGCATTATTGAATTGTTTTTTTCATTTGAATTTTTTCAATTGCTTGTAGGTAATGTGTTAAGTTTTACCTTTTTGATTAATAGCGTGAATGCTTTCTGATATTTTGGATGTGTCTAAATTATAGGACATTAGTATCTGGGCTTGCCTCAGAACTACATTTTTTGCCTGCAACTACTTTGTGCCAATTAATGTATACTCCTATGATTTGTGTTGAAATAACTTAATGCTAACATTGACACCCTATTGTATTTTGAATTACCACTTATACTGTACCCTTTTGCACTTTCAAATGACCTCCTATGACACTTACTGTATACCTTTATGAGTTGTGTTAAAATGACTTAAATCTAACATTTGGCACCCTACTGTGTTTTGAATTACCTCTTACATTGTACCCCTTTTTTTCACTTTCAACTTACCTTCTCTTCCTTCCCTTCTCTGCCGTCATTTGACTCACAATTCCCCTCTCACTTTCAACATTCACCTATACACCCTGGACTTCAATATGTGTCAAACTTGACCCACGAACCGCCCCCCACATTGTATCAACCACTTATCCTGGTCCTGTCTTATAGTCTTTCCTCTCTCTCCGCACGCAACTCGTGTCTACCTTTCTTCTCCTCATCCTTTGTATTCTTCGCATTATCTTACTCCTTCTTCTGAACTTCGCACCTTCTTACTCCTTTTCAACTTCATGACGTTCCAACTGACCCGTTCCCTATCCACCCACCACCCACTTAACATACCTATCTTCCTATTACCTCACTACCCTGCCTTCAGCCTTGAGAAAGCCCTGGCTTATTACAATTATTCACAGTTTGTCTCGTGATAATTTCAATAACTGCAAAATGTTGTCTTGGCAACTATACATTTATTGACCACAAGCTGTTGTACCTGTGTACCTTGTGTCGAGGTGCCGAACAGGGTCACACCAAAAGGCAGATGTGCAGTAACATTACCTCCAAACACGCGCTGCAAAGGAATGCAGATGCCCCGAAACAAATGACTTCTATTCTGGTCAGATTAATCCCTTGGATTAACTAGCAATAATTTTATCTGTTCTTTGGTAGGTGTAGGCTGTCTGGACCAGACATTAAAGTGGTAACTGCTGTTCTCCTACCAGGAAACTCATCCATAAGAACAACAGTACCATTGCCACACAGCAGCTTTTACACTGCTGCTCTCAACAAGGAGCTAGGGTGCCATGGGTCCTGGTGCAAGGACAGAAAACGGCCCAACTATGTGCTCGTTTTAAAGTAAAAAACATCTAAACGTTGTTTCTGAATTACGGTTGAGAAAGCGCTCACGTTCAATGTAAACAATACACAATAAAGTCCACAAAGCCAGGTCCGATATTCTGTCTTGATTTTTAGTTAAAGATGCAAGAAAAACAGTCAACGCATGTCGTTCCTTCTGACTTCGTCAGAGCGAGAAAATGTTTTCATTCTTCTCACTGAACCGCTGATCCATTCGTTCAGTGTCAAATGTGTTTTTACAAGCAGTCACAGGGCATGTGCTCCACATATAGGGTGATGTCACAAACATCAAGTAGCGGTTTTGATGTACAATTGGGTTGCATTGGGCACCTCTGACTTGGTGCTACTGCACCTGCTACACCTCTGCTAACCATACCCATGTTCCTCTCACAGAGACAAACAGTGCCGGATCTGTCTCGCGAGAACCCTTTTGTGCACTCCTTATGTACGCAGTGACCCTGCAAACATGGCGGTCTCTGTCGGGCACTTCCACCCACCAACCTATTCTGCACACAGACAACTATGCACAATTCCTGCTCTCAGAAAGACAGTATTCCGGATGCACTCTTCTGTCACCATGCCCAAACCCTAGTCTCTCTCACTTTCGCCGTGTTTTTGTTTTTTTACCTGGCACTTGTGCACACAACTTTACCATATTTCCATTAAATAGCACAGAAGCCCACCTTGGGGGAGGGTGGGTGCATGAGTGTGTGTGTCTGTGTGTATGGCCTATCACTAGTGCACACGAAGTAACAGTGTATGTTGTAGCAGCAGGATAATCTGCTGCATGGCTAAAAACGTATAAGCTCTAAACGGCGAGACCTATTGGTTATGCCAATGCTTGTTTCTTTTTACTTTCTAATCCGAGTTGAATTAAAAACTAAAAACAAAATAAAACGAGCAAAAGCATGTTTTAAGACACCGGGAGAGGAAGCATCATTATGGAAGGTGTGGAAACATCAGACCAACATGGGGGCATCAGTGGGCAAACGGCAAAGCAACACGGAGGCTTGAGGGAGAGGACGAACGCTGAAGCAACACAGCGGGGGAGGTTGGGATGCAGAAGCAACGGGAACGGCTGGGGGCGTAAAAAACAACAGTGGGTGGCAGGAGCGAAAGCAGCACAAGGGATGGGGGAAAGCAGCACCGTAGGCGGACGCGAGGGGAAGCACCAGAGAGAAGCACGCAGGCGAGCGCGAGGAAGGGGCATGGACAAGCAGGCGGGCAACAGGGGTGTGGGGGAGACTGCTTAAAAGGCTTCATGTAGTACTTGTCTGTACTGTGCCAAAATTGCAAAATAATTGCAAAAAGCTTCCTGTACATGACCAGATATGAGAAAATAAGCTTTTCTATCTTTATATGCTAAAGTGCATATAGTACTTTCACATTGGTGAAACTGATAAATTGGCAGCTCACTGTGGGTTGCTGCCGGGGTGAAGGACTTGGGATCTTTGCGCATTGCAAGCGCTTTCAGAATCGGACCCTGTGGGCTGCCTTGAGAAGAAAAGGAGGCGAAGTGTACCACACGCCGAGGGACTGCGAGGACCAGCAGGCTCGGTGAGTCACAGCTGCTGCCTCTTCCCTCGGCGTTCCCGCCCCCCCACCTGGACATTAGAAATACCTTTCGCGGCCCCCGCTCCGCGGGTGCCGCTCACTGTGGGTTGCTGCCGGGGTGAAGGACTTGGGATCTTTGCGCATTGCAAGCGCTTTCAGAATCGGACCCTGTGGGCTGCCTTGAGAAGAAAAGGAGGCGAAGTGTACCACACGCCGAGGGACTGTGAGGACCAGCAGGCTCGGTGAGTCACAGCTGCTGCCTCTTCCCTCGGCGTTCCTGCCCCCCCTCTTCCAGAGACTTAATCTCGCGCATACTTCCGCGACGCGGGACGCGCGCGGGACATAGCCGGGGCGAAGCCCGGGCAAAGGGCGGGCCCTCTGTGGCCCTCAGAGGCACGAGGTGGCCGGGACGGGCCAGCTCTCTTGGCTTCACATCTAAAGGAGGTATAGTATTGTATACCATTCACAAGACTATCCATGGACTTCCTGGTTTCTCCTTTACTGTCACTAATTTTGAACAGACCTTACTTTTAGTGTTACATAAGGGGGTATACCAACCTTCTTTACTATAGCCAGAGAATGGAAAAGCTTATTCTGAGCTATGCTTCTCCCACCTCTATCTGCGAAACAAATATTGATGAACATCGCCAAATGTTATCCCCGTCACATACCCCCGTTTGTTTGCCAAACTTGTCATACTGGGAGGAATTAAATGCTCTGTGCGGGACTAAGTTTATTCCAGTAATATCCCCCTCCCCCGTGAAAGGACTTAGCATCAACACTCCCCCTGACAGACCTGGTGAACTTTCCCTACCATCTATTGAGGATAACATCCAGGCCACTGCTCTGTTGCCGGGCCAAAGCGTGAAAAGGAAATACGAAGGGGCAAGTGAATACGAACTCCAACCCAAAATACAAAAACGCAGTATCGATCCCCCATCGCCTGTTATAAACTCCATCACACCGAGGGGGGTTGGTGAATGTTTGGATGATAAAGTAACATCGCCTCAATTGCAACTACTGCCCCAGCTCGAACTGTTGTTAAATTCTGTAATAGCTCCCTTGCTAGAACGAATCACCGCTTTAGGGGACAGGCTGACAAGTATAGAGTCTGCTATTAAAGCCAACTCTTCACATGTTATAAACATGGCAACACCCAATTGCTCCATTACACCTGAAGTGCTTACGTTAACTGACACAACAAAGACTATCTCAGCTCCCAGCATGTTACCTCCAATTGCTACTAAAATTACGCATAAACCTTTGTTTAACACAAAAAATGTCCCGATTGAAAGACAGCCTCCTAAGAGTCAACCCCCACTGGTTACTAAAATTGCCCCCAAACCTTTGCTAACAAATTACTCCGCTATTAGAGCAGAGCCAATCAGAACAGCACGTATAGACCTACCCCCGGAAGCCGCCCCCTTTGTGCTTGTTCTTTCAGGAGTACCAGTTCCCGCTCACAGGAAATCCGAGAGTTATCAGGACCTATTATATAAGGTCATTTTCTGGTTAGCTAAAAATAGACCCCTGCTACCCAATATGGATGGTGGTATCCTGAGTGTTAGAAGGGTGGGCTGGTTAGGTTCTCTACCAAAGGACATACCTGGGGACTTAATCCTTGTTAAATTTAGGAACAGAAACATCGTCCCCCACTTACGATCCTCCCAGCCACACGAAGGTGATGGCCCCATCTCCATTTGGGATTTGTATGATTTTTATCCGTGTACTCCATACTTTCCCTTACTAAGATCTAAAGTAGCACACAATTATCTGCCTGAAAGGGGTGGTATTAGCTCACCAGCTGTTCATAGATATGACTCATTTTATAAACACTGCAATGCTTGAATAGCTGTTATTAAGGGTCAAGTTTATGTCTTTACTTAACCAGTACTGTGGTTTCTATGTAGTACGTTCTTAAGCAAGGAAAAGGCTCCTATAGATTGGGCTTATGTCTCTTTCAACTTATATTATATGTAATTATGTAGAGCCAATAGCTGAGTGTCAAACTTGTAAACTTGTTAACTTATTTTTCTTGGGAAGTATTCCTGAATCGACTCTTTATATTTGTAATAACATTGACATAAACGTCTTTCTATGTTATTTAATTTTTTTTTTTTTTAAACAAGACTCTTGGAAGGAAAATTTTATTTGTTTGTATAAACCTGTACATATTGGTTGTGTGTTTCGAGTATGTATTTTATATGCATGTCTTTTATGAAGATAAACTTCGAAATGAAGACGTTATAAAAAATAAAAAATTGGCAAGCAGTGGGAGATGTGATGATTTTGGATCCTCCCTAACCTAGGGAGAGTACCAAACAGATACCTTGAAAACAAAATAGCACATCTTATTGAACGATTTAGTTGTGGTCCCATCCTCTTAGGACAAACCCAAACACAGTTATTGGCAAAAAAAACATTCCCAACCAAAGGCCCTGCAAAGCATTATGGGATGAAATTACCAGTGGGCAGTGAATATTATATAGTATACAATATCAAAAGAATTCTACGGTCGTCCCTAGATGTCTCTCACGAGTCAAATGCAAATGCTTGATGAAAGGGTTTCAATGGTTTTGCATTTCACTCGTGAGGGACATCTAGGGACGACCAGTGGAACTGCAGCTTGATGTAAGAATAATTTCAATGCTTTGCATTTGACTTGTGAGGGACATCTAGGGACGACCAGTGGAACTGCAGCTCTTTGTAGAATTATTTTGATATTGGATACTATAATATTCACTGCCACTGCTAATCTTGTCCCATAATGCTTTGCAGGGCCTTTGGTTGGGATTGTTTTTTGCCAATAACTGTGCTTGGGGTGGTCCTAAAATGATGGGATCACCACTGAAGTTCAACAAAATGTGCTTTTTGTTTATGCTCTTTGTGTTCAAGGCATCTGCTTGGTGCTCCCCCTAGGTTAGGGGGGGCCCAAAACCATCAGCTCTCTCATTACATAAGTTCATTTTTGTGAATTGGTTATAAGCTGTTAAGCATGTAAAATTGCTTTTCAAAGCATTTGAGAATATGCTACCATAAGCCCAGGAGTGTTTCACACAAAAGGGAAACAAGCATTTGCAATGCAATAAGTGTCACATTATGGAAGTTTGAGCTATTGGTCTTGTAAATGACAATTTTTTATTTATGTGTTGGTTTTGAAAATAGCTAAATTAATAGCTTTGTCATTTACAATGCCAATAGTTATACCTTTCTCAAATGTGACATGTTTTGTATTTGTTACTTAGATGTGTTGATATTACAAATAACAACGGCTTTTCATTTTTTAAAATAATTAATACTTAAATAAAAGTGATTGTAATTTATAATGGCAATAGCTTAAACTTTTGTAAATAACTTTTGTGAAGATTATGTTCAGTGTATTTCATTGTGATGAAAATCCAAGAACAGAAGTGAAATATTAACATCTTTTTGTGACATTTGTAATAAAGCTTGAAACATTGAGAGGACATAATTGAACCAGTTGTTGTTGAATGGTTGTACAGATTGATGCTGTGATGGTGCGGAGTGATGCTGTGATGGTGCAGAGTGATGCTGTGGTGGTGCTGATTGATGCTGTGGTGGTGCTGAGTGATGCTGGGGTTGCGCTGAGTGATGCTGGGGTTGCGCTGAGTGATGCTGGGGTTGCGCTGAGTGATCGGGTTGCGCTGAGTGATGCTGGGGTTGCGCTGAGTGATGATAGGTTTGCTCTGAGTGATGCTGGGGTTGCGCTGATGGATGCTGTGGTGGTGCTGAGTGGTGCTGTGGTGGTGCTGCTGAGTGATGCTGTGGTGGTGCTGTGGTGGTGCTGAGTGATGCTGTGGTGATGCTGTGGTGGTGCTGTGGTGGTGCTGAGTGGTGCTGAGTGGTGCTGTGGTGGTGCTGTGGTGGTGCTGAGTGGTGCTGTGGTAGTGCTGAGTGATGCTGTGGTGGTGCTGAGTGATGCTGTGGTGGTGCCGAGTGATGCTGTGGTGGCGCTGAGTGATGCTGTGGTGGCGCTGAGTGATGCTGGGGTGGCGCTGAGTGATACTGTGGTGGCGCTGAGTGATGCTGTGGTGGCGCTGAGTGATGCTGTGGTGGCGCTGAGTGATGCTGTGGTGGCGCTGAGTGATGCTGTGGTGATGCTGAGTGATGCTCTGGTGACACTGAGTGGCGCTGAGTGATGCTGTGGTGACGCTGAGTGATGCTGTGGTGACACTGAGTGGCGCTCTGGTGGTGCTGTGGTGGTGCGGAGTGGTGCTGTGGTGGTGCTGAGTGGTGCTGTGGTGGTACTGTGGTGGTGCTGAGTGGTGCTGTGGTAGTGCTGAGTGGTGCTGTGGTGGTGCTGTGGTGGTGCTGTGGTGGTGCTGTGGTGGTGCTGTGGTGGTGCTGTGGTGGTGCTGAGTGGTGCTGTGGTGGTGCTGTTGTGGTGCTGTGGTGGTGCTGTGGTAGTGCTGAGTGGTGCTGTGGTGGTGCTGAGTGATGCTGTGGTGGTGCTGAGTGATGCTGTGGTGGTGCTGAGTGATGCTGTGGTGGTGCTGAGTGATGTCTAATGTGTTCGTGGAAAATGTAGTTCTCCTCCAGTTGAAGTTAAAATGAAATCTAAAGTGGACAATAGTTATGTTATGTTATGTTATATTAAGTTTATATAGCGCACGGCTACTCTAAAAGAGTGTCCCGGCGCTTTCCACAGGCAGCTCAATGTAGAATAACACAACAAGGAATAACAGATACAAAGAAGAAAAGAGAAAAACCCACCAGAAAAAGCCTAGAGATTAAAAAGCCAAGTCTTCAGGCTCTTCCTGAACTGAAGCAGATTGGAAGTGCTGCGAAGCGCCAGCGGAAGCGAGTTCCACAGCTGGGGGGCCTTGAAGCTGAAGGAGCGCCCCCCAGTGCGGGCCTTCCTCACACGCGGGACCACAGCATTAAAGAGAGATTCGGACCGCAGTGAGCGGGCTGGGCGATAGAAGGCCAACCTTCGCCGCAGGTATCCAGCACCTAAACCAAACAATGCTTTGTGCATCAGCGTCAGGGATTTAAACATGATCCGCTTCCGGATAGGCAGCCAATGCAGCGTGTGCAGCAACCCAGAAGCTCGTGCTCGCCTGTGCAGGCCAAAAATGGCGCGGGCAGCAGAGTTTTGTGCCACCTGCAGGCGCTGGACCAGATAATCAGGAAGGCCAAGGAAAAGGGCGTTGGCATAATCCAACCTGGATCCAATAAGCGCCTGCACAGTAACCCGCCTATGCTCCACAGAGTGTACGGAGAAACCTCTTTGCCATACGTGCTGTCATAGTGAAGAGAGCCATTGACCTTTTTTTAAATTTAAAATGGCACAGGAAGCAGAATTTGTCCATTTGTTCAAGAATAAAATGAAAGCTACAATTGTTTTGTTGAATATTAGCACTTTCAGAGTTTGGAAACTCCTGTTTGGGGAACGACTAAAGAGGGGTTTCCATAGGATGTATATGTCCATTCATTTAAATTCTCTGTATCTCATTTCCCTTACTTACAAAACAAAATGGCCTAAGATCATCATTTAAATTTTAAAGTTTCAGTCCTTAAACAAAAATGTCACCTATGTGATGTGAGTAAACGAGCAACGTCACCGCTGGTTTCACTGTTATCTGTTAAGGAAATTGCTTTACTGGCACGAATAAGCAAACCGAAGGCCAGGTCATAATGGCTTCACTACTGATTCTTGGCACCGTCCTAACGGAAGTTGATGAAGGTGTGAGTGTGCATACCGCACATTCCACATCCAAACATTTCTTGGACTAGGTCCTGGTCAAATTCAAACCTGCTCTTTCTTTCTCCTAACGCTGAACTAAGAAGCAAGATGTTTCAGATTTTACAGGACAGCAGCCTTGACCTTTGTAATCTAAAACATATATTGTGTGACATCTCTTTGGTTAAAAATTAGTCAATTCGAAGTCCAGTTTCACTAGTGCAAGGGAAGAGTTTCTGCTTCTTAGTACAAGCATGGGGTCTCCCACTCAAGAGGATAGACGTAGAGGCCTTGTGTCACGTGTGACACCTTCAGCCACTCCTGGCGTTTCCCCAACATAAAACTGCATTCTGGGACTGGTAGTTTCTTAGTGGGGGTAAAAATAAATCCAGGCAAGGAAAGTACTTCCAGCTAAAAACCTGCACAAGCTAAAGGTGTAACACAAGACATAGGGCCCACTTGGCACTTGTAAGTCATTGCTACCTATTATATTACCCACGTGTAGCTTGTCAGTTATGAAACGTGTGCAGACTGGCACCCTTTTCACTTTATTCAAAGAAAACCTCCACAAAGCTGTTCTTGTTGGTATTCTCTCAAATACCCAGCACACCTCTGCGACCCACATGTGGTAAAATAATCAAAAACAAACACATTGAGCTCAAAGTTAAACTGAGAGTTTCAGTAAATCAATAAACGAAGGTTAAAAGTATGTAACACATTTGAAATTTACATTGGAGGCGCCTCTCCTCCCATTTTTCACTTCAAATTCCACCCCGTCCACGTTTTCTCGCAGCTTCCCTACTCCCGCGGTTAGACAAGCTTTATTGGCAGCAGCACATATAATACACACAGAATGACGGACCTCTAATCAAAACCTCTCTGATCTGCAGCTGAAGACCATCTGTACCGTGTCCCGCTGTGCAGCGGAAACCAGGCGATTACGATTTTGCTGGATATACTGATTCTGTGCCGCAGAGCTGGCAGTGAGGGGAGGGGGGGGGGGGGGGTCTGTTGTCGGAAAAAGTGCACTGAGCTTCAGACGAGTAGAGGACGAGTGCCAAACAAGCATTGGATGTTACTGGTTCTGTGCATGAGAGCTGGCAGTGCGGGGGGGGGAGGGGGTCTGTTGTCGGAAAAAGTGCACAGATCTTCAGACGAGTAGAGGGCGAGTGCCAGAAACGAGACGAGAGTCACAACCCGGACAGCAGTGGAATCCTTAGGCTCGAAGCACACATTATATTAGAACTAATAATGATTTAAAGTAACCTATCCTCGCAATGCAACATATCCCTTCCCACAAAAACTAAAGGAAACAAGCTCTTGGCATTGCTGTGGGGAGGGGGGGAGGAGAAATGCGAGACACGGCCTGGCGGCTGTGAAGTGTGAAGCAGTGGGCGGGGGAGCGGATCTCTTTGAAGTGGGAGGCAGGCGGCTCGGGAGCAAATGGTAAAAAGCGCGTGCATGAGCACATGCACTTGACGAAATCCGCGATGGTTTCAAAGCTTATTTGGCCCACAATACTCTCGTGTTAAGAAGCACGTAATACAACATGGTTTAAAAATGGTGGTTCGAAAGATATAAGGGATAAAAACACTGTGCCGTCATTACTCAATCCTGATCAATAGTTAAAATTTGAGATATTAAGGTTGTAATCAGGGCATTTTAAAATATACAAGGCGGTTCAGTGAGGAAGTTTCAAAATAGTGCAAGTACAGATGTAACCAAAGCAGAGGCCACAGTAGTGACCACAGGTGACGCCACAGCAGAGACCACCGTAGTGACCACAGGGGATGCCACAGCAGGTAGAAAGCAGAGGCATAGCAGAGACCATAGTAGTGACCACAGGTAACGCCACAGCAGAGACCACCGTAGTGACCACAGGTAACGCCACAGCACATACTACAACAGATACCACAGTAGTGACCACAGGTAACGCCACAGCACATACTACCACAGATGCCACAGCAGTGACCTCAGGTGATGCAACAGCAGGTGCAACAGCAGAGACCAAAATTGACGCAACAGCAGAGACCTCAGTAGTGACCACAGGTGACCTCACAGCAGAGACCACAGTAGTGACCACAGGTAACGCCACAGCAGGTAGAACACAAAAGGAACAATTGATGGACACAATGCAGCACCATTTCATACATTCACCCCAGTACAGAGATCTGGGCCTAAAACCATCGTTTTTTGCTCACCATGCCATTCCAGTTTCGACCCAGCGATATGCAAATCAGTCTTGACCCTGCGCCCAATGGGAGCTGTCCAGCCCGAACTGCCAGGCCAAGCCCACACTGTAGCGGAAACAAACATCCTGAGACTTGTTTTGGGGTATCCCCCCTCATCAACCAGGATAGCTTGACTCCAGTGTCATGGAGAGCACGGGACCCACGTCTGGGCATTCCCGTCCCAGTCCAGATAACAGATGCAAAAAGAGCAATTGATGGACAGAATGCAGAACGATGTCAAACATTCACCCCAGTACACCATAACTGGGAGAATGATTTATTTATTCAACATTCCGTCCATCATTTGTTGACGCAGCACTTTTTGCCCTCAGTGAGATGGGTATGCCCAGACATGGGTCCCTTGCTCACTGTGCCACGGGATTCATGCAAGCCTGGCTTATAAGGGGTGATATACGCTGAAACCATTCCCAGGATGCTTGTTTCTGGTCCAGGGAGGACCCGGCTTGACCGTTCGGGCTGGACTATTCCCACGAGGATCAGGGTCAAGACTGATTTGCATATGGCTGGGTCCAAACTGGGGTGGCATGGTGAGATAAAGAACAAAGTACCGTGGATTCAGTCCCGCTCTCTTGACTGGGGGTGAATGTTACGTTTATTCAGCATTCCGTCCTTCACTTGTTGCCACAGCACAGCAGTTGAACAGCAGACACCACAGTAGTGATTATAGGAGACACCACAGCAGGTACAAAGGCAGAGACCACAGTGGTGACCACAGTAGATACCACAGCAGAGACCACAGTGGTGACCACAGGTGATACCACAGCAGAGACCACAGTGGTGATCACAGGAGATACCACAGCAGAGACCACAGTGCCGACCACAGGTGATACCACAGCAGAGACCACAGTGGTGACCACAGGTGATACCACAGCAGAGACCACAGTGGTGACCACAGGAGATACCACAGCAGAGACCACAGTGTCGACCACAGGTGATACCACAGCAGAGACCACAGTGGTGACCACAGGAGATACCACAGCAGAGACCACAGTGGTGACCACAGGAGATACCACAGCAGAGACCACAGTGGCGACCACAGGTGATACCACAGCAGAGACCACAGTGGTGACCACAGGTGATACCACAGCAGAGACCACATTGCCGACCACAGGAGATACCACAGCAGAGACCACAGTGCCGACCACAGGTGATACCACAGCAGAGACCACAGTGCCGACCACAGGAGATACCACAGCAGAGACCACAGTGCCGACCACAGGTGATACCACAGCAGAGACCACAGTGGTGACCACAGGAGATACCACAGCAGAGACCACAGTGCCGACCACAGGTGATACCACAGCAGAGACCACAGTGGTGACCACAGGTGATACCACAGCAGAGACCACAGTGGTGACCACAGGAGATACCACAGCAGAGACCACAGTGGCGACCACAGGTGATACCACAGCAGAGACCACAGTGGTGACCACAGCAGAGACCACAGTGCCGACCACAGGAGATACCACAGCAGAGACCACAGTGGCGACCACAGGTGATACCACAGCAGAGACCACAGTGGTGACCACAGGAGATACCACAGCAGAGACCACAGTGGCGACCACAGGTGATACCACAGCAGAGACCACAGTGGTGACCACAGGAGATACCACAGCAGAGACCACAGTGCCGACCACAGGTGATACCACAGCAGAGACCACAGTGGTGACCACAGGTGATACCACAGCAGAGACCACAGTGGTGACCACAGGAGATACCACAGCAGAGACCACAGTGGCGACCACAGGTGATACCACAGCAGAGACCACAGTGGTGACCACAGTAGATACCACAGCAGAGACCACAGTGGCGACCACAGGTGATACCACAGCAGAGACCACAGTGGTGACCACAGGTGATGCGACTTCAGGTACAAAGGCAGAGACCACAGAGGTGACCACAGGAGATACCACAGCAGAGACCACAGTGCCGACCACAGGTGATACCACAGCAGAGACCACAGTGGTGACCACAGGTGATACCACAGCAGAGACCACAGTGGTGACCACAGGAGATACCACAGCAGAGACCACAGTGGCGACCACAGGTGATACCACAGCAGAGACCACAGTGGTGACCACAGCAGAGACCACAGTGCCGACCACAGGAGATACCACAGCAGAGACCACAGTGGCGACCACAGGTGATACCACAGCAGAGACCACAGTGGTGACCACAGGAGATACCACAGCAGAGACCACAGTGGCGACCACAGGTGATACCACAGCAGAGACCACAGTGGTGACCACAGGAGATACCACAGCAGAGACCACAGTGCCGACCACAGGTGATACCACAGCAGAGACCACAGTGGTGACCACAGGTGATACCACAGCAGAGACCACAGTGGTGACCACAGGAGATACCACAGCAGAGACCACAGTGGCGACCACAGGTGATACCACAGCAGAGACCACAGTGGTGACCACAGTAGATACCACAGCAGAGACCACAGTGGCGACCACAGGTGATACCACAGCAGAGACCACAGTGGTGACCACAGGTGATGCGACTTCAGGTACAAAGGCAGAGACCACAGAGGTGACCACAGGCGATACCACAGCAGAGACCACAGTGCCGACCACAGGTGATACCACAGCAGAGACCACAGTGGTGACCACAGGTGATGCGACTTCAGGTACAAAGGCAGAGACCACAGAGGTGACCACAGGAGATACCACAGCAGAGACCACAGTGCCGACCACAGGTGATACCACAGTGGCGACCACAGGTGATACCACAGCAGAGACCACAGTGGTGACCACAGTAGATACCACAGCAGAGACCACAGTGGCGACCACAGGTGATACCACAGCAGAGACCACAGTGGTGACCACAGTAGATACCACAGCAGAGACCACAGTGGCGACCACAGGTGATACCACAGCAGAGACCACAGAGGTGACCACAGGAGATACCACAGCAGAGACCACAGTGCCGACCACAGGTGATACCACAGCAGAGACCACAGTGCCGACCACAGGTGATACCACAGCAGAGACCACAGTGGTGACCACAGTAGATACCACAGCAGAGACCACAGTGGCGACCACAGGTGATACCACAGCAGAGACCACAGTGGTGACCACAGGTGATGCGACTTCAGGTACAAAGGCAGAGACCACAGAGGTGACCACAGGAGATACCACAGCAGAGACCACAGTGCCGACCACAGGTGATACCACAGCAGAGACCACAGTGGTGACCACAGGTGATGCGACTTCAGGTACAAAGGCAGAGACCACAGAGGTGACCACAGGAGATACCACAGCAGAGACCACAGTAGTGACTACAGGTAACGCCATAGCAGGTACAACAGTAGTGGCCACAGCTGACACCACAGCAGAGACCACAGTGGTGACCACAGGTGACGCCACAGCAGAGACAACAGTAGTGACTACAGGTAACGCCATAGCAGGTACAACAGTAGTGACTACATGTGAAGCTACAGCAGAGACCACAGCAGTGGCCATAAGTGACGCTACCGCAGAGACCACAGCAGTGACCACAGGTGATCCACAGCAGAGACCACAGTAGTGACCACAGATGACCTCACAGCAGAGACCACAGGTAACGCCGCAGCAGGTACAACAGCAGAGACCACGATACTGACCACAGGTCATGCAACAGCAGAGAGCACAGTGTTCATTCACAGTGCTCCTCACTCTTTAACATTGGGGTTGAGGACGGTCATGGGTATTAATCCCATTGACTGTTATTTACTTTCATTGTATTTTTCTATGATGGTAAATTGCTGTTTTATATACGTAAAGTTACACTTTTATCTTTTTTTTATTGTCCATTTGGAAATGGGGGTACTGTTTGTGTCTCTTCGCTTTCTATTTCCCTGGTTCAGATTTCGTATTGATGTTCTTTTCCTTTTCATCTTTGGTATGTGCACAATACACTTTTAGGTGTTATTTCTTCGTTGGTCATCAGTCTTTCCCTTTCTGTAATGTTCTTCCTTGTTCAGGAGGAATCTCTTCCTTCTCTTCTCCTGTTGCTTGGGTATGTCTTTCTTTCTGTTCCCGTCGTGCCTTGTCCTTCTTTCCTTGCTTGCTTGCATGGCCAGTGGGTGTGCATGGGGGTTGTCGTTGGTATGTCTGACTCTTTCTTTTGTATTTTCTCTTTTCCGTCTCACCGTCCCCTTGTTTCCATTTCATTGTTTTAGAGGTTGGGTTTTCCTTTTGCTTACGTTCACTTTACATTCTCCTCCTTTACTTTTCACTTTTATTTCCTCGCTCTGCTTGGTTTGTTCTTTTCCTGGACGTTCTCTCTCTCACTTCGTTGTTCCTCCCTTAAGATCTCTCCCTTGTTCACTCACGTTGTATTTTATCACTTATTGCATTTGTCTTTCTATTGGAAGGAAAAGGGATAACATGAACCCTAACGACACTTCACCTCTCTGAGTCCCAACATTCCGAGGCACATCATGACATCAACATTCTATTGGGCACAGAGCACAGGCACTGGCAGAGCATGAGGTGTAAAATAAATTACATTACAAATGCAGGATACTACACACAGTAGTGACCGCAGGTGACACCAGAGCAGAGATCACAGTAGTGACCACAGGTGATGCCACAGCAGATACTGCAACCGAGACTAAAGCTATGACTACAGGTGAAGCCACAGCAAGTACAACAGCAGAGACCACAGTGGTGACCACAGCAGATACTACAACAGATACCACAGCAGTGACCACAGGTGACGCCACAGCCAATACATCAGCAGAGACCATAGGTAATGCCACAGTAGTGACCACAGATGAACCCACAGCAGGTACATCAGCAGTGATCACAGGTGATGTCACAGCAGAGGCTACAGCAGTGACCACAGGGGATACCACAGCAGGTACAACAGCAGTGACCACAGGGATACCACAGCAGGTACAACAGCAGTGACCACAGGGGATACCACAGCAGGTACAACAGCAGTGACCACAGGGGATACCACAGCATGTACAACAGCTGAGACTACAGTAGTGACCCCAGGTGGCATCACTGAAGGTACCACAGCAGTGACCACAGGTGATGCAACAACAGATACTACAGCAGTGACCTTAGAGGACACCACAGCAGACAGCAGCAGAGACCACAGCAGGCGCCACAGCAGATGCAACAGCAGAGATCAAAGCAGTCATCACAGGTGATGCCACGGCACAGACTACAGTAGTGCCCACAGGTGATGCCACAGCAGGTACAACAGAAGTGACCACAGTTATCAGCACAGCATTGTCATCTGCTGCAACCACTGCAGATACCACATTTTCCACCACATATGCAATCTCAGCATTTACAAATGCGCTAACACTGTGTCTTGTTTCTGTGCTGTTTGTGTCTTGTTTCTGTGCTGCATGCCTCTTTTTGTGCTTTCTATGTGTGTCTCCTGTTGTTTTCATTCCCAAAGCTTGTGGTGCTATGCCTGAGGGCGTGCAGTGATACTGCAAAAAAGCGTGTGCTCGTCTGGGCATGTCTGTCTTTGCATGCATTAGCATATTGAAACCCAGTGGCTTTGCCAGTGCTGGTGGATACTTGTGCTGGCTTTCACTTGGGCTGGACAAGGAAGCCACCATTTGTAGGATATTCCACAGATCTGGACGGTTCCTAGTCCTCAGAGAGAGCCAAGAAAAGGTGATCTGGATGCCAGGCCCTGCTGTGGTGCCCAGAAGAGTATACTATTTGTGTACATCCCAGGATTTGGGAGTCTTGCCTCCAGGAGAGGGGTGGCACACAAGACTTCGCCTTAGATAGTGACACTTGCTAAACTCCCCGAAGGCCACTGAGTGCAAGAGTGGTAGGTGATAATGGGGTAAACCCTTAGTACACCGACCTGGGTCAGCATGTAGTTGCAAAAAGGAGTGGTCGGTTACAAAACAGTGTTCATTACATTTGTTTCCTCAGTGAATAGTTAGAAAGGTACACATCAGTCATATCAGATTGAGACTGAATTTAATTCAGCTATAAGCAGTGGTATACAAACACAGTTATTTAGTATTTAATTCATACATTGCATAACAGTGAGTTTTACTCATTATTCAAAATTGTGCTCAGTGGGTGACAAAAAGAGGGATTCCAGATTCAGTAGGGTAGGGGGTGGTTGGAATAGATAGAGGGACAAAGAAAAGGAATTGTGTCCTGTAGACAATTCAAATTTAATAACGAAGCATTTCCTTTCTGTGAATAGATCACATTGTTCCCTGTACAATCAATACACGAAAACCATTTATGGCAGATCCTAGCGTAACGTGTATGTTGGAGAATAAAAATGTCGACGTTTCGACCCCGATATGTAAGGGCGGGTGGTTCCTCAATTTAGGGTCTTCATCAGGACAGTGAAGATAGTGTTGGAGAGCACCTACGGAAATAAATATGGATATCACTCAGTGGGTGAGATTAAAATGAAAATTAAAAACCTATGGGATCAATGAATGGTTCCGAAATTCGTGTACCTACTTAGATTCCGGCGTATCGGGTAGTCCCACCTCGGTTGAAGACTTGCGCCGTAGTAGATGTTCTGTGAAAGAACAATTGACATTAAGGAAGGTCTGAAAGGGGCAGGTCAGGAAGGGAACCTCCCAGGCATGAGATGGCCCTACTTACTAAGTTCTTTGGGATTGTCAGCCTTGGATAGATGTTTGAGGTCCCAGGTCAAATGGGAAATGGTGTAGTATCTGTGGATACAAAAATTATATCCTTGTATCTCTCTGCCATTGCATGGGTGCACAGTTGGACAGACAAACAGGTGGAGTTCGGAGAATAGGAGAATGGTGAACTTACTTAAAAATGTCTTGATTTTGTATAAGTTGGTGAGGATTCAGTCAAGCACCAACTCAACGGATTATTCTTCCAGAAATTATTATTCTCACATCATCTGTAAAAACCACAATGCACAAAGACATTCAAAAATTAAGTCATTGTGTAGGGTTCCTAATAAACGGTAAAGGGAGCGCTAATAAAGTTAAGTAAACCCCTTCTATCTTGTCAGGGACAAATCCCATTTGGGAACCAAGTCGGGGCTGTTGAGATCTCGATAGCGCGCGTATATTGTCAGCGCTATAATTAGTGCCAGGGTTGCTAAGATACCAGGAGCGCTGTGCCTCTGAAACTAGATCGGGGTAAGGAAACATGAAGACCCAGGGTACGGGGAAAGGTATAATCAAGTACCCGGTTATGCTGTGTGGTAAATGAGTTACACCGAAGCGCGGGTATACTGTCAGCGCTATAATGGGCGCCAGGGTTGCTAAGATACCAGGAGCGCTGTGCCTCTGAAACTAGATCGGGGTTAGGAAACATGAAGACCAAGGGTACGGGGAAGATATAATCAAGTACCCGATTGCGCTGTGTGGCAAATGAGTTACACCGAAGGCGGGGGGCTGTCTCGTTATGACCTTCCTTAATGTCAATTGTTCTTTCACAGAACATCTACTACGGCGCAAGTCTTCAACCGAGGTGGGACTACCCGATACGCCGGAATCTAAGTAGGTACACGAATTTCGGAACCATTCATTGATCCCATAGGTTTTTAATTTTCATTTTAATCTCACCCACTGAGTGATATCCATATTTATTTCCGTAGGTGCTCTCCAACACTATCTTCACTGTCCTGATGAAGACCCTAAATTGAGGAACCACCCGCCCTTACATATCGGGGTCGAAACGTCGAAATTTTTATTCTCCAACATACACGTTACGCTAGGATCTGCCATAAATGGTTTTCGTGTATTGATTGTACAGGGAACAATGTGATCTATTCACAGAAAGGAAATGCTTCGTTATTAAATTTGAATTGTCTACAGGACACAATTCCTTTTCTTTGTCCCTCTATCTATTCCAACCACCCCCTACCCTACTGAATCTGGAATCCCTCTTTTTGTCACCCACTGAGCACAATTTTGAATAATGAGTAAAACTCACCGTTATGCAATGTATGAATTAAATACTAAATAACTGTGTTTGTATACCACTGCTTATAGCTGAATTAAATTCAGTCTCAATCTGATATGACTGATGTGTACCTTTCTAACTATTCACTGAGGAAACAAATGTAATGAACACTGTTTTGTAACCGACCACTGAGTGCAAGAGACTTGTTTATGGCGCGTTTTCCAACACGGCTCCTTGGATAGTGAAGCTTGCTAAGCTCTCCGCAGGCCACCGAGTGCAAGAGACCCATTTATGGCATGTTTTATAGGACTGCTCCTTAGATAGTGTAGCTTGCACTGCTCTCCGCAGGCCACCGACTGCAAGAGACCTATTTACTGCGTGTATTTACAGACCTGCTCCTTAGATAGTGAAGCTTGCACTGCTCTCCGCAGGCCACTGAATGCAAGAGACCCTTTCATGGCATGTATTTGCAGGACTGCTCCCTAGATAGTGAAGCTTGCAATACTCTCCGCAGGCCACTGACAGCAAGAGACCTATTTATTACATGTATTTGCAGACTGCTCCTTAGATAGTGAAGCTTGCTAAGCTCTCCGCAGTGCAAGAGACCCATATATTGTATGTATTTGCAGGACTACTCCCTAGTTAGTGGAGCTTGCAATGCTCTCCCCAGCCCACCGACTGCAAGAGACCTATTTATGGCGTGTTTTGCAGGACAGCTCCTTAGATAGTGAAGCTTGCTAAGCTCTCGGAAGACCACCAAGGGCAAGGGACCTATTTACTGTGTGTATTTGCAGGACTACTCCTTATATAGTGAAGCTTGCAATGCTCTCCGAGGGCCACCAACTGCAAGAGACCCATTTATGGTGTGTACTTGCACGACTGCTCCTTAGATAGTGAAGCTTGCAATGCTCTCCGTAGGTCACTGAGGACAAGGGACCTATTTACTGTGTGTATTTGCAGGACTGCTCCTTAGATAGTTACACTTGCTAAGCTCTCAGCAGGCCACCGCCAGAGACCCATTTATGGCGTATATTTGCAGGACTACTCCATAGATAGTGAAGCTTGCAATGCTCTCCGCAGGCCACCGAGTGTAAGAGAACTATTTATGGCATGTACTTGCAGGACTGCTCCTTAGATAGTGAAGCTTCCTAAGCTCTCCGCAGGCCACTGATGACAAGGGACCTAATTACAATGTGTATTTGCAGGACTGCTCTTTAGATAGTGAAGCTTGCTAAGCTCTCTGCAGGCCACTGAGGGCAAGGGACCTATTTATGGCGTGTATTTGCAGGACTGTTCCTTAGATAGTGAAGCTTGCTAAGCTCTCTGCAGGCCACTGAGGGAAATGGACCTATTTATGGCGTGTATTTGCAGGACTGTTCCTTAGATAGTGAAGCTTGCAATGCTCAGGCCACCGAGTGCAAGAGACCTATCTACTGAGTGTATTTACAGGACTGTTCCTTAGATAGTGAAGCTTGCTAAGCTCTCCGCAGGCCACCGAGTGCATGAGACCCATTTATAACGTGTATTTGCTGACTGCTCCTTAGATAGTGAAGCTTGCAATGCTCTCCGCAGGCCACCAAGTGCCAGAGACCCATTTATGGCATGTATTTGCAGGACTGCTCCTTAGATAGTGAAGCTTGCAATGCTCTCCGCAGGCCACCGAGTGCAAGAGACCCATTTATGGCGTGTATTTGCTGACTGCTCCTTAGATAGTGAAGCTTGCAATGCTCTCCGCAGGCCACCGAGTGCAAGAGACCCATTTATGACGTGTATTTGCAGGACTGCTCCTTAGATAATGAAGCTTTCAATGCTCTCCTCAGGCCACCGAGTGCAAGAGACCCATTTATGGCATGTTTTATAGGACTGCTCCTTAGATAGTGTAGCTTGCACTGCTCTCCGCAGGCCACCGACTGCAAGAGACCTATTTACTGCGTGTATTTACAGACCTGCTCCTTAGATAGTGAAGCTTGCAATGCTCTCCGCAGGCCACTGAGGGCAAGGGACCTATTTATGGCGTGTATTTGCAGGACTACTCCATAGATAGTGAAGCTTGCAATGCTCTCCGCAGGCCACCGAGTGTAAGAGAACTATTTATGGCATGTACTTGCAGGACTGCTCCTTAGATAGTGAAGCTTCCTAAGCTCTCCGCAGGCCACTGATGACAAGGGACCTAATTACAATGTGTATTTGCAGGACTGCTCTTTAGATAGTGAAGCTTGCTAAGCTCTCTGCAGGCCACTGAGGGCAAGGGACCTATTTATGGCGTGTATTTGCAGGACTGTTCCTTAGATAGTGAAGCTTGCTAAGCTCTCTGCAGGCCACTGAGGGAAATGGACCTATTTATGGCGTGTATTTGCAGGACTGTTCCTTAGATAGTGAAGCTTGCAATGCTCAGGCCACCGAGTGCAAGAGACCTATCTACTGAGTGTATTTACAGGACTGTTCCTTAGATAGTGAAGCTTGCTAAGCTCTCCGCAGGCCACCGAGTGCATGAGACCCATTTATAACGTGTATTTGCTGACTGCTCCTTAGATAGTGAAGCTTGCAATGCTCTCCGCAGGCCACCAAGTGCCAGAGACCCATTTATGGCATGTATTTGCAGGACTGCTCCTTAGATAGTGAAGCTTGCAATGCTCTCCGCAGGCCACCGAGTGCAAGAGACCCATTTATGGCGTGTATTTGCTGACTGCTCCTTAGATAGTGAAGCTTGCAATGCTCTCCGCAGGCCACCGAGTGCAAGAGACCCATTTATGACGTGTATTTGCAGGACTGCTCCTTAGATAATGAAGCTTTCAATGCTCTCCTCAGGCCACCGAGTGCAAGAGACCCATTTATGGCATGTATTTGCAGGACTGCTCCTTAGATAGTGAAGCTTGCTAAGCTCTTCAAAGGCCACTGAGGGCAAGAGACCTATTTATGGCGTGTATTTGCAGACTGCTCCTTAGATAGTGAAGCTTGCAATGCTCTCCGCAGGCCACCGAGTGCAAGAGACCTATTTATGACATGTATTTCCAGGACTGCTCCTTAGATAGTGAAGCTTGCAATGCTCTCCGCAGGTCACCAAGTGCAAGAGACCCATTTATGACGTGTATTTGCAGGACTGCTCCTTTGATAGTGAAGCTTGCTAAGCTCTCGGAAGGCCAACGAGTGCAAGAGACCCATTTATGGCATGTATTTGCAGGACTGCTCCTTAGATAGTGAAGCTTGCTAAGCTCTCCCCAGCCCACCGACCGCAAGAGATCTATTCATGGCGTGTATTTGCAGGACTGCTCCTTAGATAGTGAAGCTTGCAATGCTCTCCGCAGGCCACTGAGGGCAAGGGACCTATTTATGGCGTGTATTTGCAGGACTGCTCCTTAGATAGTGAAGCTTGCAATGCTCTCCGCAGGCCACTGACTGCAAGACACCTATTTATGGCGTGTATTTGCAGGACTGCTCCTTAGATAGTGAAGCTTGCAATGCTTTCTGCAGGCCACCGACTGTAAGTGACCTATTTACTGCGTGTATTTGCAGGACTGCTCCTTAGATAGTGAAGCTTGCAATGCTCTCTGCAGACCACCGAGTGCAAGAGACCCATTTATGGCGTGTATTTGCAGGACTGCTCCTTAGATAGTGAAGCTTGCAATGCTCTCCGCAGGCCACTGACTGCAAGAGACTTATTTATGGCGTGTATTTGCAGGACTGCTCCTTAGATAGTGAAGCTTGCAATGCTTTCTGCAGGCCACCGACTGTAAGTGACCTATTTACTGCGTGTATTTGCAGGACTGCTCCTTAGAAAGTGAAGCTTGCAATGCTCTCCGCAGGCCACTGACTGTAAGAGACCTATTTACTGCGTGTATTTGCAGGACTGCTCCTTAGATAGTGAAGCTTGCAATGCACTCCACAGGTCACCGAGTGCAAGAGACCTATTTACTGCGTTTATTTGCAGGACTGCTCCTTAGATAGTGAAGCTTGCAATGCTCTCCGCAGGCCACCGACTGCAAGAGACCTATTTACTGCGTGTATTTTCAGGACCACTCCTTAGATAGTGACACTTGCTAAGCTCTCCACAGGTCACCGAGTGCAAGAGACCCATTTATGACGTGTATTTGCAGGACTGCTCCTTAGATAGTGAATCTTGCAATGCTCTCGGCAGGCCACCGACTGCAAGAGACCTATTTACTGCGTGTATTTGCAGGACTGCTCCTTAGATAGTGAAGCTTGCAATGCTCTCCGCAGGCCACCGACGGCAAGAGACCTATTTACTGCGTGTATTTACAGGACTGCTCCTTAGATAGTGAAGCTTGCAATGCTCTCCGCAGGCCACTGACTGCAAGAGACCTATTTATGGTGTGTATTTGCAGGGCTGCTCCCTAGATAGTGAAGCTTGCAATGCTCTCCGCAGGCCACTGACGGCAAGAGACCTATTTACTGCGTGTATTTGCAGGACTGCTCCTTAGATAGTGAAGCTTGCACTGCTCTCCGCAGGCCACCGACTGCAAGAGACCTGTTTACTGCGTGCATTTGCAGGACTGCTCTTTAAGATAGTGAAGCTTGCTAAGCTCTCCGCAGGCCACCGAGTGCAAGAGACCCATTTATGATGTGTATTTGCAGGACTGCTCCTTTGATGGTGAAGCTTGCTAAGCTCTCGGAAGGCCAACGAGTGCAAGAGACCCATTTATGGCATGTATTTGCAGGACTGCTCCTTAGATAGTGAAGCTTGCTAAGCTCTCCCCAGCCCACCGACTGCAAGAGACCTATTTACTGTGTGTATTTTCAGTACTGCTCCTTAGATAGTGAAGCTTGCAATGCTCTCCGCTGGCCGCCGACTGCAAGAGACCTATTTACTGCGTGTATTTGCAGGACTGCTCCTTAGATAGTGAAGCTTGCAATGCTCTCCGCAGGCCACTGACTGCAAGAGACCTATTTACTGCGTGTATTTGCAGGACTGCTCCTTAGATAGTGACGCTTGCAATGCTCTCCGCAGGCCACTGACTGCAAGAGACCTATTTACTGCGTGTATTTGCAGGACTGCTCCTTAGATAGTGAAGCTTGCAATGCTCTCCGCAGGCCACCGAGTGCAAGAGACCCATTTATGGCGTGTATTTGCTGACTGCTCCTTAGATAGTGAAGCTTGCAATGCTCTCCGCAGGCCACCGAGTGCAAGAGACCCATTTATGACGTGTATTTGCAGGACTGCTCCTTAGATAATGAAGCTTTCAATGCTCTCCTCAGGCCACCGAGTGCAAGAGACCCATTTATGGCATGTATTTGCAGGACTGCTCCTTAGATAGTGAAGCTTGCTAAGCTCTTCAAAGGCCACTGAGGGCAAGAGACCTATTTATGGCGTGTATTTGCAGACTGCTCCTTAGATAGTGAAGCTTGCAATGCTCTCCGCAGGCCACCGAGTGCAAGAGACCTATTTATGACATGTATTTCCAGGACTGCTCCTTAGATAGTGAAGCTTGCAATGCTCTCCGCAGGTCACCAAGTGCAAGAGACCCATTTATGACGTGTATTTGCAGGACTGCTCCTTTGATAGTGAAGCTTGCTAAGCTCTCGGAAGGCCAACGAGTGCAAGAGACCCATTTATGGCATGTATTTGCAGGACTGCTCCTTAGATAGTGAAGCTTGCTAAGCTCTCCCCAGCCCACCGACCGCAAGAGATCTATTCATGGCGTGTATTTGCAGGACTGCTCCTTAGATAGTGAAGCTTGCAATGCTCTCCGCAGGCCACTGAGGGCAAGGGACCTATTTATGGCGTGTATTTGCAGGACTGCTCCTTAGATAGTGAAGCTTGCAATGCTCTCCGCAGGCCACTGACTGCAAGAGACCTATTTATGGCGTGTATTTGCAGGACTGCTCCTTAGATAGTGAAGCTTGCACTGCTTTCTGCAGGCCACCGACTGTAAGTGACCTATTTACTGCGTGTATTTGCAGGACTGCTCCTTAGATAGTGAAGCTTGCAATGCTCTCTGCAGACCACCGAGTGCAAGAGACCCATTTATGGCGTGTATTTGCAGGACTGCTCCTTAGATAGTGAAGCTTGCAATGCTCTCCGCAGGCCACTGACTGCAAGAGACCTATTTATGGCGTGTATTTGCAGGACTGCTCCTTAGATAGTGAAGCTTGCAATGCTTTCTGCAGGCCACCGACTGTAAGTGACCTATTTACTGCGTGTATTTGCAGGACTGCTCCTTAGAAAGTGAAGCTTGCAATGCTCTCCGCAGGCCACTGACTGTAAGAGACCTATTTACTGCGTGTATTTGCAGGACTGCTCCTTAGATAGTGAAGCTTGCAATGCACTCCGCAGGTCACCGAGTGCAAGAGACCTATTTACTGCGTTTATTTGCAGGACTGCTCCTTAGATAGTGAAGCTTGCAATGCTCTCCGCAGGCCACCGACTGCAAGAGACCTATTTACTGCGTGTATTTTCAGGACCACTCCTTAGATAGTGACACTTGCTAAGCTCTCCACAGGTCACCGAGTGCAAGAGACCCATTTATGACGTGTATTTGCAGGACTGCTCCTTAGATAGTGAATCTTGCAATGCTCTCGGCAGGCCACCGACTGCAAGAGACCTATTTACTGCGTGTATTTGCAGGACTGCTCCTTAGATAGTGAAGCTTGCAATGCTCTCCGCAGGCCACCGACGGCAAGAGACCTATTTACTGCGTGTATTTACAGGACTGCTCCTTAGATAGTGAAGCTTGCAAAGCTCTCCGCAGGCCACTGACTGCAAGAGACCTATTTATGGTGTGTATTTGCAGGGCTGCTCCTTAGATAGTGAAGCTTGCAATGCTCTCCGCAGGCCACTGACGGCAAGAGACCTATTTACTGCGTGTATTTGCAGGACTGCTCCTTAGATAGTGAAGCTTGCACTGCTCTCCGCAGGCCACCGACTGCAAGAGACCTGTTTACTGCGTGCATTTGCAGGACTGCTCTTTAAGATAGTGAAGCTTGCTAAGCTCTCCGCAGGCCACCGAGTGCAAGAGACCCATTTATGATGTGTATTTGCAGGACTGCTCCTTTGATAGTGAAGCTTGCTAAGCTCTCGGAAGGCCAACGAGTGCAAGAGACCCATTTATGGCATGTATTTGCAGGACTGCTCCTTAGATAGTGAAGCTTGCTAAGCTCTCCCCAGCCCACCGACTGCAAGAGACCTATTTACTGTGTGTATTTTCAGTACTGCTCCTTAGATAGTGAAGCTTGCAATGCTCTCCGCTGGCCGCCGACTGCAAGAGACCTATTTACTGCGTGTATTTGCAGGACTGCTCCTTAGATAGTGAAGCTTGCAATGCTCTCCGCAGGCCACTGACTGCAAGAGACCTATTTACTGCGTGTATTTGCAGGACTGCTCCTTAGATAGTGACGCTTGCAATGCTCTCCGCAGGCCACCGACTGCAAGAGACCTGTTTACTGCGTGCATTTGCAGGACTGCTCTTTAAGATAGTGAAGCTTGCTAAGCTCTCCGCAGGCCACCGAGTGCAAGAGACCCATTTATGATGTGTATTTGCAGGACTGCTCCTTAGATAGTGAAGCTTGCAATGCTCTCCACAGGCCACCGACTGCAAGAGACCTATTTACTGCGTGTATTTTCAGTACTGCTCCTTAGATAGTGAAGCTTGCAATGCTCTCCGCTGGCCACCGACTGCAAGAGACCTATTTACTGCGTGTATTTGCAGGACTGCTCCTTAGATAGTGAAGCTTGCAATGCTCTCCGCAGGCCACTGACTGCAAGAGACCTATTTACTGCGTGTATTTGCAGGACTGCTCCTTAGATAGTGAAGCTTGCAATGCTCTCCGCAGGCCACCGACTGCAAGAGACCTATTTACTGCATGTATTTGCAGGACTGCTCTTTAGATGGTGGCCTGCGGAGAGCTTAGCAAGCTTCACTATCTAAAGAGCAGTCCTGCAAATACATGCAGTAAATAGGTCTCTTGCAGTCGGTGGCCTGCGGAGAGCATTGCAAGCTTCACTATCTAAGGAGCAGTCCTGCAAATACATGCAGTAAATATGTCTCTTGCAGTCGGTGGCCTGCGGAGAGCTTAGCAAGTTTCACTGAGTGTAGGAGACCCATTTATGACGTGTATTTGCAGGACTGCTCCTTAGATAGTGAAGCTTGCAATGCTCTCTGCAGGCCACCGAGTGCAAGAGACCTATTTACTGCGTGTATTTGCAGGACTGCTCCTTAGATAGTGAAGCTTGCAATGCTCTCCGCAGGCCACTGACTGCAAGAGACCTATTTACTGCATGTATTTGCAGGACTGCTCCTTAGATAGTGAAGCTTGCAATGCTCTCCGCAGGCCACCGAGTGCAAGAGACCCATTTATGGCGTGTATTTGCTGACTGCTCCTTAGATAGTGAAGCTTGCAATGCTCTCCGCAGGCCACCGACGGCAAGAGACCTATTTACTGCGTGTATTTACAGGACTGCTCCTTAGATAGTGAAGCTTGCAATGCTCTCCGCAGGCCACTGACTGCAAGAGACCTATTTATGGTGTGTATTTGCAGGGCTGCTCCCTAGATAGTGAAGCTTGCAATGCTCTCCGCAGGCCACTGACGGCAAGAGACCTATTTACTGCGTGTATTTGCAGGACTGCTCCTTAGATAGTGAAGCTTGCACTGCTCTCCGCAGGCCACCGACTGCAAGAGACCTGTTTACTGCGTGCATTTGCAGGACTGCTCTTTAAGATAGTGAAGCTTGCTAAGCTCTCCGCAGGCCACCGAGTGCAAGAGACCCATTTATGATGTGTATTTGCAGGACTGCTCCTTTGATGGTGAAGCTTGCTAAGCTCTCGGAAGGCCAACGAGTGCAAGAGACCCATTTATGGCATGTATTTGCAGGACTGCTCCTTAGATAGTGAAGCTTGCTAAGCTCTCCCCAGCCCACCGACTGCAAGAGACCTATTTACTGTGTGTATTTTCAGTACTGCTCCTTAGATAGTGAAGCTTGCAATGCTCTCCGCTGGCCGCCGACTGCAAGAGACCTATTTACTGCGTGTATTTGCAGGACTGCTCCTTAGATAGTGAAGCTTGCAATGCTCTCCGCAGGCCACTGACTGCAAGAGACCTATTTACTGCGTGTATTTGCAGGACTGCTCCTTAGATAGTGACGCTTGCAATGCTCTCCGCAGGCCACTGACTGCAAGAGACCTATTTACTGCGTGTATTTGCAGGACTGCTCCTTAGATAGTGAAGCTTGCAATGCTCTCCGCAGGCCACCGAGTGCAAGAGACCCATTTATGGCGTGTATTTGCTGACTGCTCCTTAGATAGTGAAGCTTGCAATGCTCTCCGCAGGCCACCGAGTGCAAGAGACCCATTTATGACGTGTATTTGCAGGACTGCTCCTTAGATAATGAAGCTTTCAATGCTCTCCTCAGGCCACCGAGTGCAAGAGACCCATTTATGGCATGTATTTGCAGGACTGCTCCTTAGATAGTGAAGCTTGCTAAGCTCTTCAAAGGCCACTGAGGGCAAGAGACCTATTTATGGCGTGTATTTGCAGACTGCTCCTTAGATAGTGAAGCTTGCAATGCTCTCCGCAGGCCACCGAGTGCAAGAGACCTATTTATGACATGTATTTCCAGGACTGCTCCTTAGATAGTGAAGCTTGCAATGCTCTCCGCAGGTCACCAAGTGCAAGAGACCCATTTATGACGTGTATTTGCAGGACTGCTCCTTTGATAGTGAAGCTTGCTAAGCTCTCGGAAGGCCAACGAGTGCAAGAGACCCATTTATGGCATGTATTTGCAGGACTGCTCCTTAGATAGTGAAGCTTGCTAAGCTCTCCCCAGCCCACCGACCGCAAGAGATCTATTCATGGCGTGTATTTGCAGGACTGCTCCTTAGATAGTGAAGCTTGCAATGCTCTCCGCAGGCCACTGAGGGCAAGGGACCTATTTATGGCGTGTATTTGCAGGACTGCTCCTTAGATAGTGAAGCTTGCAATGCTCTCCGCAGGCCACTGACTGCAAGAGACCTATTTATGGCGTGTATTTGCAGGACTGCTCCTTAGATAGTGAAGCTTGCACTGCTTTCTGCAGGCCACCGACTGTAAGTGACCTATTTACTGCGTGTATTTGCAGGACTGCTCCTTAGATAGTGAAGCTTGCAATGCTCTCTGCAGACCACCGAGTGCAAGAGACCCATTTATGGCGTGTATTTGCAGGACTGCTCCTTAGATAGTGAAGCTTGCAATGCTCTCCGCAGGCCACTGACTGCAAGAGACCTATTTATGGCGTGTATTTGCAGGACTGCTCCTTAGATAGTGAAGCTTGCAATGCTTTCTGCAGGCCACCGACTGTAAGTGACCTATTTACTGCGTGTATTTGCAGGACTGCTCCTTAGAAAGTGAAGCTTGCAATGCTCTCCGCAGGCCACTGACTGTAAGAGACCTATTTACTGCGTGTATTTGCAGGACTGCTCCTTAGATAGTGAAGCTTGCAATGCACTCCGCAGGTCACCGAGTGCAAGAGACCTATTTACTGCGTTTATTTGCAGGACTGCTCCTTAGATAGTGAAGCTTGCAATGCTCTCCGCAGGCCACCGACTGCAAGAGACCTATTTACTGCGTGTATTTTCAGGACCACTCCTTAGATAGTGACACTTGCTAAGCTCTCCACAGGTCACCGAGTGCAAGAGACCCATTTATGACGTGTATTTGCAGGACTGCTCCTTAGATAGTGAATCTTGCAATGCTCTCGGCAGGCCACCGACTGCAAGAGACCTATTTACTGCGTGTATTTGCAGGACTGCTCCTTAGATAGTGAAGCTTGCAATGCTCTCCGCAGGCCACCGACGGCAAGAGACCTATTTACTGCGTGTATTTACAGGACTGCTCCTTAGATAGTGAAGCTTGCAAAGCTCTCCGCAGGCCACTGACTGCAAGAGACCTATTTATGGTGTGTATTTGCAGGGCTGCTCCTTAGATAGTGAAGCTTGCAATGCTCTCCGCAGGCCACTGACGGCAAGAGACCTATTTACTGCGTGTATTTGCAGGACTGCTCCTTAGATAGTGAAGCTTGCACTGCTCTCCGCAGGCCACCGACTGCAAGAGACCTGTTTACTGCGTGCATTTGCAGGACTGCTCTTTAAGATAGTGAAGCTTGCTAAGCTCTCCGCAGGCCACCGAGTGCAAGAGACCCATTTATGATGTGTATTTGCAGGACTGCTCCTTTGATAGTGAAGCTTGCTAAGCTCTCGGAAGGCCAACGAGTGCAAGAGACCCATTTATGGCATGTATTTGCAGGACTGCTCCTTAGATAGTGAAGCTTGCTAAGCTCTCCCCAGCCCACCGACTGCAAGAGACCTATTTACTGTGTGTATTTTCAGTACTGCTCCTTAGATAGTGAAGCTTGCAATGCTCTCCGCTGGCCGCCGACTGCAAGAGACCTATTTACTGCGTGTATTTGCAGGACTGCTCCTTAGATAGTGAAGCTTGCAATGCTCTCCGCAGGCCACTGACTGCAAGAGACCTATTTACTGCGTGTATTTGCAGGACTGCTCCTTAGATAGTGACGCTTGCAATGCTCTCCGCAGGCCACCGACTGCAAGAGACCTGTTTACTGCGTGCATTTGCAGGACTGCTCTTTAAGATAGTGAAGCTTGCTAAGCTCTCCGCAGGCCACCGAGTGCAAGAGACCCATTTATGATGTGTATTTGCAGGACTGCTCCTTAGATAGTGAAGCTTGCAATGCTCTCCACAGGCCACCGACTGCAAGAGACCTATTTACTGCGTGTATTTTCAGTACTGCTCCTTAGATAGTGAAGCTTGCAATGCTCTCCGCTGGCCACCGACTGCAAGAGACCTATTTACTGCGTGTATTTGCAGGACTGCTCCTTAGATAGTGAAGCTTGCAATGCTCTCCGCAGGCCACTGACTGCAAGAGACCTATTTACTGCGTGTATTTGCAGGACTGCTCCTTAGATAGTGAAGCTTGCAATGCTCTCCGCAGGCCACCGACTGCAAGAGACCTATTTACTGCATGTATTTGCAGGACTGCTCTTTAGATGGTGGCCTGCGGAGAGCTTAGCAAGCTTCACTATCTAAAGAGCAGTCCTGCAAATACATGCAGTAAATAGGTCTCTTGCAGTCGGTGGCCTGCGGAGAGCATTGCAAGCTTCACTATCTAAGGAGCAGTCCTGCAAATACATGCAGTAAATATGTCTCTTGCAGTCGGTGGCCTGCGGAGAGCTTAGCAAGTTTCACTGAGTGTAGGAGACCCATTTATGACGTGTATTTGCAGGACTGCTCCTTAGATAGTGAAGCTTGCAATGCTCTCTGCAGGCCACCGAGTGCAAGAGACCTATTTACTGCGTGTATTTGCAGGACTGCTCCTTAGATAGTGAAGCTTGCAATGCTCTCCGCAGGCCACTGACTGCAAGAGACCTATTTACTGCATGTATTTGCAGGACTGCTCCTTAGATAGTGAAGCTTGCAATGCTCTCCGTAGGCCACCGACTGCAAGAGACCTATTTACTGCGTGTATTTGCAGGACTGCTCTTTAGATAGTGAAGCTTGCTAAGCTCTCCGCAGGCCACCGAGTGCACGAGACCCATTCATGGCATGTATTTGCAGACTGCTCCTTAAATAGTGAAGTTTGCTAAGCTTTCGCAAGGCCACCGAGTGCAAGAGACCCATTCATGGCATGTATTTGCAGACTGCTCCTTAGATAGTGAAGCTTGCAATGCTCTCCGCAGGCCACCGACTGCAAGAGATCTATTTACTGCGTGTATTTACAGGACTGCTCCTTAGATAGTGAAGTTTGCAATGCTCTCTGCAGACCACCGACTGCAAGAGACCTATTTACTGTGTGTATTTGCAGGACTGCTCCTTAGATAGTGAAGCTTGCAATGCTCTCTGCAGCCCACCGACTGCAAGAGACCTATTTACTGCGTGTATTTGCAGGACTGCTCCTTAGATAGTGAAGCTTGCAATGCTCTCCGCAGGCCACTGACTGCAAGAGACCTATTTATGGTGTGTATTTGCAGGGCTGCTCCTGCTCCTTAGATAGTGAAGCTTGCAATGCTCTCCGCAGGCCACTGACTGCAAGAGACCTATTTACTGCGTGTATTTGCAGGACTGCTCCTTAGATAGTGAAGCTTGCAATGCTCGCCGCAGGCCACCGACTGCAAGAGACCTATTTACTGCGTGTATTTGCAGGACTGCTCTTTAGATAGTGAAGCTTGCTAAGCTCTCCGCAGGCCACCGAGTGCAAGAGACCCATTTATGACGTGTATTTGCAGGACTGCTCCTTAGATAGTGAAGCTTGCAATGCTCTTCGCAGGCCACCGACTGCAAGAGACCTATTTACTGCGTGTATTTGCAGGACTGCTCCTTAGATAGTGAAGCTTGCAATGCTCTCCGCAGGCCACTCACTGCAAGAGACCTATTTATGGTGTGTATTTGCAGGGCTGCTCCTTAGATAGTGAAGCTTGCAATGCTCTCCGCAGGCCACAGACTGCAAGAGACCTATTTACTGCGTGTATTTGCAGGACTGCTCTTTAGATAGTGAAGCTTGCTAAGCTCTCCGCAGGCCACCGAGTGCAAGAGACCCATTTATGACGTGTATTTGCAGAACTGCTCCTTAGATAGTGAAGCTTGCAATGCTCTCCGCAGGCCACCGAATGCAAGAGACCTATTTACTGCGTGTATTTGCAGGACTGCTCCTTAGATAGTGAAGCTTGCAATGCTCTCTGCAGGCCACCGAGTGCAAGAGACCTATTTACTGCGTGTATTTGCAGGACTGCTCCTTAGATAGTGAAGCTTGCAATGCTCTCTGCAGGCCACCGAGTGCAAGAGACCTATTTACTGCGTGTATTTACAGGACTGCTCCTTAGATAGTGAAGCTTGCAATGCTCTCTGCAGGCCACCGAGTGCAAGAGACCTATTCATGGCATGTATTTGCAGACTGCTCCTTAGATAGTGAAGCTTGCAATTCTCTCTGCAGGCCTCCGAGTGCAAGAGACCCATTCATGGCATGTATTTGCAGGACTGCTCCTTAGATAGTGAAGCTTGCATTGTTCTCTGCAGGCCACCGACTGCAAGAGATCTATTTACTGCGTGTATTTGCAGACTTCTCCTTAGATAGTGAAGCTTGCAATGGTCTTAAAAGGCCACTGACTGCAAGAGACCCTTTCATGGCATGTTTTGCTGGCTGTAAGGAGGAGCTGCTGCCTGTGTCACATGGGAAGCCTGCAGTAAAACTGCGTCCAGCCCAGTGTGATCAAACTGGGATCACCTGACTCGGGTCAGCCATGGACACATAGGAATGGCGGACCTCCCCACAGACAAAGCCTTATTAATGTCAGCTTGGGTGCTGCACAGATGCCAGTAACATGACGTAGGAGCAGGGTGACTGGAAGCCGGGTCAGCTGGTCTGCCTGAGTTGCTTCAGGGCAGGTCTGATGGGGTCACAGTTTCCAACAGCTCCTGCCCCTGTGCACTGCCCATCTAGTGGATGGATGGGACTCATGTTCTCTGTAGCGGCATAGGATGGGAGGGGTCCCTGGGTCCGATCCGCCCTCTTTACTGTCGCATGTAGCGCATTGTAGCAGTACAGCTCCTCACTGTGACTTATGGTTCTCCTAGTTCCCCTCATACTTTTTTCGTGACGCAATATCACTGCAGAGAGGAGCTTTAAGCCACGGTAAGGCCCCATCACCTCAATATCTCTGTGCCATGTGGCTAAAACTAGTCTTGCTGAACCACAGTGCACAACAGTGCCAAACTCATCAGTGGCTACTCCTGGCAGGCTGGGTAAACAGACGCGTGACACTATGCGTAACGAGCAGAGCCTGATCCAGCATGGTCGACATTAATTTGCATAAACAGATTGTGTGTGCCATACAAATTCCCTCTCTATTGGCGTGCCTCAGTATTTAATGAAACGGTTGAAAATGGTGCAGAACCAGGCAGCCAGATTAATATATTATTAGCCAAAATGGCACTCTGCTAGGTCATTGTTGATCAAGCTCCACTGGCCTGCCGTGGAGCAACGGGCGGCATTCAAGACTGGGTGCCTTGCTTTTAAGACACTGCATGGCAACAGCCCAAAATTCATCAAGGCCATGATAAATAAACATGTCTCTCGTCGCAATCTGCGCTCATCTTATCTGCATCTTCTTTCCGTCCCGACTATAAAGCTCAAACGGGCTGGAGGTTGCCGATTTTCTTACCTGGCATCCACCTTTTGGAACTCTCTTCCGGTAACAATGAGAAGCTGCGACAACCTTTTGGGCTTTCGTAAGGCACTCAAGACGTGGCTGTTTGGACTAGCCTACTAGTAGGGTCTGATGTAATAATTTAAGCAGGAGTAGCGCCATGAAAGCCTGGGGTGACCGTGCGCATTATAGGTACATGTTAAGATACGATAAGATAAGATGCTTGCACCGAAGGACCCAAAAAGCATGAAGCAATGTTTTGGTAAGAACTGGTTAATCGGTCTGGGGGACACTGTGGACAGCGTGATGACAACCTTGGCGCTGGCATCTTGCAGGTGAGCCCAGCAAAAGTGGCACAGGGCATTATCAAGACCAGCATCTGTTGCACTGACTGCATGGGGAAATGTGGATTCCATGGTGCTGATTCCAAAGCTGTCAGTACCCTGATATGTTGGCAATAAACGATCCATTTGCAAACAGGAAAAAGAATGGAAGAAAAAAGAACTTCTAATGATCTTATAATATTGAATCCCTCCTTGCAACTTGCAGACAGCTCATCACATCAGCCAAAGCCAAGTATGGCACCAAACCCACCATCATTCAAGCCAGCAACAGAAGCAAAGCCCTTTCAAGACAATCAATCACTGCATCCACCCTCTGACAAACCCACCTGCTCCACACTCCACAGAAGAGTGCACTGCCATCAGCGCATTCTTCACAGAGATCTGACAACACATCAACAAAATCAAGCCCACCCTTCCTATAGAATCCTGCAGTGATCAGCCTTTAAAGCCCCATCTCTCGCAGATCTCATCAACATACTTCTCTCCCTCTAAGCCACTTTTTTAAGACCATGCCTTACCCTCCTACTTCATCTAAGCCCTCGCTTGGGATGCTCCGTTTCCCCTACACACTACTGTCAATGTCTCACTCAAGGCATCTTCCCACCAGCAGACAGGCCAGATATTCCCACTCCTAAAGAAACCTACACTAGACTCTGATGACCTCACCGGCTACAGACCAATCACGTCCCTTCCATCTATCTGCAAGAGCTTTGAAAAAAACAGTGCATATTCAACTCCAAGATCACGTCAATGCTTACCAGCTCCTGCAAAACGACCAGCCTGGCTACAGGTCACTGTGCAGCAAGACACTGCTACCTTCCACGTGGTAAAAGATTCCCTCTTGACCACAGACCCCGCCTCCTGATACTGCTGGACCTCTCAGCGGCCTCAGACACAGTCGAACATCCCACCCGCTTGTGCACCCTGGAGTCCCAAATGGTTTTCACTGGCCATGTTCTTAAATGGTTCTCCTCCTACCTTTGCAGCTTTTACCAGTTTGTTCACATGGGCACCACCAGGTCTCAAAAGATCCCTATCGCCTGCGGAGTCCCACGAGCCCCGTACTGTCTCATCTTCAGCCTCCGCATGGAGCTGCTTGGTACTCTTCCGTCAGATAACATCATCACGATTCACCAATATGACACTGATACACAACTCTACTTGAAAGTCTCCTGCTCCAGACATCCAGTGTCTCAAACACGGCCTGGACATCATCGAGACCTGGATGTCCAGCGCCCACCTGGAGTTCAACCCAACCAAGACAGAATTTGTGGTATTTGCCAAGATCAACACACAAGAAGCAGTACAAACCTGGCTCAGTGACATGAAACTTAATGTTCTGAACCCCCAACTTTCACCAATAGCCACATCACTTGGATTCACCCTGGACACCAACCTCACTCTCAAGTAACATATTGCCAAAAAAGCAAACGCTGGCCCGGTACCAGCTCGGTCTTCTAAAGAAAAGCAAACAGTTTCTTCCAGAAATTGACTTTAGAGCTGTTCAAGGCCTCGTATTATCGCATCTGGATGGTGGTTAAGACTTGCTCCGGGACCACCCAGTCTCTGACGGGCTCCCCTTCAGCCCATCCTAGATGCCACTGCAGGTCTCAACCAAGGCCTGAAGAAATATGATCGCATCGCTCCCATCCTGATGGAACTGCATTGGCTCTCCTTGCTGGCCCGCACCATCTTCAAAACCAGCGACATTATTTACGAAGCCATCACAACCAGCACCCAGCTTATCGAGTAGACCAGCTTACCATTTCTGGTGATTCTATGTACACCCTCAGCAGGACACCAACAGACTGCAGACTGATGTGCAAAAAATGTACAAAAAGCAAAATAAATCAGGTCTTTTCCTTACATATGCCCAGGATCTGGAACATCATCTCTGTATCCATCGGGACCAATTTAGGAAAGAGTTGAAAAATCGCTTTTTTTGTAGGAACCTACATCACAGCGCATTGTCCACAACCAACTACCTCTCCTATCGCTCATTGACCTTGTGCTCGTCTTTGACCCTGTACAGCGTTCGCTACCTTTTCACTAGGTTCCCGCTATAGAAATATCACATGCATACATGCATACACACATACATACATATATGCTGTGTTTTACAGTGATCGTAATAGACTTGGAAGTCATATGTAATGTGCTAAACAGACATCAGGACTTCCTGAATTTGAGCCAGCCGGAGCAGTATACCCTGCGGATTACAGGTGTCCTGGAATTCCTACACACAAAATAACCTTTTGTGACAAGGTCCGATTTTACTGGGTAAAATGCACCCCCACCCCAACCACCGGGCTGTGGGGCTCTATGGCGAAGTAAGTGGTCAGAGACTCTGGTCACGCATGTCCTTGACCTCTTCCACAGTGAGTGTGTGTCTGGGGGGGCAATCCTGGAGCATGCCTTGCCCTCCAACAACCCCTCCCCCCCACGGCCTCTGTGGCCCTCTGCTCACATTTGCCAACTGCTGTGAGCTTCTCACCCTCCCCAGCAGTTTTCTTCAGGCCTGGTCAGGCAGTTGAGAGGGCACTTCTCAGCGCCCAGACCACAACATGCCTGAAGGTTTCTGCAGAGCGTGCCAAGCGTGGTGATGGTCTGTAAAAAAAATACAATGTGTTTGCGTGGATACACAGTGAAAAGACAGACTGTACAGCAAGCATCAGCAGCAGTAATTATTTGAAGGTTTATCGAGATGGCGAAGAGAAGGAAAACAGAACATAAACGTGTTTACTGTTACCTGATGTCACATACAAACAAAGCCAACACTGATACTTGTTCACTACCAGCTCTTTCCTAGCCTTATAGTGAAATAATAATTGCATGTTTTTTCTGTTACTAAAAGAGGACTCGCCGCCATAGCACTCTGTTCTGTTCTCCGTGTCCTTGGATCCCTAATAATTATACAGACAAAAATAACAACAAATCTTCTGAGACACAGTTTATGAACCAAGGTGTGGGCGCAACTTTCCCAGTCTCTGGGCATTTAAAATAAGTGCGTGCCTTTTATGTGCTCTCACTGCTGATACAGCAGCACTTCTTAAATCTACTTTTTTTTTGTACTTCTGGACAACTTTGACAAAAAGGAACCCGTCTGTATAATTTTTTTTTATCAGACTCTTCCGTCGTGTGCATCCAGACCCTTCCGTCAAGTGCCTTCAGACCCTTCCATCAAGTGCCTCCAGACCATTCTGTCGAGTGCCTCCAGACCATTCTGTCGAGTGCCTCCAGACCCTTCCGTCAAGTGCCTTCAGACCCTTCCATCAAGTGCCTCCAGCCATTCTGTTGAGTGCCTCCAGACCATTCTGTCGAGTGCCTCCAGACCATTCTGTCGAGTGCCTCCTGACCCTTCTGACAAGTGCCTCCAGACCATTCTGTCGAGTGCCTCCTAACCCTTCTCTCGAGTGCCTCATGACCCTTCTGTCGCTTGCCTCCAGACCATTCTGTCGAGTGCCTCCTGACCCTTCTGTCGAGTGCCTCCTGACCCTTCTGTCGAGTGCCTCCTGACCCTTCTTTCGAGTGCCTCCTGACCCTTCTGTCAAGTGCCTCCTGACCCTTCTTTCGAGTGCCTCCTGACCCTTCTTTCGAGTGCCTCCTGACCCTTCTGTCGAGTGCCTCCTGACCCTTCTGTCGCTTGCCTCCAGCCCCTTCTGTCGAGTGCCTCCAGACCCTTCTGTCGAGTGCCTCCAGACCCTTCTGTCGAGTGCCTCCAGACCCTTCTGTCGAGTGCCTCCTGACCCTTCTGTCCGAGTGCCTCCTGACCCTTCTTTCGAGTGCCTTCTGACCCTTCTTTCGAGTGCCTCCTGACCCTTCTTTCGAGTGTCTCCTGACCCTTCTTTCGAGTGCCTCCTGACCCTTCTGTCGAGTGCCTCCTGACCCTTCTTTCGAGTGCCTCCTAACCCTTCTGTCGAGTGCCTCCTAACCCTTCTGTCGAGTGCCTCCTGACCCTTCTGTCGAATGCCTCCTGACCCTTCTTTCGAGTGCCTCCTGACCCTTCTTTCGAGTGCCTCCTGACCCTTCTGTCGAGTGCCTCCTGACCCTTCCGTCGAGTGCCTCCAGCCCCTTCCGTCACTTGCCTCCAGCCCCTTCCGTCGAGTGCCTCCTGACCCTTCTGTCGAGTGCCTCCTGACCCTTCTGTCGAGTGCCTCCTGACCCTTCTGTCGAGTACCTCCTGACCCTTCTGTCGAGTACCCCCTGACCCTTCTGTCGAGTGCCTCCTGACCCTTCTGTCGAGTGCCTCCTGACCCTTCTTTCGAGTGCCTCCTGACCCTTCTGTCGAGTGCCTCCTGACCCTTCTGTCGAGTGCCTCCTGACCCTTCTGTCGAGTGCCTCCTGACCCTTCTGTCGAGTACCTCCTGACCCTTCTGTCGAGTGCCTCCAGCCCTTCTGTCGCTTGCCTCCAGCCCCTTCTGTCGCTTGCCTCCAGCCCCTTCTGTCGCTTGCCTCCAGCCCCTTCTGTCGCTTGCCTCCAGCCCCTTCTGTCGCTTGCCTCCAGCCCCTTCTGTCGCTTGCCTCCAGCCCCTTCTGTCGCTTGCCTCCAGCCCCTTCTGTCGCTTGCCTCCCGACCCTTCTGTCGAGTGCCTCCAGACCCTCCCGTCGAGTGCCTCTTGACCCTTCTGTCGAGTGCCTCTTGACCCTTCTGTCGAGTGCCTCTTGACCCTTCTGTCGAGAGCCTCCAGACCCTTCTGTCGAGTGCCTCCAGACCCTTCTGTCGAGTGCCTCCCGACCCTTCTGTCGAGTGCCTCCCGACCCTTCTGTCGAGTGCCTCCCGACCCTTCTGTCGAGTGCCTCCCGACCCTTCTGTCGAGTGCCTCCCGACCCTTCTGTCGAGTGCCTCCCGACCCTTCTGTCGAGTGCCTCCCGACCCTTCTGTCGAGTGCCTCCAGACCCTTCTGTCGAGTGCCTCCAGACCCTCCCGTCGAGTGCCTCCAGACCCTCCCGTCGAGTGCCTCCTGACCCTCCCGTCGAGTGCCTCCTGACCCTCCCGTCGAGTGCCTCCTGACCCTTCTGTCGAGTGCCTCCTGACCCTTCTGTCGAGTGCCTCCCGACCCTTCTGTCGAGTGCCTCCAGACCCTTCTGTCGAGTGCCTCCAGACCCTCCCGTCGAGTGCCTCCAGACCCTCCCGTCGAGTGCCTCCTGACCTCCCGTCGAGTGCCTCCTGACCCTTCTGTCGAGTGCCTCCTGACCCTTCTGTCGAGAGCCTCCTGACCCTTCTGTCGAGTGCCTCCTGACCCTTCTGTCGAGTGGCCTCCTGACCCTTCTGTCGAGTGCCTCCAGACCCTTCCGCCGAGTGCCTCCAGACCCTTCCGCCGAGTGCCTCCAGACCCTTCCGTCGAGTGCCTCCTGACCCTTCCGTCGAGTGCCTCCAGACCCTTCCGTCGAGTGCCTCCTGAACCTTCTGTCGAGTGCCTACGGGCCCTTCAGTGGAGTATCTTCGGGTAGTGGGCATGAGTCAGGAGTCCAGGGCACTAGTAGTCCAAATCTGTTTCTTTCACGCTTCCTGGCTTGTTTACCTGACTCTCCACCAGAGCACCAACCCTATGAGGATTGTTTAGTAGCCTTTCCATAGCGTTTCATACCCCTGGCAGGATTACAAAGGTCTCAGCAGGGCCTGTTCTAGGATTTTCGGGGCCTGGGCGAAAGGAAAGGTGCGAGCCCTCTAGTTTACATAAGTGACACCTTCAGGTCTCCGGAAGCTGCTTTGTTCAGACTCCTCCTGGGCAGCTCCCCTCTCTGCCACTTACTAGCACCTCTTTCACAGCTCATATGGGGCTGAAGGTTTGAGAATAGCTTCGGGGCTGAGAGTTATAACTGTGCAGACTGTAAAGTGCTGACAATGGGGGTCCCGCAGTGTCTCTCAATGGGCGCCAGGCAGTAGGCCTAATTGCAGGACACACCTGCAATTAGGCCTCCTTGCAACTGGCACAAGATGACGTGTCCCCCTCCCCCTAGGCCTCCTCTCACCCTCCTTGAGAAGCGGGGGGGGGGGGGGGGGGCGCATCCTGTAAGCCCAATTGCAAACAGACATCTTTCTTCAATGGGATCGCAGGGGCACAAATAGGTTTGGTG
>NC_136057.1:170666260-170938637 GCF_964261635.1 Lissotriton helveticus
AAACTGTGATTGGACAAAACGCAGAACTTTCCAGAACTGTATTAATGACTATATTTATCGTATTATAATCCCTTCAAACTTGCTAGGCACACAAATGTCCTAACCCTGTAAGATATTTTAAAATACAACCTCTTTGTGAGCAATTAAGTAATCTAGGACAGAATTACTGTCTCATATGTACTTGTTGTCAATTTCTCTGCTGTCGGGTTCTACCCAACAGAACCGTTTGTTTTTGTTTACTCATAATCCCAGGTTCTGAGGGACACTGGGTCACCCCATTGTTGCTTCTAAAGTCAATTTCTCTGCAGCAGTTTATACAAATGTATAAGTTTACTGTCAGTCTGCTTTTCAAGCTCCGCCCCTTCTGATTCCACCCCCCCCATCCTCTGCCACACCTTGGCCCCCTCCCAATTCACGGGTTTCCGGAGTAAATTGTTTCCAGTTCCATCACTGGCCCCATGTATCATGATTCTTGCTTTTGGTGAACAGTAGCTTGCAGGTACGGTTTCCCTGAAGGCTTTTTTTGGTCCACATTCGTCCATGACTTCGGCTGTGAAGGACCATCTCACTCTCTCAAATGTCTTTTCTGTGCTAATGTAATAAGCACCAGTATTCTTTATTACAGTAAGGTGTGCCAGTCTGAAGGAATTGTCCCAATATTACCCTTTGTGGTCCCCATGAGTAAGGGAGGGGAGGAGCCCTGCTGATCTGTTGGCCAGGGCCATCGTGCAGATGCTGAGGTCAACATTCAGTAAAATGGGCCTGTATGCTGAGCACCAAGTGACCTCTGCCAGGGTTGGGGACCACCACCACCACCGTTTCCATGGTCGAGGTCACTCTGCCTGTCTCGCCAAAGAGTCAAACAACTTCCAACATGATAGAGAACACCTTGCGGGAGAATATCTTGTAACATTACCCCTGCAAATCCATCCAGGTAGGAGCTTTGTTCCATGTCCTGCACTCCATGCCAGCTGTGGGCAGAGGTGGGCGAGCCACTGTAAAGTCGAGCCAGGCTTCAGTTTGAAGCCAGACTCGATGTCCTATTGGAACCTTAAGGCCATAATGAACCGAGGTGTCATGTGGCTTCTGCCTGCCTTGCTCTACCCTAATCCACAAAGAGTTAAAAAAAATAACATTTAAGGTAACAAGCAGAGACCCATAAATACCCATTTAGTGTCTAGTCTGCACATGGAGAGACCAGAAGACAAAGCTTCCACTAGTTAAAGAAATATAGCGCTTACTAACCCTGATAAAGCGACTAAACGCTTTTCGGCGAATAGCACGCTACTCCGTAACCCCAAAAGGATTTGTGGTGAATTAGTAGAGGGAAATATGAAATTAATTTGAGCGGTGGACATGTGAGTTTATTTTGATTGAAAAAGGATAGTGGAGGGATAGAAGAGCGAAGGGTTTGCATTTATAAAGGCTTTGCTACCCCTGATGAGGTGTTGAATCACTTTTCGGAGAGTTGCACGCTACTCTGGAACCAAAAAGGATTAGTGGTGAATTAGTATGGGGGAAATATGTAATTAATTTGAGTTATCATTTGTTATGTTAGTTCTATGATTTCCTGGCAATCACTTTCATGGCTCGGCTCGTGCACAGGCTCTATGAGCCAAGCCAGAGCCATAGCTCTTCATGCTAATTTATTGATTTGCTCTCTCAAATGTCTTTTCTGTGCTAATGTAATAAGCACCAGTATTCTTTATTACAGTAAGGTGTGCCAGTCTGAAGGAATTGTCCCAATATTACCCTTTGTGGTCCCCATGAGTAAGGGAGGGGAGGAGCCCCTCCTCTAGCTGTGGATGGGGCTGGGAGGGCTCTCGTGATGCGGCTGTTTTTCCTATGGTGACCATCCGTCTGTAAATTTCACGGTCCATCCGTTATTTGGATTTCGCATCCGTTGTCCATGATGACCCCCCTTTTACGAACGCCTTTTGTCCGTAATTTTGGGGATTGCAGCTAGTTGCACTGCTCCCCTGCAAGAAGTCTCAGAGCTCTGTGGAACTCCCTGTTGGGTTCCGCCTCACACTCCTCCGCTGTGCTCAAGAGCAGCACCACCCCCAGTCTAGCACAGGCTGCGTTGACCCATTGTCATTATGTATGATGGCTGATTGTCACATACAGAAGGACAATGGGCCAGTCTGGGCAGCTATAGCATTTGGTGGACCTCCGGTCTAGGGCAGGGCATTCTGTTTTTTTTCCAGGGAATTGTTCCGCCGCACCAGGGGCCAAGATGGATGGAGGTGCATTTTGAAATATTGCATAGACTGGAGAGTTCTTTGTGCACCTGTGTGATTTTTTTAGGCTCTAATACAAATTTCATTTTAATTGTGGTGATAAATGTATCTGTTAGAGAGATCTGAATTGTGCGTAGTCCCAGTTTGACTCAAAGTAGCTCAGAGGGATATTATGCCTCTTGTAAAGCACAAGGTGTAACATGCAGAACAACAAATTGTTTTTATGTGGATAGCTCAGTGGTTAACTGCTGTTGTCACATAATTCCTTTTGCTACCTGCCTTTATTTTTCCAGAATCTTTCATTATTCCGAGGTCGCTAACTAGGGTTCTTTTGGATCATGATAAAATACATAGCAGTAAAAGCAACCCCAGGCAACGTGTTATGTTTTAAATAATGGTTTTCCATATTTCTCAAATCCACGCACTCTTAACATATTATACTTACCAGTATGGATGACATCTGACTCCTACACCTTGTAGCCCTTATTGTCGTAAGTAACATTCCTATACATTGACCTACACATTTATGGGTCATTGCCTCTGTATGATATCTATGTGATGTAATGCATTCCAACACCCAGCCCTACATACTTGGAGTGAGTAGGACTATAAAGGAAATTAGAACATTGGAATGTTGGGAGCTCCATTGAAAACAATGGAGTGCTCTGGGATTATAATGGCTGGTATAAGCCTGGAGCTCCAACATTCCAATGTTTCTTTGTTGAAAAAGAAAAAACAAATGTGGTGATGGACGGAGCGTTGACAATACAAACACTCACCCCCAGTCAACTGATCTGGGTTTAATCCATCACCGTTCTTTAGATCACTCCGCCACCCCAGTTCAGACATGGCCATATGCAAATCAGTCTGACCCTGTGCTTCATGGGAACAGTCCAGCCCGAACTGCCAAGCCATGTCTTCCCTGGACCGGAATCAAGCTTCCCAGGACCGGTTTCTGGCATTACAGCCATCTTCAGCCGGGCTTGCTTGACTCCAGTGGCAAAGTGAGCAAGGGACTCACATCTGAGCATACCCTGCCAACTTAGGGCGAACAAAGAAAAACCAAAGGTGGTGATGGACGGAGCGTTGACAATACAAACACTCACCCCCAGTCAACTGATCTGGGTTTAATCCATCACCGTTCTTTAGCTCACTCCGCCACCCCAGTTCAGACATGGCCATATGCAAATCAGTCTGACCCTGTGCCTCATGGGAACAGTCCAGCCCGAACTGCCAAGCCATGTCTTCCCTGGACCGGAATCAAGCTTCCCAGGACCGGTTTCTGGCATTACTCCGGGATTATAATGGCTGGTATAAGCCTGGAGCTCCAACATTCCAATGTTTCTTTGTTCACATCTCTGGCTGTGAACAAAGGCTTCAGGGACCCTGAGGGGATTCCAATCCCATCACGCTCCCATAAGTGTTTTTTTTTTTGTTAGAACATTCTGCCCTGTAGTGGCAGAATGTTCTAATAGCCTTATAGCCCTTCGTAGCTGGGCTATTCCGGCTATTAAAAAGTCCCTCTCCCTTGTTAAAGGCCCTCGCCGGGCCTTTAATAGCAGGTATAGCCCTCTACGGCGGGCTATAAGACTATATTAAATCCACATGAGAGAGGGTCTATGTGAAGATGAGGGGTACCATTGGAGGGTGGTAGCAAAGTCGGACTAGCCGTATCATGCATGGGCGTTTCCACGGAGGCTGGAAGGGTATGGGACCAGTTTTGTTAGTGGGAACCGGTTTTGTAGCAGTGCAACAGTTTTTAAAAGCACTGCAAAGTTCCCTGTATATCAAGCAGGTTTCAAGCAACAATAAAAGTGTCACGTTAACTCTGGTGATTAATGTACCCGCTGGAGAGAGACAGGACTTTTGTCTAGTGGCAGTTTTGATTCATCTAAGGTAGCACAGATGGTTAATATGCCTGTTGAAAAGAATGTATACCATGCATATCAAAGAACAATATTTTATGTACAGAGCTGAATGTCATCATGAGATGTAAAGCAGCACGCATAGAATCTAGCTGATTGGGCCTTGCAGTGCAGTCCTTCGAGTGACCAGCTTTATTTGTCAGATCGCATCAGGTATTACATGTCTGCTCAACTGGTGATGACTGATTCAGAGGCTGAGTGATAAAAAAGACCCATAGCGGACAAATCTTGGGTGAGGATAAGAGCATTAAGCATGCCCTCTCTAGCCATAAATCAGCCCTCCTTATTTTACCTTTATATTGGAAATAGTATACTGATTGGGCCGTTTCATTTCTGTGAGCTGTAAACTGCAGATTCTCACTGATGCTCAGAAGTCTGCTACAGACTAAAAACTGTATACGTTGTAGAGGTATTATTGTAGGTCAGAAGGTGGCACTGTCTTTTACTTACAGACCATTTTCCATTGAAATGGCAGCAGAATGCCAACATGCCGTTTTACTGATAAAACTATATAGCGCACAAGTAATGTGTGGAAATGTGGTTTCAAAAAGTATATATCATATGAACATCACCAAGTAAAGTGTCTTGATTGTTTTTGATCCTGTTAGAACTCTGATTCCAGCACACTTCTGAGTTATAAACAAGTGGTCCATTTGTGGTTTCCTAACTGCTGCTATGTTTTAGAACATCTGCGCAGTTCATTTACAGGTATTTAATGCCTTAACCGCGGCGGTTTTTCTGCCACGGTGCGGGCGTTCTAAAGGGTGGGTGGGGCTGCGTCGGCCGTTGGTCGTGCGCAGCACTGGGAAGGGAGTGGCCGACGGGAGCACGGAAGGGGTTAAAAGTAGTGTGTTACAAAAAAAACAGCTTACAGCCTTTGTTTTCGCACGCCCGTACCACCACAACAAGGCTGTCAACTAGTCAACTTTACTATTCTGCCTTTGACTTCAAAGTTAGAGAATGTTGTGAACACCAATCCACGTGTTCAATGAATAAGCAGCCTGACATTTGCCCTCTCTTCTTGAACACATAGCACTTATGACAAACTGAAAAACAAAATTTAAAGGCATCTTTATTGCCCATTTACCTTTTCAACTCAATCTCATGATAAGGCCGGGTAGTATGTGTGATCGTTTGCCAGACTTTGTGCACTTGGTCCTAGGCTGATTGTACAAGGGTGTGAAGTTTGTACATTTAGGATGGTCTTGCGGTTGGTGCGGTAGAGGAGATATATGGTGGTCTGTTGATCTTTATCTCATTAATTCTGTTAAAGATCTGACATTTCGCAATTATCAGTACTCAATGTTTTGATGTAGAAAGGGTAAAGGCGGCATTACCAGGATTGTTACACATATCGTATATTGCGATTCAGTGAATTAAGTACATGGTGGCAGAGGTGGACTTACTGGATAAAGGATATGACCAAGTTTATATTCCTCGGAAAATAAACTAAATGATCTTGGCTTGCCTTGAGTGGGCCTACAGGTAAATTAGAACTTTGGCATTCTATGTTAAGGGCATTACCCACCACAGGCTATAACGTGAGGAGGGAATTTCTGATGTGCCTCATGTGTCCAATTTAAACATTCAGACACCTTATTTCCAAATTGTATAACGTTCCTCCCATTTGTGTAAAGTTCCTCCTATAATGCAATGGGAAGGTTGAGTGGTTTAAACCTGTGGAGATCAGCACAGACACTGCAAGTTATTTTGATATGAAAGATGGTTAAGACATCTGTTTTCTAGGCTGTGTCTTCAGGTCGCGATGAGTTTAAGAGGGCTTTCATCAATGACACTTGATGCATACTCATACACCACTGAAGGTTGGAAGTCCTCAGATGGGGGAGACGGTTCGTTCCTTACACAACTGTAACTATTTGTAAAGTAATGAGACGTACATCAGTATTCTCCCATTCCATGATAACCCACCTCTAGCATCCCACTATGTATTGCAGTACCCAGAGCGTATTGTATTCTTGTCACGCCAGCCAGAAACTACTAATTACCGAAAAACTATTAATTCACATGCTCCTTCATGAGATTCTCACAAACACTGATGTGCTTAAAGGCCTCCTTTCAGTATCTATTTTTTGTGTGAACCCAATTATTGTACTCCAAGCTACCTAATAAAATGCATTTTAGCCTCAACTACCCATCTCCAAGCCAATCTAGGCCAATTTAAACGCTGCTTCTGCAAGTGCACTCCATGTTAGTGCAAATGTGCACCAAACAGCCTCCTAAATAGCACTCAAGCACTCTCCCAGCTATACTAAAGTACAGTTTAAAATATACTATGTGCTGGGCTAGCTCAAAACATGTTGTGGCATAACTCAAATAAGACTTGGCACATATGGAGCATAAAGCAGCAGCCTACCCATAAAGGTGGCCGGAGTGACAGGAGCGATGGCGTGCGTCAAACATCATAGCCTGGTCATATTTCACCATCAGACAGCTCACTAAGACTAAGTAAGCTTACAGACACACAGTGTACCATTTCACAGCAGCCTTGACACACAGCGAACCATGAGACAATAGACACAGCAAACCACTGGACATCACCCTGGTCCCTCAACCCATCCATATGAGGGTAGACTGGCGATGCCACGGAACAAATGATCATCCGGATTCAGCAGGCAAAGTAAAGCCGGTGGTGTGGCGAGCCATGAGACAGCAGCATGAGCACACAGTGGACATCATGAGGGAGAGCTCATTATCATGCAATTTAGGAAAGGTGAAGTCATAGCCGGCTTCATGTTTAACCTTGTAAAAGAAATGTTTTTTTTGCATCTGTTGCGGAATAAACATATCCTCTAGCCTACTTTTTCCCTTACGCATATGCCCTTATTGTTTCTCTTAACTGAACATGTAACTATGTTGCCATGCTCTAACAACTGTATAACCTTTATAACGATGTCACCTGCACCTATGGTCGGATACTCATGTAAAGTGCTCTGATACCTCTGGGTCTAGCCAGCGCTATATAAAACCTTTCAAATAAAATAAATAAATAAAATAAACTCTACATAAACTGTTGAGGCAGTGGTTGGGCATTTCTTAGAGCAAAGTGGTTTGCAGAGTTTTTTGCAGCCCGTAAACAAAAGTACTCCATCCAATCCCTGGTTCCTCGCCAAGCTAGCACTCATGTTTAAAAAAACTAAGACTGGAACTGCAAAATAAAGATCAAGTCGCACATCTTTTTAAGGCTGACAGTGCTGAATTAATTCAACCAAAGCACTGGCATTCAGTTTAATATTCAGTGGTGTGTTTGCTGAGGGGACATGAACATACTATTAGCGCGTGTAAAGATTAAACGTGCGAGTAGATCGATGCATAGTTTGAAGGGGAGGAGGGCCCTGGGTTTGGGAACCAGGAGAGAGAGAGGTGATATTCCACACGTGAAACAGACACAATGGCTTGTATAAGTGTGTAAGCCAATGTATAGGAAACCTTCCATTAGACCAGGGTGCCAGGAATTATTCGATTGTCTGGCCGCTGCGATTTTCGTATAGCTATAGATTTACTGTATTTGCCACATATTCCATCATCTGCTGCATATTCTGCAGATTTAGCTCAAATTATTTAAAAGTTACTAAAAATGCAGCCACACCTGTTTCCGCGCAGTGGAAGGCCCTTTGTAAAGGGTGACTGGTCACCTTACCATTGCTTATTGCAATATTTGGGTGTTAAACGGTTACTAATTAGGTGCAACGTATGCTCAGACAAACATGGCAACATAATTAAGTAACTCTATTACAAAATGTGCTGCATTGTGGCACATAATTTGCCTTTTCTTGCTGCATAATTTACTCAACCCATCCTCATAATATGGCCCTCCCTGGACAAATAATTATAGGGGCCCTGCTTAAGACAATAAGGACTACAATATGGAGGGGTCACATGTCCTTCATACTAGTAGTACAAAAGGGGGTGGTGATGGACGGAGCATCTGAACCAATCAAACACTCACACCCAGTCAACAGATCTGGGTTTAATCCATCACCGTTCTTTAGCCCACTCTGACACCCCAGTTCACACATGGCCATATGCAACTCAGTCTGACCCTGTGCCTCATGGGAACAGTCCAGCCCGAACTGCCAAGCCATGCCTTCCCTGGACCGGAAACAAACTTCCAAGGACCGGTTTCTGGCATTACAGCCGTCTTCAGCCCGGCTTGCTTAAATCCAGTGGCAAAGTGAGCAAGGGACTCACGTCTGAGCATACCCTGCCACACTTATGGCGGCCAAAGCGGTACAAAAGGGGGTGGTGATGGACGGAGCATCTGAACCAATCAAAAACACTCACACCCAGTCAAAAGATCTGGGTTTGATCCATCACCGTTCTTTAGCCCACTCTGACATCCCAGTTCAGACATGGCCATATGCAACTCAGTCTGACCCTGTGCCTCATGGGAACAGTCCAGCCCGAACTGCCAAGCCATGCCTTCCAGGACCGGAAACAAGCGTCCTAGGACCGGTGTCTGGCATTTCAGCCAGGCTTGCTTGAATCCAGTGGCAAAGTGAGCAAGGGACTCACGTCTGAGCATACCCTGCCAATTTATGGTGAACAAAGCGGTACAAAAGGGGGTGGTGATGGACGGAGCATCTGAACCAATCAAACACTCACACCCAGTCAACAGATTTGAGTTTAATCCATCACCGTTCTTTAGCCCACTCTGCCCCTGTCCATCATCCCCTTTGGTATCGCTTCATACTAGTAGGGATTAAATGTTAAGAGTGCTTAGTCTGGAGATTTAAAACATAACATATTGGTTGGGTTTGTGTTTACTAATAAGTAAGTCAAGCTATCCTGGCTGAAGACGGCTGATAGCCAGAAACCGGTCCTAGGGTGCTTGATTCCGGTCCAGGGAAGACATGGCTTGGCATATCGGTCTGGACTGTTCCCATGAGGCACAGGGTCAAGACTGATTTGCATATGGCCATGTCTGAACTGGGGTGGGTTGGTGAGCAAAATAGCAATTGATTAAACCCAGATCTGTGACTGGGGGTGAATGTTTTGCCATTGTGCAACATTCCGTCCATCATCTTGTGTGTTTTGCTGTTCACCCTATGTGGGACGGGTATGCCCAGACGTGGGTCCCGTGCACACTAGGCCACTGGCGTCAAGCTATCCTGGCTGAAGACGTCTGATAGCCAGAAACCGGTCCTAGAATGCTTGATTCCGTTCCAGGAAAGACATGGCTTGGCAGTTCGGTCTGGACTGTTCCCATGAGGCACAGGGTCAAAACTGATTTGCATATGGCCATGTCTGAACTGGGATGGCTTGGTGTGCAAAATAACGATGGATTAAACCCAGATCTGTGACTGGGGGTGAATGTTTTGCCATTGTGTAACATTCCGTCCATCATCTTGTTTCTTTTACTAATAAGTAATTGTCATCCAAATGAAACCTATATCAACCTTTGAATAATGAATGATTAGAGATAAACAAAAGATTGGAAAGATTAGAGAAAAACTATTTGATTTTGGTTCATAGCTCACTGTGCTATATATTAGGATTGTATTTTATGAATGCAAAAGAGTCCCAGTGACAAAAAAAAGTAACCCACTGAGCTGTTTACATAAACAAAACAAAAAATAATTATGTTACACATTGTGCTTTGATGGAGGCACACTATCCCGCTGTGCTACTTTGACGAGTCAAACCTCGGATTTCTCAGATACATTAATCACCAGAATTAAACCAAGGTTTTTAACCTATAAACTGCTGGCACACAAGGAATCTGAAGTCTGTGCATTTAACTCTGTAAGAAGTGCCAAAATGCAACACCTCTGCCCCACCTCCTAGAGCTTGGCCCCAGGGGAGGTGAACAAAAGCAGAATGCCCCAGTGGCGGCTCCTCCGCTCAGATGGAGGAGCATCGCCCCACTGCTTTCAGCATTGGAAACAAAGGAGAAATAAAATGATAATAACTGGCTGTTAATATCATTTTATTTTGTCTTGCTGCTGCTGCAGCTTGGTGGGGTGGTCCTGGCTGCTATGTTTCTCTGAGCAGGTGGATGAGTGGTGGGCACTCTATAATGTGTGAATGAATGTTTGGCCGGCCCTCTCAGGCGCACTTGGGATGTTCTCCAGCCAGGCTGCACTATAGCCTGGGTGGAGAACATGCCAAGGCCCCATTTCCTGGCTGAGCGCGAACCATGACGCTCAGACCAATCACAATGCTGCCAATCACAACGCTGTATAGCAGCATTGTGATTGGCTAAGGGGAGCCTGCGTGCTTCCTGTTTCGGACGGAGGGGAGGGACGACAATGAGGGACAATGAGACGTGGCGAGTAGGTATGTTTTATTTGTTTTTCTCTTTACCCCTTCTCTTCCTCTGCCCCACCACCCCCGTTCCTAGCCAGCCACCACCGGGATACCCTGCCCTAGACTGGGGCTGGAGGAGGCCCAGCAAATGCTGTAACTACACATTGACGCCCCTTATCATTCTGTATGTGATAATCGCCGACAATCCGAATGATAATGGGCCAATAGTCTGTGCCAGGTCGGGGAGGGGCTGCTGCAGGCCCGTACAGTAAGAGTTACAGAACTCTCAGGTTTCTTCAAGGGTCGCAGCACAGCTGACTCAAATGTCTAGAATTACAGAACAAAGGCATCTGTGAAAGATATCATCATGGATTATGAACAAGAGACCCAAATAAAGGACGTTGCTTGAAATTTATGGATGGTTGGACACCCTACCTGAACCGGATGAAGGAGAAGGGTCTCTGGACTCCAGAATAACTTTTAACTCAAGGAATCAATAGTTCCGTAGCCATATTTGTAGGAATGGGGCTTCGTAAGTACTGTCGCTGAGAAGTAGAGGGGAAAACCCACAAGTGTTTTAATACTGCCCTCGCCCACAGAAATCTGTGGCATGCTTCATCATAGGGCTGCTGACAACCTCCGCGTAAGCCAATTCTGGAGGTGGAGCAATAGGGAGGGGAAGACAAAACACAACATAAGTCAAGGCGAAGACAATGTGCGTTATCAAGTGAGAAGTGCAGAATGTGATTAATGGCAGACCTCAGGATCTCCCAAGCAAACACTTTAATGATGGATTCCCTGGTCTAGTTAAAAGGTAATTCCAGGACCAATTGATGGTGGTATAGTGGGTAATTATGAACCACCTACTCCTCCACTCTGCAAAACGTCGACATGTTTCAGCCGGCTAACATCAAATCCCTGGCTTTCATCAGGACTAAGACCTATCCCTTTAGAAACTATCCCTATCTCCTTACTTGTGGAGTAGAGCGTAGTCAGACTCTGAGTAAATGCTCAGGACTATCGGTAGAGTAACTCACTCCCGATGTGTAACCGAGTTTACTTAAAACAGTGCTTGAACTGGCGGGGGATTGAGGACAGCTCCCTATAGTCACACATTTGTCAAGGTAAGCTGTTGCTACAACAGTTGTCTCTCCCAACGGCGTTTCTGTGTGTGTGTGTGTGTGTGTGTGTGTGTGTATAAGTATACTCAGGAGGGCGGAGTGAGGCATCTCCTCCTACCTCTTAACTTTTGTGTGTTGAAGAGCCATATTTGTAGGCGCAGATTAAACGTTTTCAGAACCATCAATTTTAAACGAGCGAACATTTAAAAAAAATCCTTCACATATAACAATATAATCTGATAGATTTGAAAAGGATCACTTTTACGCTTTGCTCAACTCAGTTTCAAATACTATACCTCGTGGGTTCATTCTCCACACTTTGAATGTATGTATGTGCTATTAGATAGCACTAGCCTAGCCAAAAGGTAGTGGAGCGCTGTACAGGTTCAAAGTCAAGCATACAGTCAACAGGTGATAGGAAGGGCTAGCTAAGGTCTGGGAGCAGAAGCAGACAGTTTCTCAATTGTCATACATAGTTCTTTAAAGAGCTGAGTCGCAAACTCTGTCCTGAATTGGGGTAGTTTCGGACAGGCCTGATGGATACCGGATGTTGTTCCAGGTCCTGGGTACATTGAAAAGGCCTGCTGCCTTGATTTTGCTCTTGATAACACTTTTTTTGTTTCCACTACGATAGTGTACTTGTGAGGAGGTGCCAAGAACCACCAGAGATGGTGATCTTGTCTGAGAGATAAACAAAGGTGCTGGTTTTGATGCTTTGTAATTGATGGAGCCGGTCTTAAAGATGGTGCTGGTTACCTAGGGGAGCCAATTGAGTGCCATCAGGGTGGGGACGATTGGGTCATATTTCTTCAGGCTCCAAGGGAGACATGCTGCAGCGTGAAGGATACTGTTAAGGTGGCCAATATTGCGCCTGGGAAAACATGGAGCAATGTGTTACTTCTACTCCGATGCGAGAGTACGATGGCTTGGACCTCAGTTCTAAAGTTGCTTTCTAGAAGAAATGTTTTGACTTTCTTTAGACTAGAAAGCTGGTACCAGGACATGTATTATGTCTCACCTACGCAGCGCGCATGCGCTGCATAGGAGGAGACCTCTTGGAATCAATTCACTTTTTCGCCCAAAAACGTGCATGCTTTGCATTGCTTTCAATGGCACCGCATGCACGCTTAGCGATTCCCTTGCGGGAGCGAGCTTTGTCTACATCTGTTTGTAAGTAACTTTCAAACATGGTACCCTGCTTTGTGGGTCTGTTTTGTTTGCTCGTTATTTATTTCCTCTGGCTTATTTGCCTCGCAGCATGTTCTACTGCGTTCTACGGTTTTAGTTTCACTTTTAGCCGATCTTTGGTCGGCGTTCTTGGAACTCAGCATTTCCATAGCTCGGTGGGCGTCTTTACAATGCATGCTGCCGCTATTCGGACACATTACTGCCTGGCTGCTCGCATGTCGATTTAACCCTTCCAACGCCTTTGGTTGCTTTTGAGCACAGTTGTGCTTTGGTTGAGTAGCCGTGAACTCGCTCGGAAGTGTCTCTTCCTCTGTGCAGTGTGTCAGCTGCCTCCATGAATTGATGATCGCTTCACTCTCCGTGCCTGCCTTTGTTCAGTGACTCCTAACAAAGGAATGCTTGCTCCCTCCAGATTGGCTTGAACTCGTTGGCAGCAGGAAGCTGCGCCCTCTGTGATGTTTCGTTTTCACTGGGCTGTCATCTCACCTTCGGAATCCGTCTTGTGAATCCCACGTTCTGCCTTGTGACCCTTGGTGTTTGCTTCCCCGCTCGTTTTAGCTCTGAATCTGGTGTGCTACTTTTTCCACAGTACATTTTGACTTTGTAAGTTTAAATTCTGCTTGAGAAGTGTTTTTTTTCCAGCGAATTATACTAACTTTTTCCCCTCCTGGTAAAACCCCTCGTTATTCGCACTTCTTACTACCCGAGTGCTTCTCGGCATTCCCGTTCAGACTATGGCTGCTTTCGGATATTTATTTTTGACCTACTGAGTGTCTAGCCGGTGGCAGGGGCTGACTCTATCTGCTAGCGTTGTGTGTGACAAGAACTGCACTGCGAGCGCTGATTAGAGAGCGTTTTCTTAAACTTAGCGATTGCTGCTAAATTTTAATTTGTTGACAGTGAATTTCTTGTGTATTATTTTAAAACTTGATTGTGCCTCACCTGTGGGCTGACTAAAATTGCTTGGTGACTCACGCATTAGACTCCCGCCCCGGTCCGCCGCGTCCATTATGGGCGTTTGAAGCGGAGGGTGGAGGAGGAGCCCAGCACTTCCGGGCTCAGGGCTGCAAGGTCAGCGCTCTAGCTGACCCTTCCTTCCTATAAATGTGCGTGGGACCGCGTCCGCGCGCCGAAGTCGAGCCTAAGTCAAGCCCGTCTGCGCCCGTCCGCGGCAGAACGGGGCACGGGGCCATGAACCCTGGTCGTCCAGGATCCCCCTATATGTGGTATGGAAGACAGGAACTGCTGGATATTTGCCCGGCACTTAGCTTACCCTGTAGGCACACTATGGAGGCGGCATCTCTGCATAGCTGCTCATTATGTCCTTTTAAACTTGATAGAGCACCGCCTAATGACTCTGATAAAGGAATGCTAAAAGCGGGACTGTTAAACTGTAGATCTCTCAGCAAACATAGTATTAAAATATATAATTTACTGGAAGACGAGGCACTTGACATCCTGTTTCTAACAGAGACCTGGCTAGGAGAACACTCTGACCCCGATATCATAGAGGCTATGCCACCTGGCTACTCTCTCTCCAGACTGGATAGGAAGGATGGCAGGGGCGGAGGGATTGCAATTGCGATCAAAGCCCCGATGGAATGTTCTTTATCACCCCTGATGATTGACCACTGTGAAGCCGGTTCATTCACTATCATAATGGGGCCTCAACATTCCCTATCGGGTATTCTGGTATATAGACCTCCTGGCAGGCTATATAACTTCACGGCTTGCCTAGCTGAAGCCGCAGCCCACCTAGCCATAAGAAAGAGTAGATTTATGGTGCTAGGAGACATGAATGTCCACTTTGACGATCTCTTCGACAAAGAAGCTAAGGACATCAGGCTAGAACTACAATCTCTACAATTAGACCTAAAAAGCTGCGCCCCTACTCACAGACTTGGTCATTTGTTGGACCCTATCTCCGTGAATTGGACCGAGTGCAAGTTCAGCCACCTTTTCCGATACCTTGGTCAGATCATTCCCTGATTCCGTTCCATGTACGGATATTAGAGTCTGACACAAAAAAGATTGTGAACACCGTTACCAATGTCGGAAATGGAAACACTTCTCTCAAGAAACCTTTAATAAAAGACTTGAGCTAGGAGGACCGCCAGGAGGCTTGGATTGCGAAACCGCACATGGTAGACTACAGGATCGCATATTAACTGCTTTAGAGAGCACTGCCCCTATACGTATTATCAAAAAACCTAACAACAGGAAGAAGACCTCCCCGTGGTTCACTCCTGAACTACAGGCAGCTAAATCCTCATGTAAAAAAACTAGAACGTGAATGGCGCCTAAACTTCTGCCCTTCAGTCAAAACTCAATACAAAAAAGCTCAAAAGGATTACTACATTAAAATACGCACCACCAAAGCCATGCACTATAAATCTCGCATTGGGGAAGCAGAGAACTCCTCTAAGGAGTTATTTAAAATTTTCAAGGAAATCTCTGTGCTAACCAATGACAATACCTCCCAAACTGATTCTGTGGAAACATGTAATAAAATCGCTAACTACTTTTCTGGTAAGATAAAAGATATTTACGCCACCTTCTCTGGTAACATGACATCTGGCCATGATTTTGTAGAAGGGGAAGGAGTTAGCTCCACTGAGACTTGCTTACAATGTTTCTCGGTCCCCTCTCCAGAAATACTCAATAGCATATGTAAAAGCATCAAGTCAGGTTCCCCCCGTGATCCGGCTCCCCCTAAGGTACTAGGAGCAAGCCTGACAGTATTGGAACCATTCTTTAGACATGTGCTTCAAGTCTCCTTTGCCTCGGCCAGACTTCCGGAAGAATGGAAGAAGGCAATTGTCCTCCCTATAAAAAAGAAACCTAATGTGAGCCAAGATACCCTTGAAAACCTACGCCCCATTTCTCTGCTACCCTATCTAGCTAAGGTGGCGGAGAAAATAGCCAACAATCAGCTAGTGGCCCATCTGGAAACCAACAATCTTCTTCACAACTCTCAGTCTGGCTTTCGGTCGGGTTACTCCACGGAGACTGCCCTTCTGAGAGCGACTGAAACCCTACGATTAGGAGCAGATGCGGGTCACACTATGGCACTCATTATGCTGGACCTCAGTGCCGCGTTTGACACTGTAGCACATTCCATCTTGCTACAGTGCCTAAACAAAGCCGGGGTCACTAAATCGGCACTGGGCTGGCTGAAAGCGTTCCTTACTGACCGTAGCTTTCAGGTACAGAGGGGAATCTACTCCTCAGACAGCATAGCCTTAGAACAGGGGGTGCCTCAGGGCTCTGCCCTAAGCCCCACCTTGTTCAACTTATACATGGCCCCTCTGGCAGATGTGGTGCAATCGTACGGTGTTGAACTAGTATCCTACGCCGACGATACCCAACTGCTCATCTCCCTATCCCAAGATCCTAACACGGCTGCTGCCAACTTTAAAGCCTGTTTGCAGGATCTAGCTGGCTGGATGAATAAACACTGCCTGAAGCTTAATGGCTCCAAAACGGAGGTATTAGTGATAGGAGGAAATGATGCAAGCTGGACAAGAGAATGGTGGCCAACTTGTCTTGGCCCTCTACCTACTCCCTGTAAGGAAGCTAAGAATTTGGGTATCTGGATTGATTCCAAACTATCTTTTGATGGCCACATTCATAAAGTAGTGGGGAAATGCTTCGGAATACTGAAGACTCTCAATCGCACCTTGGACCTTCTACCCTTAGAGGCCAGACGAACCATGACCCAAGCCTTAGTGACTTCCCGTATAGATTACGGCAATGTGCTATTCCTAGGAGCTACGGAAAAAAACATCAAGCGACTGCAGGTTCTCCAAAATACCGCAGCACGACTGGTCCTTAGACTACCCAAAAGAGCAGCTTCCAAACCAACTCTGGCTGCTCTACATTGGTTAACTATAAAAAAAAGGATCTTATTCAAAGCACTCTTAATGTGCTATAGGATTACATCGCACAAAGCCCCTCTCTACTTGGCGGACCTAGCCCTCTCTTATGAGCCTAGCAGAACACTCCGCTCTAGAGGAACTGGTCTACTTATAACTCCTCGTGTAAAAAAAGCCAGAATGGGAGGCCGCTCTTTCAGAATGTTAGCGGCCAACAAATGGAACTCCCTTCCAGTGAACATCAGGTTAGCGGACACTGAAACTAAGTTTAGAAAACTGTTAAAGACCTATCTGTTCACCCTATAATTGGTCCCCAGGTCACGGCTTCCTCTCTCTCCACAGCGCGGGGACACGCCGGGATGGCGTCGCCATGCGCTCTACAAACTCCTTTAATAATAATAATAATAATAATAATAATAATAATAATAATAATGCTATTAAAATCTCTACTCCCTCTCCAAACATCTTCATAGACATTGCGAGTCCCAGTTTTTGGGTGTGGCTAGAGAAAGCTTCAGCTCTTTGCAGAGTTTTGCCATGCTGGTAAAACTGGAAAAACAAGCATTGGCATAGCCAATAGGTCTCTCCCTTGGGATCTTATAAGTGTTTAGTTATTCAGCACAATACCCTTGGTGCAACAACATCAAGTGTTGCGTGGCTAAACACTTATAAGGTCTCAAAAGCGAGACCTATTGGCTATGCCAATGCTTGTTTTTAATAGTGTTTCTTGAGGGTGAGGTCAGTGTCATCCAGGATGATTCCTAGTAACTTGGCATTTGGTGAAAGTTGGCGTTCAAAGCAGTCAAGTATCATGTCATTTAGACAGTTATGTTCTGTTTCTTGTTTGTGTTCTTGGCACCTGCCGTGTTCTGTCTTGGCTAGGTTTAGCTTGGATTGGGACTGGACATCTAGGTCTGGGTGAGGTGCTGGCAGTGTATGAGGTGTTGAATGTCTAGAGCGGAGGAGGCTTTCTAGTAGAGTTGAATATCATCAGTATGTGAGTCAGTTTTGATGTGCTTATCAGTGAGTGGAGCCGTAACCGGGCAGAGGAGGCTTTCAAGTACAGGTGCGTCTCATCAGATTTCTGGTGAATCTTAATCATAACTGTGAGTCGAGCACCAAGCAGATCCATGTAGGGGTTAAAGATGATGGGGGACAATATGGGGGGTCTCTGCTAGTGATGTGAATCTTTTGGGACTTGGAGGTTCCCATGTGGATGAACTGAAGCTGGAGAACCAGTGACGAACATTGCCAGTAAATCCCATTTAAAACTCAAGGGCAGCGAAGAGGGTGGTATGCTTAACTGTGTTGCAGTCAGATGAGTGGTCCATCAGTAATAGGAGGCAGGGGCCATCTTCATCTCTGGTCAAGAGGGCATTGTCTGAGATAGCTGTCTCCATGAGGCAGTGTTACCTAAAGCCAAATTGGTAGTTGTAAAGGCAATGGCTAGCATTGATGTGATGTTGGAGTTGAGCGTAGACCGCTTTTCAGTTATCCAGTGGATGAACGCTAGGTCAGTGATAGGCTGGTAGTTGATGAGGTTATGAGATGCTAGGGTGGTGTTTAGGTTGAAGACTTACCGACAGTGCAGCTGTCTGGTTTGCTAAAGACATTTTGGTGACATTCCGAAAGCTTCCCTGGTAATGCATTCCGCCCATTGGCTTTGTGGTTTGTAACTCACATTTTCTGGCTTTCAATTTGCTGGCTTTATTTTCTTTAGACTGTCTAGCGTGAGTTTCGGGCCTCCCAAGGAGTAAAGCCATTTCACACTACCTCTCCTTGTGTCCTTCCAGGAGTACTCCTTTTTGTAAACAGGCCTGTAAATCTAGTTCTTGTCTTGTCACATATGCTATGCATTCAAAGACCGAGGTCAAATGTCAGCAGGCTGTGTCTTCAGAGGGAGCTTGGTGTTTACTTTTGATTCTTTGACTTCAAAGTGAGATGGTTTATGTGACAGTCTTGTTGGATACTGGGAATAGGAAAGGCTTTTTCTAGCACACAACATTTAAACAAACTGTGTAAGTATTTCAGAATACATCAGAATTACAAAAGAAAAAAGAAGCACATTTTTTGTTATTTCTGAAGTGTGTAGGAAACAAATACTTTAATATGATCAAAACAAATCAATACACTAGGTGATGCCATTTCAACACATTATTGTTTGTACGTTGTATACTTTTATCAATAAGACTGTATATCTGTGCAAATATAATGGTCATTTCAGTTGAAAATGTGTTGTCTGTAATTGCAGTGTGCTACTAAACCATGCATACATCACTCTACTCTGAACCACTTCTCGCCACTCTGCACCACTCCACGCCACTGCACTCTACTCTACACCACTCCACTTCACAACACTGCACTCTGTGCCACTGAACTCTACACCGCTTTTCTACGCCTCTCTACCTTTACTCTGCACCACTCTACTTTATGCCAGTGCACTCTATGCCACTCTACACCATTGTACTCTTTGCCACTGCACTCTACGCTACTCCAGTCTAGGCCACTCCACTCTGCTCTGCCCAACTCCTCTCTACATCACTCTACAACAATGCACTCTATGCCCCTGCACTTTATGCCAATGCACTCTACTGTGTACCACTCCACGCCAGTCCCCTGTACGCCACTCTGATCTACTCTGCACCACTGCACTGAGGTTCCGTGGTTTTCGGGACCGGACTCCATTTTGTTTGCGTTGTTCATAACGCCATTTTGTGTTGCCCTCACGTAGGCCGTGGAGGTAACCGAACGAACAATGTTGCATGTGCCTCATTGTTCATGTATGCATTAAACAGGCCCTTTTCTGACTTTTGAGTGAACTGCAGGACGCTGACCTCTTCACCTGAAACTGACCCTTCACGAAGCCAATTTCTCTGGCTGATCCTTGTCTGAGATTGCCAATCAATGTTCAGGACCTCGTTAACCTTTAGTTTCCTTGCACATATCTTATCCTAATCAGCATCTGAATTGTTTCTTTCTTTACGACTTTTCATTACATGGGTAGTGCTTTCAATTATGGGTTTGTCCGGCTTGCAAAGATTGAATTTGGGACAGTCCTAATAATTAACTTTTGGGTTGGGTTACTGTAAATTGGGTTTTTGTTAATGTGATACTCAGTTAGAAAATGTGTTCTATTGGTCAGAATTTTGCGCAGTGGGTGTACATTTATAATGAGAATATTGTGTATAAAAGGTGATGTCTTGCTCTATGAAAATTGAGCAGTTTCCTGAGTTGTACACCGTGTTGTATTGCTTGGTTTGCTGTTACTAGCTGCAGCTAATAAATTTGATCTCTGACGCCACCTAGAAGTATTCCGTGTCTCTGTTTGCCAAGACAGGAGAACCCGAAGACTTTGGGCGTGTCCCTGGCGCCGCTGGGTTCTAAAACCCGGTTCTTCAGCACTCTACGCAACAGCACTCTCTGTACTACTCCACTCTATGCCATTGCACTCTACGATACTCCACTCTGCAACCCTGCATTCTCCTCCACTCCTCTTCACCACTCTGCTCTGCACTACAGCACTCTGTCAATGTATTCTACGACACTGTACTCTGCATCACTGCACTCTATGGCACTGCACTCTGCTTCACTCCACTCTGTTCCACTGCACTCTATGCCACTCCACACCATCTAAGAAACTATACTCTTTGCTACTCTACACCACTCTACACTGCACTCTACGCCGTTGTAATCTATGCCACTTTACTCTGCAGCACTGCACTCTACTATGCATTACTAACAAACACCACTGCATTCTATGACGCTGAATTCTATGCCGCTGAATTCTATGCCGCTGCACTTATGCCACTACACTCTATGCCCCCGCACTCTCTACCACTATACTCTGCAGTACTCTACGCCAATGCACTTTACACCAGTCCATTCTACTCTGTCTCTCCACGCCACTGCACTCTATGCCGCTCTACTCAACACCACACTACACCACTGCACTCTACAATAATGCACTTTACGCCAATCTCCACCACTGTACTCTACGCCACTCTGCAAGACTGTACTCTACGCCACTCTACTCTTCACTACTGCATTCTGTGCCAATTCACTGTACGTCAATGCACTCTGCATCACCTCACTCTATGCCACTGCACTCTGCAGCACTCCACTCTATGCCACTGCACTCTGTTATGTTAATTGGACTTATAAAGCGCACTATCACCCCATGGGTATCCTGGCGCTGAATTACATTAGTTCTACTGTTCGCACGTGTTACTATGTAGATATCACTGGCTAGGGGATGACGGCTGGTCTGAGTTACACCTTTGGAAAGAGCCAACTTTCTCTACGCCGGCACTATACTCTAGGCCACCCTATTCTGCACCACTCTATGCCACTGCACTGTATGCTACTCTACTGTAGTACTTTGCACCACCGTACTATTCATCACTCTACTGCACTGCATTCTACGCCACTGCACTCTAATCTATGGCACTGCATTCTACTATGCTGCATTCTACTTCCCGGAATTCTATGCCGCTGCACTGTATACCACTGTACTCTGCAACACTCTATGCCAATGTACACAGGACCAGTCCACTCTACTCTACACCAGTGACTGTATGTCACTCCACTGCACGGCACTCAACACAACTCCACTCCTCTGTGCCACTTCTATACACAACACTCTGTCACTCCACTCTTCGACACTACACTCTTCTCCATTCATTCAGCAACACTCCACACCACTCTCCTCTACGACACTAACTTTTAGCCATGCTGAACAGCAGCCACGCTGGTGTACAACATAGCTAAAATTAATTGCCAATAGCTCTTACACAGATGAAACCTATTGGCTTTGACAATGCTTGTCTTTAGGAGTAGGAGAATCTGGCTTTCTGAGAAGATATCTTGAGTGAGGAAGCACTGACCAATGGTAAGGAAGGGTTTATTACAATTTTACCATCGAGCCCCAGGCAGTGCTCACGAAGGCCTTCTGGGGACCTGACTTTATCTCTGATTAGGATTTTAAGTACTTTGTGATGCATCATGGTCCCTGTAGTCCTTTCTGTCTCTAAACCGTGCCCCGATCACGTCCTCCTAGCAGTAACTATTCGCTATCTTAATTCCTGGATCTTAGGGCATTCTGACCTCATTGTATGTGCTTTATTAACTTTTTTCCTCTCTTAGCTCCGACCTGTACCCTGGTCCTGGATTTCCGGTGTCCTATCTTGTGTCTACTGGCTTCCCTGGTATTCCCCTTTCCGAAGTCCCAATTCTTCCTACCCTTTATTGGTGGTTCCCTGATTCCTTGCTCCTGGCTCTCTTCCTTGCCCCTGGCTCTCTTACTTGCCCCTGGCTCTCTTACTTGCCCCTGGCTCTCTTCCTTGACCCTGGCTCCCTTCCTTGACCTTGGCTCCTTCCTTGACCCTGGCTCTCTTCCTTGCCCCTGGCTCTCTCTCTTGCCCCTGGCTCTCTCTCTGCACCTGGCTCTCTTCCTTGCCCCTGGCTCTCTCTCTGCACCTGGCTCTCTTCCTTGCCCCTGGCTCTCTTCCTTGCCCCTGGCTCTCTTCCTTGCCCCTGGCTCTCTTCCTTGCCCCTGGCCCTCTTCCTTGCCCCAGGCTCTCTTCCTTGCCCCTGGCTCTCTTCCTTGCCCCTGGCTCTCTTCCTTGCCCCTGGCTCTCTTCCTTGCCCCTGGCTCTCTTCTTTGCCCCTGGCTCTCTTCTTTGCCCCTGGCTCTCTTCTTTGTCCCTGGCTCTCTCTTCTTTGCCCCTGGCTCTCTTCCTTGCCCCTGGCCCTCTTCCTTGCCCCTGGCTCTCTTCCTTGCCCAGGCTCTCTCTCTTGCCCCTGGTTCTCTTCCTTGCCCCTGGCTCTCTTCCTTGCCCCTGGCTCTCTTCCTTGCCCCTGGCTCTTTTCCTTGCCCCTGGCTCTCTTCCTTGCCCCTGGCTCTCATCCTTGCCCCTGGCTCTCTTCCTTGCCCCTGGCTCTCTCTCTGCACCTGGCTCTCTTCCTTGCCCCTGGCTATCTCTCTTGCCCCTGGCTATCTCTCTTGCCCCTGGCTCTCTCTCTGCACCTGGCTCTCTCTCTGCACCTGGCTCTCTTCCTTGCCCCTGGCTCTCTTCCTTGCCCCAGGCTCTCTTCCTTGCCCCAGGCTCTCTTCCTTGCCCCAGGCTCTCTTCCTTGCCCCAGGCTCTCTTCCTTGCCCCTGGCTCTCTTCCTTGCCCCTGGCTCTCTTCCTTGCCCCTGGCTCTCTTCCTTGCCCCTGGCTCTCTTCCTTGCCCCTGGCTCTCGTCCTTGCCCCTGGCTCTCTTCCTTGCCCCTGGCTCTCTCTTCTTTGCCCCTGGCTCTCATCCTTGCCCCTGGCTCTCTTCCTTGCCCCTGGCTCTCGTCCTTGCCCCTGGCTCTCTCTCTTGCCCCTGGCTCTCTCTCTTGCCCCTGGTTCTCTCTCTTGCCCTGGCTCTCTCTCTTGCCCCTGGCTCTCTCTCTGCAGCTGGCTCTCTTCCTTGCCCCTGGCTCTCTTCCTTGCCACTGGCTCTCTCTCTGCACCTGGCTCTCTTCCTTGCCCCTGGCTCTCTTCCTTGCCCCTGGCTCTCTTCCTTGCCCCTGGCTTTTTTCCTTGCCCCTGGCTTTTTTCCTTGCCCCTGGCTCTCTTCCTTGCCCCTGGCTCTCTCTCTCGCCCCTGGCTCTCATCCTTGCCCCTGGCTCTCTTCCTTAACCCTGGCTCTCATCCTTGCCCCTGGCTCTCTTCCTTAACCCTGGCTCTCTTCCTTGCCCCTGGCTCTTTTCCTTGCCCCTGGCTCTCTTCCTTGCACCTGGCTCTCTTCCTTGCACCTGGCTCTCTTCCTTGCCCCTGGCTCTCTTCCTTAACCCTGGCTCTCTTCCTTGCCCCTGGCTCTCTTCCTTGCCCCTGGCTCTCTCTCTTGCCCCTGGCTCTCTCTCTTGCCCCTGGTTCTCTCTCTTGCCCTGGCTCTCTCTCTTGCCCCTGGCTCTCTCTCTGCACCTGGCTCTCTTCCTTGCCCCTGGCTCTCTTCCTTGCCACTGGCTCTCTTCCTTGCCCCAGGCTCTCTTCCTTGCCCCTGGCTCTCTTCCTTGCCCCTGGCTCTCTTCCTTGCCCCTGGCTCTCTTCCTTGCCCCTGGCTCTCTTCCTTGCCCCTGGCTCTCGTCCTTGCCCCTGGCTCTCTTCCTTGCCCCTGGCTCTCTCTTCTTTGCCCCTGGCTCTCATCCTTGCCCCTGGCTCTCTTCCTTGCCCCTGGCTCTCTTCCTTGCCCCTGGCTCTCTCTCTTGCCCCTGGCTCTCTCTCTTGCCCCTGGTTCTCTCTCTTGCCCTGGCTCTCTCTCTTGCCCCTGGCTCTCTCTCTGCACCTGGCTCTCTTCCTTGCCCCTGGCTCTCTTCCTTGCCACTGGCTCTCTCTCTGCACCTGGCTCTCTTCCTTGCCACTGGCTCTCTCTCTGCACCTGGCTCTCTTCCTTGCCCCTGGCTTTTTTCCTTGCCCCTGGCTTTTTTCCTTGCCCCTGGCTCTCTTCCTTGCCCCTGGCTCTCTCTCTCGCCCCTGGCTCTCATCCTTGCCCCTGGCTCTCTTCCTTAACCCTGGCTCTCATCCTTGCCCCTGGCTCTCTTCCTTAACCCTGGCTCTCTTCCTTGCCCCTGGCTCTTTTCCTTGCCCCTGGCTCTCTTCCTTGCACCTGGCTCTCTTCCTTGCCCCTGGCTCTCTTCCTTAACCCTGGCTCTCTTCCTTGCCCCTGGCTCTCTTCCTTGCCCCTGGCTCTCTCTCTCGCCCCTGGCTCTCATCCTTGCCCCTGGCTCTCTTCCTTAACCCTGGCTCTCATCCTTGCCCCTGGCTCTCTTCCTTAACCCTGGCTCTCTTCCTTGCCCCTGGCTCTCTTCCTTGCCCCTGGCTCTCTTCCTTGCCCCTGGCTCTCATCCTTGCCCCTGGCTCTCTTCCTTAACCCTGGCTCTCTTCCTTGCCCCTGGCTCTTTTCCTTGCCCCTGGCTCTTTTCCTTGCCCCTGGCTCTTTTCCTTGCCCCTGGCTCTCTTCCTTGCCCCTGGCTCTCTTCCTTGCCCCTGGCTCTCTTCCTTGCCCCTGGCTCTCTCTCTGCACCTGTGCTCCTCCCCTGAGACATTTGTTGTTTCTCTCTGGTGAACCCACAGTGCAGCGGCTCAGAACTAACCTTGCTGCTGAGTTTCCTTGCTGTCTGTTTGATTCTGCATCTATATTCCAGTCTGATTTCTGTTTTCACTGTTGTTTGATTCCATGCTCTTGTTCTGATCAGTTATTTCAGTCTCTTGCCTCTTTGTTTACATGTTTGCCTTGTCCCTAGTTCTGACTGCACACATCCAGACCTGTCTTGTGCTCTATATTTCTGTTCTGATTACATATCCCTGCCCTGTCCTACTTAAAGTGCAGATTTTCAGTCTTGTGTACTCCAGGCCTATCCCTGACCCTTATTCCAGTCCAGATTTTCACTCAGGCCAGTTCTTGTTTCTTTGCACTGTTCTCCTTTCTCTTGTGTTTATGCCAGTCAGACTCCAAGGCCCGTGCCTATGGCACAGATAACCACCCTGCACTCCTGCATAGGACCTGCTGTGTGTCTCCCTGTGCTTTAATTAGCTGCCCCCTTGCCCTCTTGTAAGATCTTTTTCATGTCAGAGAGATCACTTACGAGTAGCAGACACACTTTCATTTGATAGTTTGTCTATCGTTTCCCTGCTTTTATCTCCCTGTTGTTTGTACTGCTTTGTTTTCATAGTTTCACCCCCTGCAGCCTTCCAGTTTCCTATTCAGTGTGTGCTCCAGCCTGCTTGTGCCCTGCTTTCCTCCCAGCCTCAGGTACTCTCTTGTTTATATTTAGCCCGTCTCTGCAACGCCTTTGTCCTTGCACAGAGCAGCCTCCCCCGTTACCTTGCCTTGTTCTGGGCACTGCTCGTGTGCCTGACAGACTGTCTCAGACTTTGCTAGATTGCTGACAGGGTGAGGGAGTGTCCCAGAGAGAGCTTCGATGGAGGATGAGGGAAAGGCATCTTCTTTGGCACTGGCTTTGAGTGTGTCAACGAGGTCTGCGAGAGGTAGGGCTTTAAAGGATGACCATTGCAGGTGACAGAGGATAATCAGACGAGGTGTTGTCCATGTGCTGTCCGATCTTTCGTATCTTTTCACAAAAGAGGATCACCTTCAAACTCCTCACCCACGCACACAAAGCACTCCACAACGCCGGACCAGCCTACCTGAATAGCCGACTCAACTTCCACACCCCCACCCGCCAGCTCCGCTCCGCCAGCCTCGCCCTTGCCACCGTCCCCCCGCATCCAACGAACTACCTCCGGCGGCAGATCCTTCTCCTACCTCGCCGCCAAGACCTGGAACACCCTTCCTACCCACCTACGGCAGACCGAAGACCTACTCGCCTTCAGAAAACTCCTCAAGACCTGGCTCTTCGAACAGTAGCGTCACACCCCCCCCTCACCCCCCTCAGCGCCTTGAGACCCGCACGGGTAAGTAGCGCGCTTTACAAATCCCCCTGATTGATTGAAAGAGGTGGCTGGTGGTGCACTTGTCTGTGGAGTGTGGATCGAAGGTCAGACGGGTTGAGACTGTGTTTGATTGACTTGACGAGCTTTCTGCTTCTGTTGAGGGTTTCAGTGTTGATGCTGGTATGGTACTTTGCTTTGGCTGATGTGATGAACTGTCTGCATTTTGTGATGATGGACCTCTGTGCCATGAGGTTACTGAGAGTTCTGTTTTTATTCCACTTTCTTTCCTGTCTGCAGATGTGCCTTGCACTTGTATGTTTTAGTAGAGGTATGGATATTCAGTGTTCATTTTTTTTAAAAACATTTGTATATTGTATTTTAACTATAACAATAATATGATAATAACAGAGCTGTCTCTTGAAGACAATTAGGTTTTCATTAAGAGGGGTACAGGGAGTATACAAGGAACAGCCGAAAGCCTCAGCGGGTGAATTTTGCAGGGGCAGTCACCAGCCTACTACGATTGGTGAAAATATCATTGCACTACAGATGAATGGTAATCGAGGCCACCCCACTTCAGGGATCTCTGTCTCTGAAGTTGAATCCTCTTAGTGGGTGAAAGAGGCATGCCTCGGGGAAGGGTTGCCGTTGGGGTTGTCTATTGGGGAGAGAATACCATGCACCTCTCTCGATCCATGGGAATAAAATGCACCTCTCTCGATCCATGGGAATAAAATGCACCTCTCTCGATCCATGGGAATACCATGCACCTCTCTCGATCCATGGGAATACCATGCACCTCTCTCGATCCATGGGAATAAAATGCACCTCTCTCGATCCATGGGAATACCATGCACCTCTCTCGATCCATGGGAATGCCATGCACCTCTCTCGATCCATGGGAATACCATGCACCTCTCTTGATCCATGGGAATAAAATGCACCTCTCTCGATCCATGGGAATACCTCGCACCTCTCTCTATCCTTGGGAATACCATGCACCTCTCTCGATCCATGGGAATACCATGCACCTCTCTCGATCCATGGGAATAAAATGCACCTCTCTCGATCCTTGGGAATACCTCGCACCTCTCTCTATCCTTGGGAATACCATGCACCTCTCTCGATCCATGGGAATACCTCGCACCTCTCTCTGTCCTTGGGAATACCATGCACCTCTCTCGATCCATGGGAATAAAATGCACCTCTCTCGATCCATGGGAATATATCGCGCCTCTCTCTATTCTTGGGAATACCATGCACCTCTCTTGATCCATGGGAATACCACGCGCCTCTCTCTATTCTTGGGAATACCATGCACCTCTCTTGATCCATGGGAATAAAATGCACCTCTCTCCATCCATGGGAATACCTCGCACCTCTCTCTATCCTTGGGAATACCATGCACCTCTCTCGATCCATGGGAATAAAATGCACCTCTCTCGATCCATGGCAATACCTCGCACCTCTCTCAATCCTTGGGAATACCATGCACCACTCTCGATCCATGGGAATAAAATGCACCTCTCTCGATCCATGGCAATACCTCGCGCCTCTCTTTATCCTTGGGAATACCATGCACCTCTCTCGATCCATGGGAATACCTCGCACCTCTCTCGATCCATGGGAATACCATGCACCTCTCTTGATCCATGGGAATAAAATGCACCTCTCTTGATCCATGGGAATACCTCGCACCTCTCTTTATCCTTGGGAATACCATGCACCTCTCTCGATCCATGGGAATAAAATGCACCTCTCTCTATCCTTGGGAATACCATGCACCTCACTCGATCCATGGGAATAAAATGCATCTCTCTCGATCCATGGGAATACCTCGCGCCTCTCTCTATCCTTGGGAATACCTTGCACCTCTCTCGATCCATGGGAATACCTCGCACCTCTCTCTGTCCTTGGGAATACCATGCACCTCTCTCGATTCATGGGAATAAAATGCACCTCTCTCGATCCATGGGAATACCTCGCACCTATATCTATCCTTGGGAATACCATGCACCTCTCGATCCATGGGAATAAAATGCACCTCTCTCGATCCATGGGAATACCTCGCACCTCTCTCTATCCTTGGGAATACCATGCACCTCTCTCGATCCATGGGAATAAAATGCACCTCTCTCGATCCATGGGAATACCTCCCACCTCTCTCTATCCTTGGGAATACCATGCACCTCTCTCGATCCATGGGAATAAAATGCACCTCTCTCGATCCACAGGAATAAAATGCACCTCTCTCGATCCATGGGAATACCATTCACCTCTCAATCCATGGGATTACCATGCACCTTTCTCGATCCATGAGAATACCGTGCACCTCTCGATCCATGGGAATACCGTGCAGCTCTCTCGATCCATGGTATTACCATGCACCTTTCTCGATCCATGAGAATACCATGCACCTCTCGATCCATGAGAATACCATGCACCTCTCGATCCATGAGAATACCATGCACCTCTCTTGTTCCATGGGAATACCATGCACCTCATACCATGCACCTCTCTCCCTCTGCAAGTTCTATAGGAATGCCTCTCTAGTTCGATGGGAATACCATTCACCTCTTGAGCCATGGGAATACCACGCACCTCTCTCGATCCATAGGAATATCATGCACCTCTCTCGATCCATGGGAATACCATGCACCTCTCTTGATCCATGGGAATACCATGCACCTCTCTTGATCCATGGGAATACCATGCATCTCTCTCGATCCATGGAAATACCATGCACCTCTCTCGATCCATGGGAATACCATGCACCTCTCTCGATCCATGGGAATACCATGCACCTCTCTCGATCCATGGTAATACCATGCACCTCTCTCGATCCATGGGAATACCATGCACCTCTCTCGATCCATGGGAATACCATGCACCTCTCTCGATCCATGGGAATACCATGCACCTCTCTCGATCCATGGGAATACCATGCACCTGTCTCATTCCATGTGAATAGCATGCACCTCTTATGCTGTGGCTTGTCCCAGAACTGATGGGATACACACAGCACTAGAAGGGGATACTTGTATTTGTTTGTTTGTAGTACTAAAAAAAAGAACAGGCATTTGTCTTACGAGTTGTGCTATTGTATTTCCCCAAAGTCCTCAATAACCCTTCTACCTCCAAATGTACCAGTGGCACAAATACAGACTGGTGGGACATGTCCTCCCTAGGAGGTGCTTTACGTGACTCTCTTTAATGTGTCCACCTCTATTTGATAAAGCCCGTCCGCCTCTCCTCCTGCTTGAGGCACATCTGCCTCTCCTCCTGCTTGAGGCACATCTGCCTCTCCTCCTGCATGAGGCACATCTGCCTCTCCTCCTGCTTGAGGCACATCTGCCTCTCCTCCTCCTTGAGGCACATCTGCCTCTCCTCCTGCTTGAGGCACATCTGCCTCTCCTCCTGCTTGAGGCACATCTGCCTCCCCTCCTCCTTGAGGCACATCTGCCTCTCCTCCACCTTGAGGCACATCTGCCTCTCCTCCACCTTGAGGCACATCTGCCTCTCCTCCTCCTTGAGGCACATCTGCCTCTCCTCCTCCTTGAGGCACATCTGCCTCTCCTCCTGCTTGAGGCACATCTGGCTCCCCTCCTCCTTGAGGCACATCTGCCTCTCCTCCTGCTTGAGGCACATCTGCCTCCCCTCCACCTTGAGGCACATCTGCCTCTCCTCCTGCTTGAGGCACATCTGCCTCTCCTCCTGCTTGAGGCACATCTGCCTCTCCTCCTGCTTGAGGCACATCTGCCTCTCCTTCTGCTTGAGGCACATCTGCCTCTCCTCCTCCTTGAGGCACATCTGCCTCTCCTCCTCCTTGAGGCACATCTGCCTCTCCTCCTCCTTGAGGCACATCTGCCTCTCCTCCTGCTTGAGGCACATCTGCCTCCCCTCCTCCTTGAGGCACATCTGCCTCCCCTCCTCCTTGAGGCACATCTGCCTCCCCTCCTCCTTGAGGCACATCTGCCTCTCCTCCTCCTTGAGGCACATCTGCCTCTCCTCCTGCTGGAGGCACATCTGCCTCTCCTCTTGCTGGAGACACTGAAATGCTGCAGATTGATTCTGCAGACCTCCCTCTTCAGATGTCCCAGAGCCTCTTGTTGACCTCTCAGTAAGGGATACAGGGTGTCAACCAGTGCATGTCTTCAGAATCACTTAGGGAGCAGGTACATTACACCCTTCTGACCCCATCTTAGCTGCCAAGGGCAGTGCATTAGCTTCCTTCTCAGGGAACTGAGACTTTCCTTAATTTTCCGTAATTTACAAAATCTTCTTCCTCAGTTTCCTGCCCATGCTGGAGGGAAAGTATGGGAGTAGCAAAAAACCCTAAAAATAACCCTTCTAAGTTCAGAAGATCAATGAGCAGTAAAGAGACCTTTAAATGTAGTTTGCATCTTGTTCATTTGCTGTGCATTCAAAGACAGAAGGCAAATGACAGACTCTGCCTTCTGGCCAGCAGCTTTGTATTATGTTTAAAGTTAGCTTGATGTTTACTTTTCTTTCTCTGGCTGCAAATTGAGAAAATGTATGTGCCAATCTTGCTGGGTTCTCGGAGTGTGAAATAAAAGGCTGTGAGGTGCCATTTTTTTCTAGCACTTAACTAAATGTAAATGCCTGTAAACGACTGTACACAAGTTTCAGAATATATCAGTAGTTAGGAAAGCACACATAAAGCGAATATCCTGCAATTCTGAAGTGTGGTGGAAACAAAGATTTAAATATGATTTAAAAAATAATCAATACACTTGGTAATGCCGATTTTCACACTTCTTTTGTGTGCTACATAGTTTTATCAGTAAAATAGTATGTCTGTGCACATTTAGTGGTCATGTCAGGGGAAAATGTGTTGTCTGTAAATGGCAATGTTATGTTAAAATGTGTATGAAGCGCATGGTTACGACATTGAGTGCCCCCTCGCTAAGATTCCAAGAAACCACAAACTTCCAGCTGCTCGCAATACACTACCACACCATGCTTTAGTAATATATGTGACAATGTGCTCCAAAACGTACCATCAGCTACATACTACAAACTTACCACTCTCCTGCTGAACACCTTTGCTACTCTTGTTCATTGTGTGATGCTTGGATTGTGCACAATCCCCCTGAATTCAGTGATGTGACATTAATAACAGCGCCTTTTTCCAGAAAACTGTTCCATCACCATTGGCGCGCGCCAGTTGCGAAAAGTGAGGCACGCATGAGCCTGTATGGTGCACTTCTGGTCAACTACGATGTTTCTACGCATATCTAGAAGGAAGCAGCGCACTGTCATGTAAATAGCATCTACTCATATGTCAGATTTTACTTCTGCATTGAGTGTCTGCTGAATAAGACTAGGCTTCACCAATGTAGCATGTATACAACAATATTTGCAGTACTGTAATTATTATATCATTTGTAGTCACATCTTTTTCCCCCCCCCTATTTTTTTATAGACAACACAAGTCAACTAAACTTAAATAGAGACTTTTTTACATCAATAAAGTACAACATACATAGTATTTTTAAAAACATAATATTACATTTTTCTGCAGACTAAATTATTAGCAAACAATCAGACACAATATGTAAGCAAGAAAAGAGAAAGAAAACAGCGAGAGAGAGAGAGGAAAAAAAAAGGGCAATAATATTAAGTCAAGAAGAAAGTTCCCCAGATTTTATTCAGCTTCTTAAGCGACTGAACCCCTCTAATTCTAGCTAGGGAGGATTCCATAACATAAATTTCATTCACCACTGACCACCATTCACATACATGAGGTGAGTTCGTAGATATCCATGCCCTAGCAATGGTCAGTCTCGCGCATGAAACAAGAACAGTTAATAATTCTTTATGTAAGCCAGTAGAAGATTGCATGCCGAGTAGTCACATCTCAACAACACATTATAGCAGGCTTTATTTAATAGGACCCACTGAAAACAGCGCAGGGACACGTTCAGAGGACTTTTCGCAATAATCTACAACTGCACAGTGATTTTCTTTTATTTGTTTTTATTGTTTCACAACAACAACAAAAGTGAAGCCAGTAAAACTGCATACTTCTCAGATCCATATGTATTCTGTTCACAGCCATTGCAGAGAGTACTATGTCAGCAGTTCCCCTGATATCCTGGTTGTAGAAGCAGTTTTGGAGGGGAGGGAGTGAGAGGGCCACTTCTCGAGTAGTGCGTTGGCCCGGGGTACATCAGACATAAACAAGCTGTGAATATAAACCCAAATAACGTTCATAAGTTGTGAGGTCCCACCTATATGCCTGCATCCCTGGCACGCTGGATTCCATCAATATAGGGGACCTGGGGGTCAGTCATATGACCCTTGGACACTGATGATTCGGTGCTAGCAGACAGTTCCCTTCTGGGTGGGCGTGTCTCATTCTTGGCCTCCATGTTCATAATATAGGTGTCCCAATTTTCACACCCCCTCCTGTGCCATTCCCTTAGCATGCAATGGTCTCCGCACACGTATTCAACCATTTATCCATGTCTGGCGCCGTGGGTGCTTTCCTCTGCATTGCCATCTGCTCTTTGAAGAGAACAAACACACGCTCTATAAACTTGTGTAGGTGTTTAGCTCTTTTGGCTTTCAGACGCAGGCAGGATTCGGGGTGGGGGTCAATATGTGGCCTATGATGGTCGCAATTTTCACCCATGTCAGTTGCAATGATGGGCATTCCCATACCAGGTGGTAGAACCCAACCTCAACCACTTTGCACCTGGGCCATTCGGGGGTTGGATCTAGGGTACGTACGCTTGATACTTTGGGGGGATGAAAAGGCATGATGTGTGTAGTTAAATTGTGTAATGCAGAATCTGGGGTTTATGGACACCACCTTTACATGTTGTAGAGCTCATGCCCAGGCTCTGCCTGTTAATGGGTGAGAGAGAACTACGTTCCACCGGTCAGCGCCTTCCCCACATCCACCCGAGCATTAGTCATCAGTACCACATATAGTGTTGATATAGCTCGACATCTTCGAGTGAGTGTGAGTAGTGTGTGTAGAACGGGCGATTGAGGCGGTTCCCCTCTCTGGTGCCCCATGTAATTCTTACAATGTGCTGGGTGGGGTGATAAGTTAGAAGGTGACCCTCGCCCAAAGTGTATGTGTCCAGGATGTCTGTGAAGGACAGGAGGGTTCCCTCATGAAAGAGATACCCCAAAATGTCAATCCCTGCCGTGTTCCACAGCATCAGGTCGTGTTAGGCAGCCAACTCTCGCATGTCTGGCAGTTGATCCAAAGTAATTAATGGTGAGATGGTCAGGGTTACGCCCATGCACAGACCGATGCCAACAAGCACCCGCTGTCATAATCAAACTTGATACTCTTTGTGGAGGACAAGTACGGTCAGCTAGCCAGGTGTAGACACTCGGCTCACTGAGCCTAGATCGAACAGCTGTCTGCTCAACGCCCAGAGTCATATCCAACCAGTGTAGTGGCCATTGCAGCTGCGACACAGCGTAATATAGTTCTATACTAGATGCGCCATTCCCCCTCTCGAGGAGTGGTCGCTGCTTTATGGCTAGGGCCACTTGTCGGCGATCTGCTCCGCCATATCAAATCTAATAGGAGGCCGTTTAGTTCTCAAAGAAAGCATTTAAGGAGCATAATTGGCAGCGCAGCAAAAAAATGCAGCAGTCTGGGGAGCTCTAGCATCTTGGCTATGGCCACCCGTCCTAGTGGAGACAGGGTGGGGAACACCAAAAAGGGTGGTCGCACTGCCTGATCCACGTTACCTTCTTTGAGGGCCCTGTCGGTGTGCTATATATAGAAACCCTGATATTTAAATGTGTCTTCGTGCCATTTGAGTAAGTGTTCCGGGGAAACATCCCTTTGGGGCTCTGGGGTCGGGGCAAGTGGGAACAGGCACGATTTGGGCCAGATAACTCTGAGGTCTGAGACGGCTCCAAAGTTGTCTAGTAATCGCATCAAGTCTGGCAAAGAAGCTCTAACCTCACGCAGAAAGACCAACACATCATCTGCGTAAAGAGACACAATGTGGTAAATGTTTAGTCCTGTGCATGCAGCCGCCTGCGGCAGGCTGGTGGCTCCATGGCAATCACAAAGAGCAATGGTGACAGTGGGCAACCTTGGAAAAATTGGGAAGCTGTCCGATATCAACTAACCCATTTTTACTCTAGCTGTCGGGTTGGAGTACAGTGTGCGGATCTAACCCAAAAACTCCGCCCAAATCCCACGTGCTGCAGTGCCGTTAGTAGAAATTCCCAACTCAGGGTATCAAAGGCTTTCTCAATGCCAAGGGATACCCTAGCCTGTCATGTGCCTCCGGTGGTGTGTCATGGATGATTTGTAAGAGCTGTCTTATATTGAGGAAAGTACTACGTGCTGAGATCAATTCCAGACTGATCGTCATTGACCAATGTGCCAATAAACGGGAGCAGTCTGTTGGCGGGTATCTTTCCCAGGACTTCACAGTGAAGGTTAAGGAGGGACAGTGGGTGGTACGACTGGACATCTATTGGATCACATCCCTGTTTGGAGATGACCACTATTAGCAATTAACATTGCAAGTCTGGGAGCTGGCCATGAAACCTGGCTTCATCAAACACCTCCAGGAGGGGCTGAGTAAGCAGGATGGAGAGCGTGGCATGGTATTCAACTGGCAGCCCATCCGTGCCCGGGGTCTTATTATGGGCTATTTGAGCTACAGCTAACTCCAACCTCTTCCAGTCGAATGGGCTCTTCCAGTCGAATGGGTTCTTCCAGTCAAATGGGTTCTTCCAGTTTGGCTCTCTGGAGTGGAGACAGGCGTGTTAATAGGAGTCCAGTCGTGAATCCAGGTAAGAGGTCTGGGGCATCCATTACTCCATACAGTTTGGTAGTAATCATGGAATGTTTTGTTAATATCAGCCTGCGTGGAGGCCAGTGAGCCATCATCATGTCTTATGACCCTGTTTGGGTTGCGCTGCTGGTCTTCCTTGACCAACCATGCTAATAGTGTGCCTGATTGGTCGCCTTCTGCATAAAGCATAGTCAGTCGGTGTTTGTAGTCATGTCGTCCCAGTCTGGTCTAAGCTTCTCTATGCTGTTCACGTAAGTGTAGGAGATGCTCAACCCCCTTTTCTCATACAGCTACTGCTCTCTCTAAGGGGCATAGTTCCATATCCACCGTTAGAAATGTGTCCCGTAGTGGCCGTCGGACCGCTCAGGTAGCAACCAGGCAACGATCACTTAACACTACTTTGTGTGCATCCCATTCTGTGGCCCTGAGGTAAGTGTATGAAGTGATGAATGTAGAGAGGCCTTCACAGAAGGGTGGGTCTTTTAATACTTAGGTCGGAAGTCTCCAGGTAGGAATTGGCGTGTGTGGTCTGTCCCACTGCAGGACAACTTGCAGTGGGCAATGGTCCGAGAGCGTACGGGCCAAGTATTCAGTGGACCCAGTTGGTCTGTGCAGAGAATCAAGTCGAGCCTGGATTGGAGGTTGTGAACCGCAGAATAGAATGAATCCTCAAGGTCTGCTGGGCGTCCCAGCTTCCACACATTGTGTAGGCATCTCGACATTAGTCAAGTCCATAAGTATTGTGTAGTCCGGCACCCGCCGCGCCCCGCAGAGGGGAAGTAGAGCGTTCCTAGATCGCATCTGGCGCACAGTTGAAGTCTCCACCCCAAAGGCCCATCGCTGCCGGGTTGCAAAAAGGCACAGGAGTGAGCGCATCAAAGAATTCTGTTTGATTGGAGTTGGGTTTCTAGATCCCCACGAGTGTTAGCTGTGCCCCATCTATTTGGTTCTCTAATACCACGTCTACCCCCTGCATCTGCGCGGTGTCATTATACTACTTAAGGGAACCCTGGTACAATCCATATGAGCACACCATGTGCGAACTCCACGGAGGCTGTACCATAGACCTGCACTCTCCATTTAGCCCAAACTTTCTGGAGTTCGCTGCTGGAAGATGCGTTTCTTGCAACATGGCAATGTATGTGTGGTGCCGCTTAAGGTATGTGTAGATTCTGTAACGCTTGGCAGGGTTTGCCTTGCCATGGACATTCCATGTTACAGCATTATATTGTGGGGTAAGATTGTCAGCACTTGTCCCCACACATGGTAGTGTGCGTGTCAGGCCTGGGCTCAAGGAGTTCTGTACCCCATTTTTACAACAGTTCGTAAGTGAGTAATGCATAACTCCCTCTCAGCAATGTGCACTCCACAGTAGTCGATATTTGTACAATGGCTTCCCAGAAACAAACCTAAAACAAGAAACATAATGTAGCAATTGTGCCTCCCCCAGGTCAGGTGACATATGAGTCCCAGCCAGTTGCCCCATAACAAAAACCCTAAAACAGTGAAACTATACGACGGACAAAACATGCCCACTTTGAAGTCTCTCGGTGGGGTGTGGAAGTGCTAGTGTCCACCTGCTTTTATTGCTCTAAACATTCAGCGGTAGCTTCCCTCTCGCGATGTACGTTCCTCTAAAGAAGAACTTGCTGGTTTCCTATTCTTTAAAACGGAAGAAATACGGTGGCATTAGATACACGACCCTGGCCCCCCAATTTTGGAACGCCCGCCCTCCCTATTTGGGCACGGCGGATTCCTATACCCAATTTAGGAAATTACTAAAAACTTGGCTTTTCTCCCACGCTTACAATTGACACCCACTCACTGTCTGGTACGGCTACCGTTCTGCCCACAGCGCCAAGAAACCATCTGGTGAACGCGCGCTCTAGAAATAAATTTTAACATAACACCTACCCCACAGCTGAGGCCCGATACAAGGAGTCCCCATCCACCCTCCCAAGCTTTACAGCTTACCTTAGGAGTACCCAGGCACGTCAGGAGCTCGCTCACGTTGGGACCTTCAATACCTGTGTCATAGGTCAACCGTCCATCGCTAACTTGGTAGTTTTTAATCCAGCCAAGGCAGCCCATAACAATGCACTTTTTGTGGATTATTGCCCTAGACTGATTTAAAATTCCCCCTTCAGGCCATACAAACCTTATTCCCACAATAGATGGCAGAGCCTACCTGGCTGGACACATCTGGAGATCTTGGTTTGGGAAGCCTGATGATGAAGCATGAGACTATGTGCACTACACAGGAGTTGATATGTGTACAATGGTGTCACAGAAACAAACCTAAGACAACAAACATAACATAGCAATTGTGCCTCCCCCAGGTCAGGTGACATATGAGTCCTCAGCCAGTCGCCCATAACAAAAACCCGCTATCTCATGCCCTTTTGGATATGGTAGCTCAAGTCTCACCTGCTGTGTTGGACGACCTTCAGGCATCCCTCATGCGGTGCAGAGCAGGAATATCGACGGAGAAATATCGTGGGACGTTAATATCGCCGCAGAAATATTGTTTGGAAGAAATATCGACAACAAAAATATAGTTGACCAGAATATCGACTGACAGGTAAGTAATATCGATTACAAAAATAGAGTTGTAATAAATATCGTTTACAAAAATATAGTTGACAAAAATATTGATTTATTAATAATGTTATGTATTTTAGTGTTTTTAATGAGAATTTTATCATTTTATTATGTTTTAGAATTCTTCTAGTTATTAATTTATTTTGTTTAATTTTGCGTTATTAGTTCCGTTGTGGGTTTATAGGGGAATAGGGTAGGAAGTTATTTAATTATATAAAATGTATTGATTAATTAATTTGTTAATTTATTAATTATTAATAGTTTAATAATTAGTTGTTAATTTCAATTAGTCAATTATTAATTATGTTAATTGTTTAATTAATTTTAGGTGTGTGTTGTGGTGTTTATATGTGTAAATGGTGTGAAGGGTGGTAAGTAATTAATGTTTTTATTGAATAATTATTAAATATTTTAAAATTTATTACCATTAATTAGTCATTATTTTTTGTAATTGTGTAATTAATTTTAGGTGTGTGTTGTGGTGTTTATATATGTAAATGGTGTGAAAGGTGGTAAGTAATTAATTTTTTATTGATTCATTAATAAATAATAATACAATAATTTTCATTAATTAATTAGTAAGTAATAAATGTAATTGTGTAATTAACTTTAGGTGTGTGTTGGGTATATTATAGTGTTAAATAATGTTTAATTAATTCTTTTTTATTATCTTTGTTAATAATATATTTACATTGATGTATTAATTATGTTAATATTGGAAATTATATTTAATTAAAATGTTGATAGTTTTGTTTTTTATTGTTTTGGGATCCCGCACTTTCCCTACTATTGCACTCACTGGAGTGGGAATATTAATTTTTACCCCTCCGCTATCCAGTGCTTTCTCTACTGTTGCACTCACTAGAGTTGGAATAGTCATTTTTACCCCTCCGCTATCCAGCGCTTTCCCTACTGTTGCACTCACTGGAGTGGGAATAGTAATTTTTACCCCTACGCTATCCAGCGCTTTCCCGACTGTTGCACTCACTGGAGTGGGAATAGTAATTTTTACCCCTACACTATCCAACTCTTTTCCTACTGTTGCACTCTCTGGAGTGGGAATAGTCATTTTTAGCCCTCCGCTATCCAGTGTTTTCCCTACTGTTGCACTCACTGGAGTGGGAATAGTAATTTTTACCCCTCCGCTATCCAGCGCTTTCCCTACTGTTGCACTCACTGGAGTGGGAATAGTAACTTTTACCCCTACGCTATCCAGCGCTTTCCCTACTGTTGCACTCACTGGAGTGGGAATAGTAATTTTGACCCCTACGCTAGCCAGCGCTTTCCCTACTGTTGCACTCACTGGAGTGGTAGTAGTAATTTTTACCCCTCCGCTATCCAGCGCTTTCCCTACTGTTGCACTCACTGGAGTGGGAATAGTAATTTTTACCCCTGCGCTATCCAGCGCTTTCCCTACTGTTGCATTCACTGGAGTAGGAATAGTCATTTTTACCCTCCCTCTATCCAATCTTTTAACTACTAATATTTTTATTTTGTTATTAAATGTATGTATAATTTTTTTAATAGTTTAATGTGTTAATTAAATATAGAATATTGTATTTTATTTTAAATTATTTGTGTTTATTTTATTTTGATATAATTAATAAAGTTTATAAATTAAATAAAGATATTTAATAAAATGTATTTAAGTAAATATATGTATATGTACACATTTTTTGTGTTTATATTGATTAAATTAAGTATTATTTGTTATAAATTCTTAAAATATATATTAAATTAAATTTTTTGTTATTAATAATATTAATAATTAATTAATTTAATGTAAAAAAAATTAAAGTCGATATTTTTTTACATCTATAGTTTTTTACATCGATATTTTTGAGTCAATATTATTGTACTTACCTGTTTATGTATAGGGAGTCGATATTTTTGTAATCAATATTTTTACATCAATATTTTTGTTGACTATATTTTTATCGATATTTAAACTTGGAAACCCCTCACGCAAGCTATTCAGGACATCCACGTTGCTGCAAAATTCATAATACGCTCAGGACTAGATACAACCAACTGTACTAGACGTACAATGGGCACCAGTTCAGCTGTTTGTCGCTTTGCCTGGTTGACATCTACAGCTTTTTCTAGGGACATCCAGTCATCTTTAATGGACATGATCCATTAATCGACGGATCCTGCTTTGTATGGGAATAAAGCGGACTCAGCCTTGTAATGCTTTAAAGCGAGCAGCAGCACAGCGTGTTCCTTGAGCTTGTCTGCTCGCACCAGGCAATTCCACTCGCTTTCAATTTCTCTGTGGCTACAATAGAGGCTTTCCCCTCCATCAACGCCAGAGTACTCCTCCATCCTACCAAGCGTTTCAGCCATTTAGTGGCTGAGATCGCAGTTCCCAGACAACGAGGTCAGCCGGGACAATGTGTAGCTCAGTCACTCGGCCCTCAAGGTGCAGAAACCGCAAAGACGCTTTAATGGATCCTTGCCGGCTCACAGTCACCCTGTCGGAGGCAGGATCTGATATTTCCTCCCAAGGGTGGCTACCATTACAACAGACAAGTGAGTAATGAAATTTTCTGCCAAGACTATGCCCTTCTTTTTCTATTTATCCCGCTGCACCTTTCACCACCGTCAGGACAGCTGACCGAGGGCCATCTATATGTCTTACGGCAAGAAGTGCAGGCCTTTTTGGCCAAAGAGGCTGTGGAAAGAGGGTTCATGCTTCAGAAGTAGGAACTGAGTGTTTACCTCTAGTTCTTCCTTGTGCTGAAGGATGCCTTCGTCCAATTTTAGATCTATGGCCTCTCAACACCACCTTCTGGAGGACAAATTTGAGATGTTATCGCTAGGCCATGTCCTGTCTGCCCTGGAGACTGCAAAACACTTCCTTCCAAATCCTCCTCCTGCTGGCTCACAGGCTCTACCTGTTGTTCATGGTTGGCCAAGAGCATTTTTAGTTCGCAATGCTCCCCTTTTTGCTCACTAGCACCCCTCTGGTGTTTACAGAAGTAATGGTTTGTGGCTGTTGAAGGCGAGGTATCTCCAGCCAGACATCAACCACCTTCAGATGATTTAGGGTTTTTTGGGGGTTCACTATCAATGAGCCAAAGTTACACCAGACTCCTTCGCAGACACTTCCTTTCCTAGGGCCCAATCTGAATACTGTTCTTTTTTTGCCTTTTCCTAAAATTTGAGAGTCCAGGACATTCTGGCTGCTACCCCAATGTTTCAGCCTCTGTCCTGGGTCTCAATGCGGCTAACTCTGAGGCTGCTGGGATTATTAGCCTCCTGCATCCTGTTTGTCACATGCCCGATGGAACTTGCGGGCTCTACAGTGTGACCTGAAATTCCAGTGGACGCAACTTCAGGGACATTTATCTGATTATATCTAGATTTCAGAGGAGACTGCAAAAGATCTGCAGTAGTGACTACTGGACTGTGTTTGTGTCAGTGGCAGGCCCCTCTCATTATCCCACCCACAGCTGGTGCTGGTCAGGGAAGCATCACTACTCAGTTGGGGAGGCTTCCTGAGAGAGGTGCAGACCAGAGGACTCTGGTATCTAGTGGAGACTCGACTCCACATCAGCTTGTTTGAGTTGAGTGATTAGCTTGGGGTAAAAAGCATTTCTGCTACCATCAAAGGGTAGCTGGTATTAGGAGCTCATAGACACCACCACCACCAAGTGGGACTGCATCAAGCAAGCAGGGTCTTGGAACCTGTGTGCCAGGAGGCCTTGCGCCTCTGCAAGTGGCTGGATTGTCAAGGGATTTCCCTGGTGGTGAACCACCTGGCGTGATCTTTAAATGTCAGTGCGGACTAACCCAGCCGCATGCGCCTAGCGCATCACAAATGACAGCTACACCAAGAGGCAGCGCAGGCTGCCTTTCAGCAATAGAGAGAACCATGGCTCCATCTTTCTGCCACCACCAAGAACGTGCAATGTCGATACCTCTGTGTAGTAGCGTTTCCAAAGCAGCTCTCATTCGGCGGCACCTTCTGAGTGAGGTTCTGGACTCCTGTATGCCTTCGCCCCACTGCCTGTCCTGCCTCGGGTTTTGAAAAAGACCAGGAGGAATGACTGGCTTACGTCATCTTAGTGGCACTGGATTCAGCCAGGAGAGTGTGGTACCCCGAACTCCTGGGCATGAGCATCAGTTCTCCGACCAAGCCTCCTCTTTGGAAGGGCCTTATGTCTCAACAGCAGGGTAGGGTTCTGCACTCGGGCCTGCACACTTTGCATCTACATGCTTAGAGATGGAACTGTGACAGTGGACTGCCTTTGACTTGCGCCCTATGGTTGTTGATGTCATCATAGCGGCGAGGTGTCTCCACTAAATCTGTACGCCAGATGTTGGGACACATTTGTGGATTGGTGTGGCACCCCACAAATAGACCATTAAAACACAAAGTTGACTGAAGATTTTCTCTTTGTTTTGTCTCTTGCCTAGCAGCCACTTGTTTTGGACACTGTTAAAGGCTACACATTGGCTATTTAGGCCCTCTTCCGGTTGCCGGATCAGCTTTTATGATTTAAATTACCATTTGTGATAAAGCTTTTGAAAGGTTTGCAACATTTATTTTCACCAAAACATTTTGTGATTCCTCAGTGGGACATGAATTTAGTCCTCACCTTCTTGATTTGCACCCCTTTTGAATTGTTGCACAGTACTCCTTTGTGTGTTCTGGCTTTGAAAACAGTCTTTCTCATCACCATAACATTGACTAAAGACGTGTGAGGCAGCTTCAAGCTCTGTGTGTAATTCCATCTTTATGCCACCTTCTTTCCAGATAAGTTAGCTTGTAGAAACCAAGCTTCCTTTCTACCGAAAGGGTTCAATGTTTTTCATCTCAGTTAGGCTCTCATCCTTCTGGCATTCTTTGCTCCACCTCAACCCTATAGGGAGGAAGAGAGGCACCATTGTTTAGACTCTAAAAGAGCTTTGAATTTCTATATTGATCGTACCAAGGCGACGCCGAATGGATGATCAGCTCTTTGTAGGGTTTTCTAGAGCAAAGAAGAGTAATGCGGTGCAAAAACAGACCATCTCCCTATAGATTGTTCTCTACTAAAAGAGCTGCTATGTGCCTGCTATGAAGCAGCCTTTAAAGGGCTTAAGAGCTCATTCACACGGCTACTTACACTGTACATCTGTCAGAAAGCCACATGGGTTTTGGTGCACACCAGCATGAAGCACTACTGCCTCGATAGTCGGGTCCGTCAAGAGGGAAATTTGTCTGCTCGGTCGTGCTGGACATTTTAGTCTGAGCAAGTTCACAGACCCGTCCGCTTGGGAGGTACTGTTATGGTATCTATCCACAGGGTGAGGAATCTGTCGTTAGAAGTACCCTTCAGAAGAACAAGTTACTTACCTTCGGTAACAGTCTTTATGGTGGATGCGCTATCCAACCTCCGATTCCATACAGACCATCCCATCTCTCCGTTCCGTGAACTGAACTCTTTTCAGATCTAAAAATGGCTCCGATCCAGAGATGTGCACTCGGGTCTTACCAATTTGTGAATGGGCTGTGTGTGTCTGAGGGCGCGAACGGCCTAGAAAGCAATTGACATCGCAACGCAATTGACATCGCAACGCATGTATGTCGCTTATATGCTGGCCACCGCATCACTTCCGGAGTAGTGACGTCTCAGAGCTGCACACCACCACCTACCAACAGGCAGAGGTACAGTTGAAAAGTTTCTGGATCCAGTCTGACACCTGGGGAATATTCACAAAGGTAGGAATCTGCACTTGGATATAATATCCACCAGACAGATCCGTACCAAAGGTAAGTAACTTGTTTGTCTTTCACTTTTTTGGTGTAGGGAGAGATTGGGTCAGAGATGTGTGTTGTGTTTTTAAATTGTATCTTTTACTTCCCAGCCTCATGGCTTTCAGTTGGCTTGCGTTGATGTCTGGAAACCCCCCTCTGACTGATATATCTCCTTTCTTTTAGATCATGCTGGTGACAAGAAGATAGAAACGCCTCACCCATGACGGAGACTTGGGACTGAGTCTCAGTGCCAAGGAGGATGAGGAGGTATTTTTTATTTATTTTACTATTACGTCCTACAGTTTGTGTTAGAGATGCATAAGGGAGTAGTCATAAAAATAAAATATCTCCCAGCCCCACTTTGAATGGTATGGGAGTAGGTGAATGCGCAAAGAGGCAATTTCAGTACTTTCTAGAGAGTTCCACTGGAATTGCTTCCCCGAGCAAAGTTTCCTTCCTTCTTCCTTTATTTTTTTCCTTCTTTCCGTTCCATCTATCTGTCCTTCTTTTAGTTCCATCCTGCATTCTTTTCGTCCTTCTTTATTTCCTTCATCGTCAGGCATTGCGGAGCTTGTTGTAGGTGTGAGATCCCGCGGTTGAACAAAACCGCTGTAATATTCACCACAATTCTTCACAGGCAGAAGAATAAACGGCTCGCACTCCAGTAGACCTTTGCAATTTTTCTTTTATTTTCTCATACTCGTGATTAGGGTAAAGGCGATAGACCAACGCGTTTCGGTCTTAAGAAAAGACTATGATCACGGTCTTAATCAGCGCTGAAAACAAGTGCCCCTAAGTATTATGGGAGATGTAGTGTCCCATGAGTGCTTTTCATTACCTTTTGTTTCTAAAGTGAAAGTGCTCATTTAAACAAACATTTTTAAGACATTATACAGTGAAGTACAAAGGTAATTTTGTGATTATATATATTTTGTTTACCTAATAGGCTCACAAGTTCATTCAATAATTTTCCCAAGTGTTATATCTCCAGTTCATAAAGTCCAACCCACCAGTGGGTCAGATGTATTTTTTTCTTCCGATTGTTTATAAATTTAGAACCCTCTGGTGGGTTGGTAATTCCATGACTCGTTGGGGCCCAATGAAGACTTTGCATCGTTTTCCATTGTATGCAAGTACTCAGTGAAGGTGCAATTGTTTCTTTGAGTAACTCCATGAAGGAAGTTAGTTCATGGTTTATAAATGAATGCATAGTTCTACTGATTGGTTAAGGTTGTGAGGTGTTAATGTTCTCAATTTAATGATATGACACGATTCTTTTTGGCGGATACTTTTTTCCTCTGTTTCCACCACCCTCATTTTGTGGCACCGTTTCTATTCCATAGCATTTGAGTAACTTCCAATCACTCTTGTGATATTGCTCCATATGTTTTGCCACAGCATTTGTTCTATCCTTGTTAATGGTGGCTCGACATGTTCCAGCATTCTCTTTTTTCAGCTCACAAATTGTACTGCCTACATATTTGAGGTATTAACCTCAACAATTGCCTACACCACTTTTTTTTCAGTCGTTATAAACAAACAAATAACAATTCTAAATTTGTTTGGGTACTTTTATTTTACCCTTTGACTTTTTATCATAACTTTATATTTATGTTCTTCATTTTGCATGTGTGAGAAAAAGACTAATTCGTTCTACACAAACTGACATATATACATACAAACTCTATACAAACAATTCAACATATTCTATATACATTTCTTCATAAACCACAATTTGCAAAAAGACAATCTATAAATCTTTGCAATATTCTTCAAAAAATAATCACTGTACATTACACCAATGAAGGACAATGTAAGGATCAGTTTAAAGAAAAAGAGGGGAGATTGGTCATTTTAATGATCATGCACTGGTCGGTTATCACTAGATGTTCCTACTCTCTCCGTCTCTAGGCCGACGCGTTTCGAATCCGGGGAACAAGTTCCCAGATTCTCTTCAGGGCTCTCTCTCTTATCTGCAAAAATGTGTAAAGAGACAGATTGAATTCTAGTTGTTTGTCTGGCTACTCTCTCCTCGTGTCACCTCTCAATTGTTAATAAATGTACCTGTTTTCCTAAAAGATCAATTCTGTGGGTTCACTCCTTTCTTTTTTTGAACTGTAGCCTGTAGTTCCATTGATGTGAATATTCATCTACAGCATTAAAGGAATTAAAACATCACTAAAACTGATTCTGACAGCCAGTTTTTGTTTTCAGCCATGAATCATTTTTCTTTCTTTTAAAATGGATATGGACCAATCGATACTTTAGGTTTCTTGCTCTGCGGTAATTTATGTTTGGTGTTTGCCCATTAGTTTCCTCACAGTATTGTCCAGCTGCAGAATCTTCCAGTTTTTGTTGAGGATTTTTGATATCGCTATCTTTATTTCCTTCTACACATTCTTTCCTCCATGCTCACCATTTGCTTATCAATCAATTTTCTTAGTCATGTTTATCATTTCTGTTCCTCTGTGGAACTGTTTGTTGGTTCCATGCCAACCAATGCCCCAACTTACACCTGTCTAATGCTATCTTCTTCCTTGTAGTGTTACTTATTAACTTCTGTTTCTGTCTTGTAACCTGAGCGTCACTGATCAAACTTGAGAGGGTTTTTAAAGAGCAAGTTTTTCTGAGCAGAGGATCCCGCTGGAGCGGAAGTAGCACGTGCTTCTCTGTGCCATTGGAGCCACAGACTGTGGGGACTGCTAGCCTCCTGTTGTTCCTAACTACCATTTGCTCTCTATACAGGTACTTCATGGTCCCCTGATCTTACCTTTACTGCCAGCTCTCTGTACAGGTTCCACATGGTCTCCAGCATTACCTTACATATTGTTTGCTAAGTATCACCTGTGCAAGTCCCAGCCTTTTCATAAAATTCATGTCCCTCTCTGTGGCACTTTGGCTAAAGGTTGCGTCTTTAATTCACAATCTCTTTAGTGAAAACTATGTTTTAGAGCCTCAATATTTTCTAAATTCACATGTTGTGCATTAATCTCTCATCTAGTAGTTGGGTCCTGAATTGTCTCTTCTCTCTCTCTCTCTCTATTTGTGGGCATCGCCGTGGGCCACCAGTGGGTGGTGTGAAATTTTTCTGTGACATCAAACATGCTCCCCGGAAGCTCCGATGCATGGTTTGCCATTGTTGGATTTTTTTTTTCAGCCATTTGGTCTGGATTAAGGACAGAAGAATTCCAAAAGAATCGCCAAAAACTCCACCGAACTTCAATTTAAGCATTGAATTAGACAGAAGCAAATTACCAAAAAAATACTCAAAAAACAAACCACTTCTTGCTCTTGTTCTAATTTCAATCTCATCTGGTGTGCTCTTACGCCTGATCCCCGTCCCCCAGTTGCATATCATGCCTACTTACTCATGACTCCTGTCTCGTGCCATGATGATACGCCTGATCCTCCCTTGCAATCCTATATCATTCCTCTTACCTTCAAGCACTCCCATCTGATAACACAAACACCGTTGTATTCTTTACTCCTGGTTCAACTTCAGTCTCTTGTGGTGTCCTCTTACTCCTGATCCCCGTCCACGAGTTGCATATCATGACTTCCTACTCAGGGGTCCACTGTCCTGATTGTACTCCTGATCTTCCCTCCTAGTTCTACATTATCCCTCTTACTCCTGATCCTTCCCATCTTACAACTCAAGCACTTCCTTACTCCTGGACAGTCTCCTCCACCAATCACGGATCATAGCTTATTACTCCTTAGTCTCTGTAGTCCCATGTCATTATTTTACTACTGAGGCTCCTTTGATGTATTTTATCAATCCTCTTTCTCCTTGTTTTTTCTGCTTCAAAGCCTTCATCTTCCTAGTCTCTAGCTGTGTCATCTTACTCTTAAACTCTTGTGGTATCATTTAGTGACTTGTGACCCATGAAACTCCCCAACAGTTTTTAAATGACCTGTTGTACATTGTTGTACCAAAAAAATCAATGGGGGAAGGGATCACTTGTCCTAGTAACCAGGGTTTTGTAATCTTAATCGTTTCTGGTTCCGATAAAAAAAATAAAACCCTCATTCGCGTACCAAGGCTCGGATGGCGGTGTATCTTGGTTCTCCGCCTTTATGTTAGCGACGTGACAGCATCATCATTGGGTTTAGTTGTATACTTCATCCACCCGGAGGTAAACCACTGGTTAGTGCAGTAGGGATGTTGAAAAAAATAAAAATAAAAAAGGCTTCTATGACCAGTTATAGTAAATTTAATTAGTGCTGGAGAAGAGGCCTAGTTAAAGGAATTAGGCGTGCGTAGGAAGCTGTGGTTAGGGGTTTCCGCACTGGTAAGTGTCCGTAAAAAGGTCGACATGTTTCAGCCACTGGTTGCTCATAAGGGGTCGGGTTGGCTTTCTTCAGGACCTGGTTTCTATAGGTGAGGAAATGAAAAAAGTGATAAAGTGACCATAATCTGTAGGTTGAGTTCTTGGTTAACTTTTCCGAATTTCAAGAGGCCTTAAAAGTACCTCGTGGTTTTCGTTAAAACGCCTCCTCGGGCGTACTGAGAGGGCTGTACCTGCTCCTGGGCGGTCCCACCACGACCTGTGCTTACTCTGCCTCTCAGACCCCGGTTCTGAATAGAAAGCCCCTTCCTATCCTCCATTGTCCCATTTTACATGCACACGCCTCTCTCAATATTGTCAGTCCATGGCTTTTGTGTTACGTTCATTGACCCTCCCTTCTGTGTACATCTTAATCAGCTCTCGCTTCCATACTCCCTGCACAGAGAAGATACTGACTTGTTTCAGCTTATCATTGCAGCCTAGGTGGCAATTGATGCAGGCTTCTAATCCTGGAGGTCTCAACCCCTGCTGTCTGTCTAGCGATACCTAAAATGACAGAATGATATCAAGACTTTGGGCTGTCTCCTGTGTCTGATTAGAGAGCTCATCAGTTGTGCGTTTGCTCCATCCCCGCAACCCACTTTGGAACGGATGCTAGGTTTGGTCTGTACTGCTTACTGTGGTGGTTTAAAACCCTAGTGGTCTCCCGGAGACCCCTGTGTCTGTCTGTGTATAATCCCAATACTGGCGGATGTCTTCTGTGTCTGGTCCCAGCAGAGAGAAGACACAAATGTGTTTGTGCACCATCCCCACTGCGCAGCTTGGAACTGATATTCGTAGCTTGTGTGACTGTAGACATGCTCTGCATACTTCTGCTATCTAGTGCTGGGTTCAAACATTTGCTACTTGTTTTTCTTCGAGGAAGTATTTTGAGTCACAAGTTGCTGTGACTCGTCCTTACTATGTCGATGTGCATGGTCATTGGCTCCATTGTTAGATTGGTTTTCTTCCCCATCGACACCTAACAACCACAAAGCTGAATCCGTTCAAGCAACAAAAGATTCTACTCAGTTTATACAATAACATACAAAACTATACATCCAGTAGAAGGTGATACACTGGAGCCGAGCCGAGCCTTGCGATGGGCTCAATCAGCCTCCACTCTTGACCAGAGAATGTTTTGTCCGGGGTGATGGATTAGATTCCATTACGCAAGTGCCCACGGTGCAATGCAAAATATCCAGACAACAACCACCATAAGGTCTGTCACCTGTGCCTCTCTACTGAGCATAACAGAAAAGATTGCCCAGCGTAATGTTGAAAAAGTCTCTGAGGTATCGAAGAGATCAATGCCATGTTGAAAACATGAAAATGGCACCCGAAACCGAGTCTATAGGAGAGGAGAAACCAGTCAGCACAGAAGAGGAGGGTGGCCTAATTATATCCAGTCTGCATTAAGTCTTCCCAAGAGTGTGTGATATCAAGATTGACAAAAGCGAGGGAGAGGAAAGACCTTCGGCATCCCTTCAGTGAGCTCTCAACACAGACTGTGGTAGGGGATCCGGTCCAAGAATAAGGACCACATCAAGGAGCTATGAGTACCCGGGACCATCCCGCTCAAATATATTTCAAAAAGCTGCCGGAGGTGCCAGAGTCATGCATTCTAGGGGGTCGACCAGGCAGCCCTGTGACTGCACAACACACACGCCTTGGTGCTCCACAACCCGTCTGTTCCAGTCGACACTGAGAAAGGGCTTTGGAGCTGAGAAAGGACGAGTCAACGTCAATCCTAATCAGGCTTCCAGCCAAGAGACCAAGAACGGCACTCAAACACAAGCCTTGAAGCCGAAGACTCCAGATAAAGGCAATCGGTACCAACACAGCCTTCGAGGTCAAAATGCTACAGTTGGGTAAGGCGTAGGTGAAAGAAACCACTGGTTCCAAGGAACCCTCGGCATTGAAAAGCAAGCCAGCACTGAAAAAACCATTAAGGGTAACTGCTGAAGAACAGGAAGGTTCTATCCTCGAACATTTAGAGCAAGTCCTCGATAAAGATCAAAGGACAATCTTATTATCTCCCAGACTGGAAACTCACTATCTCTACATAGAGAAGGCTCAAGTCGGGGGAGTCTACCATGTTGCAACCAAAGAAGAAACTTGTGGCACACAAAAGCACCAGTCCACCACCAGCATCTCAAACTATTCCACCACAATATTCGCGAGTCCATTTGCCACCACCACAGCCCCCCACAAAGTCTACACACTTGCAGTAAGACACAGAGTCCACCCATACTTTCCTACAGAAGACTTCTGGGAGCTCATGTACCATCTCCATAGTGCTGACAATACTTAAAAGGACTACGATGTCGACCCTTAGGACCGCAGTGACCTAGAGCCTATAACTATTTAGGCATCCCCGTCTCACCACACCACGTACTACCATAATGTCATCCAAGTGGCAGCAGCACATCCTAAGGTAGATATGCATGTGACACCTGAGGATGATGAGTTTTTGGTAGAGACTTTATCAAAAACAGTCAGTTCAATACTTACCTATGATAAAGTCAATGCTCAAACCAGCTGCTGAGATCTCAGGTAAATGTGAGTGGATAGGAAGTATAAGCCAACGTCCTCAGACTCACTGTATTTCAGTTGACATCCTTCCCCTGGCTCATTAGACGTTGCGGCTGTATGGAAAAGGGCTGCAGCTCAGGCAACAAGAGATGCCCACCGCCTGGTAAAGAAAGTAAACTCATTGATGCTGCAGGGAAAAGGGTGGACGTAGGGAACGCCGATCACTGGTGGACTGCTAACATAATGGAGTAAATCAGGGCCCACTGGGATGAGATGAAGGATCTCCTACAACATTTCCTGGATGAGTACAGAAAGAGAGGGGGGGAATTGGTGGGTGAGGGTAAGTTTATATCTAATTCCACCTTTAGGTTTGTGCCAGATGCTGCTGACACCTCCGCAAGGAGAATAAACTCAGCTCTCATCTTACGCAAACATGCATGGCTGTGCATTTCATGCTTCATGCTAGAGGTACAGTAGTATCTATTTGACATTACATTTGATTGCGAGCATTTATTCGGCCTACTGATCGATGCAATGCTAGAGATATTTAAGAAAGATACTGAAACAACAAAGCCTACGGGAGGGTTGCAAACTTCAACTCCACACCAGTCCTTTCATAAGCAGCAAAGGAGGTGTAGAGCCAAGGCATCCACCTCTGACAGGGACCAGCTTACCAAAGGCATCAAAAAGCCGGTCACCTGCAAGATTGTAGAGGCTGCAGTAGAAGAGCCTATACAGGCAACGGAGCCAAGAGTAGGGATAGAGGTATGCCTGCAAAGGGCGTCTCAACCAGTGAACAGTGACTTCCTTCACATTCCGCCCGTTCAATCAACACTTGTCGGGGGCAGACTTCAGGGGTTCTTGGCACTTTGGGGGGACTTCACTTCCGACCAATGAGTGCTCTCTATCATCGTGCACGGTTATTGACTCAGACTCACAGAAAGCCCATCAAACATGCCACCACACAAACCCACCCTCAGCCCACAACACTTGCTTCTTTTCAAGGAAGAGGTCAAAACATTCCTATTGCAAAGTGAGCAACTGAGCCCCTTCCAAAGCAGCACTACGGTAGAGCGGTGGACTCCCTTTACTTTCTTATTCCAAAGAAAGACGGACATTCAGACCTATCTTACATCTCCGGCCTCTAAACTGATACATCCCGTCTGAACATTTTCCTATTGTCACACTATAAAATGCCATAGCACTCCTAGAGGAAGGAGAATTCATGGCTACTCACAACCTAAAGGATGCATGCTGCTGCATTCTCACTCACCCTGCTGTCTGTGGTTCGTGGTAAGTGGACGCTATCATCACTTCAAGGTTTTGCCTTTTTGGGTCAAACCGCTCCAATGGTATTCACAACCTGCCTAGCTGTAGTAGCCCCCCATTTAAGGAGACAAAACATTAATATTTTCCCTTCCTGAGATGACTGACTGATAAAGAGTCCATCATTGGTTTGCATAGCACTTTTCACCCTAAGTGGGATGGGTATGCCCAGACGTGGGTCCCTTGCTCACTGTGTCACTGGATTCAAGCTAGCCTGGCTGATGACGGGTGATGCCCTGAAACCGGTCCTAGGATGCTTATTTCCGCTCCTGGGAGGACCCGGCTTGGCAGTTCGGTCTGGACTGTTCCCATGAGGCACAGAGTCAAGACCGATTTGCATATGGCTGGGTCTAAACTGGGATGGCATGGTGAGCATAAGAACGATGGATTTAACCCAGATCTCTTGACTGGGGTTGAATGTATGATTTATTCAGCATTACGTCCATCATTTGTTTGCGTAGATAAAAAGTCCAGACAAACCCAAGTGTATAAAAGATACACTAGCCACGATCAGTCTTCGTCACCGGTTAGAATTTTCAATAAGCGCAACAACATCCCACCTAGAACTGCTTCAAGTCCAAACTTATCTCGGAGGGATTCTCAATTCAGTCACCCCAATTCAAAGAGGGTTCCTTACTTCCAGAACCACTGTTCCCTTTTTCAGCCGCATTGGCACCTGCCAGTAAGGATGGTAATGCATCTCCTAGTTATGATAGCGTCCTGCATAGCCACTGTCCCACATGCCAGACTGCATATGTGCCCATTACAGGAGTATCTTGCATCAGTGGTTACAAGTGAAGGGCAGTGTAGAGGATCTAGTATTGATTTAGCCCAGGATCTATCACACACTGTAATGGTGGAACAGCAACAGCCTGTTGCAGCGCAGTAACCTTCACCACAAGTGACCATCGCTACGGACTCTTCTCTAATAGGTTGTGAGGCACACACGATGGACCTGACAGTACGGGGGTTGTGGACCACTGAGCAAAAGACCCTCCACATCAGCTTATTTGAACGACTGTCAATAAAACTGGCACTGAAATCTTTCGTCCAGGATATGCAGCACAAAGTAGTCCTCCTGAAGGCAGACAACGTGGCAGCCATGTATTACTTGCAGAAACAGGAAGCTAGCCACTCGCTCCAGCTGTCCCAGCTAGCACAGAGGAAATAGAATTGGCAATTCACCGTCGCATTCTCCTCACTGTAGAGTGTTGACCAGCGTTGTACAACTACGTTGCTGGCCTCCTCAGTATTATTCAGCTACAAATTCCCAAGTGGGTACTCCCCCTTCAGGTCCTCCTTCTACACTTCCAACTTTGGGGAACACTAGCCCTAGATGTCACATTGTCACATCGCAGAATGCGAAATGGCAAAATTTCGCCTCCAGGTTTTATCACCCAAAGTCCAAGGAACATTATTTGGATTATTACGTCAGGGATCTTTGCAAACACTTTTCCACCTCTCCCACTACTACCTTATTTGGTGAGGAAGCTCAGGCAGACACCCCTCACATTGATTCTGATAGCCCCCCCCTGGGCAAGACAGCCATGGTATACAACCCTACTAGATTTATCTGTAGTTCCTCACAGATGTTCTCCAACAGGCAGGACCCTCTCACACAGAAACAACCCCTAAACTTTCAAAAGGCAGCGCTAACTTACACGTCTGTACGACTACAGTTAGCAGCGTGTACTGCATAACTCCAGAACAGGGAATAATATTAATGCGATTTGTAGAGTGCATGGCTACTTCTAGCGAAGTGTCCCAGTACTGGGATACTGACTTCGGAGAAAGTAACAAGTTGCCCGTACATCTTAAGAGGTTTTAACAAGATCTAAAGAGTCAGGTCTTTCGGATTTTCCTGAAATGCGTTTCGGAGGGGACTAGCCGGATTCCAACCAAGAGAGAGTTCCAGATTTTTGGTGCAAGATGACTGAAGGCTCTGCTTCCAGTTCTGACTCTTTTGAATTTGTGGATAAATGCCTGTTTTACGTCGGCCGATCTTAGGTCCCTAGTTGGAACGTAAGGGGTGATCATTGGCTGCAAGTAGAAAGGGCCTTGAGAGGCGAGACCCGTATACCAGAAGCATAGAGCCTTGAACATAACACTCTGCTTTACAGGCAGCGAATGCATTTTTCCCAAAGCGTTGCTGATGGAGGCATGCTTTGGGCGTTCCGGACCATTTAAAGCCTGTTCAAACTGGATTGGGATATTCCCAAGTAGAAAACATAAAGGAAGTCCAACCGGGATATGCCCAGTGCCTGGACTACAGTTTTCTGGGCGGGTTCAGGTAAGAAGTTGATAATTTTCTTCAGGAATTTTAATATCCTCAAACATTTTCCTGAGAGAGTATTGATCTGGGCATCAAAGGAGAGTTGATCATCAAACCAGATGCCCAAATGTTATACTTTGGGCTTGGGAGCTTGTAAAGGGCCAAGGCTGTCAGGCCACCATGCATTGAACCAGATATTATTTATGCTTGCCCAGGACCAATACCTCCATCCTCCATACATTCAGTTTCAAGCAGTTGAGGTTTATCCAGGCAGAGACCTCTGAAGGAGAAGAGCTGAAGGAAGAGGCCAAAGCTCGCTGTTCAGAGGAGCAACAATCACACTTTGAAATCCCTGTTGCTAAAGCATTCATGGAGGATAATAACTCCAAGGTATTCACCGGTTCCAGTCTGTCATCATATTGTGGTACTAACCAGGTTCATGTGCCCTTCTTTTGATTCTTTGCACTCATGTCCACTTCTATTTTAATCATGGAAAGTTGCTTTCTTGATATCAATTACTTCCTGTCCGTGAGATGCATGGTACTCCCAGATTGAGTATTACTTAGAACAGCCCCAAATTCTTGCCAAAAGTAGTATCCTCTTTTCACCTGAACCAAACTATTGAGCTACCAGTTTTCTTTTCCAATCCTGATTCTGTAGCAAAGAGAGCTCTTCTTGTCTGCTGTTGGGTCTCTGTCCATCTGTCCTGTGTGCTTGTTAGGGTTGTGGAAACAGATTCATCTTGTCTGCTTCTCCCATCAGCGTGATCAGAGCCTCTTTATGTCTGCTCTGTTTACTCAAAAACAATGAGAGTTACTCCTTTGTAAACCCAAAGGGAATGGAGCATCAATATACGTTCAGTAAACAAGAATTTATCCCTTAGGGTAAAAATTATACCATTAGGTATCATCAAGACACTGAACCATCAATCATTCGGTTACAACCATACATCCTGATGGACCACAGTGAAATACTCACAAAAAGATTTGGTTATCAAAAAAGTGAAAAAAAAATATATATATATATATGTATATGTATATATACATATATATATATTTTTTTCACATAACTTTTTATATATATATATATTTTTCACATAACTTTTTTGATAACCAAATCTTTTTGTGAGTATTTCACTGTGGTCCATCAGGATGTATGGTTGTAACAAATTCTTGTTTACTGCTCTGTTTACTTACACATCTCTCACAAGGGTCACTGCATCCTTTGCACCCTTAATGCATATTTGTTTTTATCGTGTAGGCTTTTCTTGACTTGAAGGCTCTTTGATTCTATACCGAGTTGCGTTGCTTTGTAATAGACTTTGCCAATGAACATGTATTTATAAAATAACATGGACTCCTAGATGGTAGAAATGGTAGCCCACAATCTGTGAGCCCAGTCCGCTGACACTTTCTCTATGGTTGGTTGCGAATTTAAATCACTGATATGTCATGACCAGCTAAGTACACAATTTGTACTCCAGGGTAGCTAGGTTCAAATCCCAGCAAGACCTCTTGTTGAACATGTGTGATATTGTGAACTTGACTTTATCTCCCTTTGCCTCGGTTCCCTTCTCTGCCACCCAGGACCACCTACACGGATGCTGGATGCTTGTTGTAATTCTTTTGAAGAAGCGAACACTAACGCTATATGAAAATGTTGAATATAAAAATCTCTTTTCTGATTGGTGTCTCGTTGCTCTGCAGTATTTTCCTTGTTTGCTTTCCACTGTTCGCCCCCAGCCTCCTCCTCTTATGGAAAAAGCTGTCTGCATCTGTGTCTGCTGTGACTGATGCCCGGGTTCAGAGGTTCCTGCCAGCTGGGAGAACCCGAGGCAGTTTGATCCGCAGGAAGAGAGGATGTTGGCTTTAGTCTTGCAAAGGCCCAACCCTCTGTACACTTCTGTGTGTAAATAGGAAACGCCGGGTCTAGGATGCCCAAGGTAAACAAACAAACACGGGAGATGCCAGGCGGGCACAGTTCCTTTAGTGACACAAACACCTGGGCGCCGCAGCCAGTGTGTGCAGCTGGCACATGGCTTTCCGTTTGGCACCAATGTGTATTTTGTGCTGCAGCGGAACAATGTTTTTTCTGTGCTGCGGCAAACCTTGAAATCTTGGATTCTTTCAGGAACTCCCCTCATATCTGTTTGATGCTTAAGTATTTCTTGCAGATGGTCTAGAAGGTATTCAGAAGGAATCTAAAAATATGGTTATTTTCTAAGAACTAGGGCCTAGCTACAGTAAGTTCTTGCGCAGGTGGTCAGACTGAGTTACGAGCGCCAAGATGCCTGTTAGGTGATAGTGCACTTTAGAAATGCAATAGATAAATAAATAAATAAATAAAGCACGCATGGCCTAGTGCACCCCCTTCTGCAGCCTTGAGCAGCTCGTCTTGCTCACTCGGTTCTCTCTGGCCCAGGGTCTGTTGACTCCTCCACGCCTCTGCTACTCATGTTAACTTTACTCTGTAAAGAGAGGGACATTCAAGTTAGTGTCATATAAATATATTCAGAAACCACCTGTCCTGTAATTCTCAAGTCAGAAAGAAGCACATATGGGGGAAGATGCCTTTACGTGGAGGAGTTTGTATTCACAGCCCAGGGGTGAAGGGTGGTCTGTGCTGTGCTTTTAGAAGGGACTCGAAGCCAGGGGAGAAGGGTGGTGTGTGCTGTGCTGTGCTGTTAGAAGGGACCTTGACTCAGCCCAGGTGAGAAGGGTGGTCTGTGCTGTGCTGTTAAATGGGACCTGGACTTGAAGCCACCTGACCCGGACTCAGCCGGGTGAGAAGTGTGGTCTGTGCTGTGCTATTAAAGGGACCTGGGCTCGAAGCCAGATGTGATGGGTGGTCTGTGCTGTTAGAAGGGACCTTGACTCAGCCCAGGTGAGAAGGGTGGTCTGTGCTGTGCTGTTAGTAGGGATCTGGGCTCGAATCCACCTCACCTTCACTCAGCCAGGTGAGAAGGCTCGAGAGAAGACTTAGTTGAAAGAGAAAATAACAACGTGGGTAGTAACGATTGCTTTACAAGTTGTAGTAAAAAAAATACCACCATCTATCCAGATGTTTTCAGTAAATAGTACATTGCAAAAACCAGTGATGTTTCTTTAGGTCAATGGTTCCCACCTCTGCCCCTGCCAAAGTCACCACATGCCACATCCTAAACTGATGACCCAACTCCTCAAACTTAAAGTGTGGCCCAATCTGGACTGCAGAGGTGTGTTCAGTGTTGCACAAGACCTCTCAAAAGAGATAAATTACGTTTCTCTTGTCGTCACAGAGGGGTAGGGTGACCAACTGGCATGGGTGCAGGTACCAGTCCTTCCAGCTGGTCAATTCCCTATCTACCTCTGGCAGGTGTGCCCCATCTCTATCAGGGGTACAATGTGGTGTTTGCACTAATGAGACCAAGCCTAATTTACCAAGCCCTTCTTATTTGATTTGATTTTGAATTTGAGTTGAACCAAGCCCTGCTGCTTGTACTTGGCTTTATTTACCCTTCCGTAGGAAAGGTTGATGGCCTACCCGGAAGTTGGGTACTACTGTTCTCTTCTCTTACCTCCGTTACGAGTGATGTCCCTATGGTCCCCTGTGTCCCAATTTGGGCCTTCTGATTAGGGGTTGGCTGAGCCCTGTATTTAACCCTCACCACCCAGGCACTAAATTTAGGATTCACTGTTAAGTATTGTGGAGTTCGCATCCAAAGCCATGAGTATATTTGTTAATAAGTGATTGTGGTCAGCGCAATATCCTTATCTCTACTCGTTGAACTCCAGTTGCATGGGAGTACAGTGCAGGCAGGAAATAGGAACCCTTGGGGATTTAAAACTACTGCTCTCTTCGTAACCACAGTTCTGTCTGATATAATCCATTGTGCACTGTGTGCAAATTGGTGCTTTTAAATTTGGGGGGTTGACCAAGCCCTTGTTTACCCGATCCCCCGACCCCATACTTGGTGAGTCCCAAATTTGAGGGTTCAAACTGATAACCATATGCTGCACCAGAAAGTGAAATATGGATCTCCAGGAGAGGGTCATTGGGCGGGGACAGGGTGGAGTCTTGTGACCGATGGTAATCCCCACCCCACCCACTGGAGCTACCACCTTAAGCATGGCCCTCTCAACCATAGGAATCATATGACAGGTATTTAATTCAAGCTGTGTCATGTCCTTTCTAGGACGCCAGGCGAGCCTCTCCCACCTAAACCAAGTAAAAGGAAGATCGAACAACCGGGGGTGAGTCCTGAGGTTCCATTGCTTGTGGATGGTGAGGACACTGAGTAAAACATATGAGCAAATTTACCTGCACCTTCTTAAATATGAATGCAAAATGTGTTCTGGTAATTGTCAGCATTTGCGCTCCAAACCCATGTTTCTCGACACTATTGGAGCCACAGCACACTTTTTGGCATGACAAACTAACTCAACCCACCTGGCTGAATGGTGGCAGGGGTTTATAAGCTTAAATGCAGGATCTTATTACCTATACTCTCATGTTTACAGAGTGCGCATTATCTATATAAATGGCCAAAAGGAAACCCACTCTATTTACACAGTTTCCTGCCAATGTACCCTTTTTCCCCTATATGGGCGAATGTAAAGCCTATAGCATTGAGGACCCTACAGTCTTATTGCGATCGGGGGGGGGGGCAGTACCCCTAGTATTTTGCTTCATTTCATGTCCTTGCCTGCAAGCCCCTCACCATCTGACTTCAATCTTTAGATACTGTGACGTCATGCTGATGTCCCCACCCTAGCGTTAGTCGCCCAATTCCAAACTTATGCTTATGTATACCATAATGCAGACAAGTGGATGGAAAAGCTTTTGGTTTGGTGGGAACAGTAGGAGAACAATATGTACAGATACCTGCCCTTTATTTGAATAATGGGAATGCCGAATGTTTTTTAATAAATGGTAGCATTTGTGCTCCTACCCGCAAATTCCAAACTTTGGAACCACAGCACACTTGTTAGATGACAAACATACGCAACTCACCTAGCTGCGATGGCGATAAGGTTGGCAAATTTTGTCTTAAGTGAAGCAACCTGTACCACTCACTCGTTTACGGGGGGCACATTTTCTGCTGATATGACCAATACCTTTGCTCAGACAGTTTTATTGGTAAAGCTATGGCAAACAAATTAATAGGTGGCAAATCTGGTTTCAGTGAATGTTTGTCTATTGTCCATCTGCCAGTATGTACCTTTATTTGTGTCGGCTATGTTAACATTGTTGCTTCCGTCACACTTCAGGATTATAGAAATGTGGTTAATCTTTTGCTTTCTTCACTGCTGAGTGTGCCCAGTCCATTTACCAATATTTCTTTACATTTTCCGTTTCTGACTGCAAATGGAATGAGATTGCAAGCACCAATCCCAGACAAATGATAACATTTTAGCATATTCTGTCAGGGGACATGGCCTTGTGTTCGAGGCATGTGGGCTGCTGAATTCATATCTATAGCATAGATCGCCGCCTAGTGTTGGGTGCGGATGATTGCACATTGTTGTCCTGGAAGAGTCTTCGAAGTATCACGAGATAGGTGGCTCCTCCCCTGGACTACAGTGCGCATGGGCATCGGCTCCATCCCCAGATTGTTTTTTTCCGCCATTGGGTTTGGATGTAATTACGTTATCTTCAGTTCGGAATCAACATAAACTTTTTCGAGGCCCGAAGGCCTTTTTCGAGCCGTCGGTATTGTTTGCGTTCGGTGCCCAGTTCTGTTCCGACTCGGTTCCCGAGTTGGACATCCGGGGAGTCGCGTGGCTCTTCGGTGATCGAGGCCCAGTCGACGCAGCAAGACCTTCGACGACACAACATGGAACGGAGCCTGTTCAAGAAGTGTCCCGTGTGTGGATCGAAGTATCCCCACATCGACGTCCACCCGGTGTGCAACAAGCGCCTGTCGCCGGACCACGATGAAGCCAGCTGTATGGCGTGTTCCAGGTTTCGTTCGAAGAAGACGATTCGGCTTCGGCGCGTGGCACGCATGGAGGCCCGGCAGACGGCCCCGGCACCGGTGGACATCTTCGTCAACGAAGAAGCAGACAAACAGGAAGTTCAGTTGCAGATTTCACCTCCGGCGGTGGAAATCGACTACGACTATGAAGCGGATGTCGAAGGCCTAGAAGTAGAAGAAGTCGTCCATGAGGTAGGAGACGACGATGAGGCCTATGGGGCCATGGAAGATAGCTCAGAGGAAGAGCTATGCCCCGTTCGAACAATTACGAAGGCTCAGGTCGAGTGATCGCCACACGGCCTTCCCCAAGACCTTCTACCAGGATCCACGGCCCCGCCTCCAGGCCCGGCTACGGACACTTCGGCGGAGCCGCCATTGTCGAAACCGAAAGTGAAACCATCGGTGTCGACAAGACCGAAAGTGGTTGAGACGCAATCGAAACCGGAGACGTCTGCTCCTCTGTCGACACCCTCGTCTTCCAAGGTGTCGGGACAACCCAAGCCGAAGAAAGCTATCGACCCGGTGAAGTCGGGCAAAGGCACCGAGCCGAAGGTGGTTAAGGGCGTCGAGCCGAAGTCCAAGAAGGGCATCGAGCCGGAGTCAAGCAAGAGCGTTGAGCCGACGACTGGGGCCCCAAAACCAGTCATCCAGGCCGCCGAACCGACACAGCCGGCGTCGACGTCTGCTGCCATGGAAGGAGGGCGTAGCGCCCCTACGAAGGATGCTCCTACGCCTCGCCCGGAAAAGCCCAAGCCATCGACGCTCGAGTCTTCCCATGTTAGTGGATCGAGATCGTCTGTCGGGTCGACGAAGCCGTCCGCTTCCTTTACGAAGCAGGTCTCGGACTCCCTAAAACGCATCAGGGACAAGGCTTCGGCGGAAGAATCAATGACACCTTCCGGCCCGAAGCAATCGGTCCCATTGCCAAAGTCTTCGACGCCAATCCTCTTCACGTTGCCGCCGAAAGTGGCACCGAAGGCCTTCGCACCACGATCGGTGCCCAAACCAAACTTGCAGGGATCTGCGGGGTCGAAGCCAGCTCACCCGGCTGGGGGCTTGACGCATCGACCACCCTTGGTGGAGGAGCAGTCGGAGCATTTCATCGATGCCGACACCGGGAAGCTTACGCTTTACAAAAGAAAGATCACGGCGGCACAGCCCTTGGAGTCATACACGATTCCTCTAAAGCGCAAGAAGCCTGATTCAGATTCACCTGTGTTGGTCGAGCCACTGGTTCCTCGGACTGCACGACTTGCCACACCCTCACCCACTTATTCTGATGTGGAGGATGCTGGGGATGAGGACGAGGAATACAACTTTCCTGCCAACACGGATCCTGATGAACAACAGCACTCATGGGTGGGGGCAGGAGACCAAGGGGATCAGCAGACCGCCCATGACCCTCAGGTGTACAACGTCAAGACCTCTCCCACTGAGGATTCTGCGGCATTTAATGCCTTAATTGAAAGGGCGGCCAAAAACCACGACGTGGAGCTCCACGCTGACCCTGTGGAGGTGGACTTCCTCTTTGACACTTTTTCTACAGCTGAAAAGACTGTAAAGACTCTCCCAATGCTGAAGGGGGTCCTAAAACATGCTGCGGACATTTTTAAGGAACCCACGCGGTCAAGGGTAGTCAACCCTAGAATTGAAAAAAAATACAGACCGGCACCTGGTGATCCTACCTACATCAAGGGCCAGTTGCCATTGGACTCTCTGGTCGTTTCTAATGCCCGCAAAAGGGCGAATTCGCAAACCACTGGTGAAGCTCCTCCCCCGGACAAGGAATCCAAAGTGTTGGAGGCATCAGGAAAGAGAGTAGCAGCTCAGGCGGCCAATATCTGGCGTATCTCTAACACGCAGGCACTCTTGGCTAGATACGACAGGGCACACTACGACACACTAGAGACCCTGTTGCAACATCTACCTGACCAATATAAAGAGGCAGCGGAGATGCTTATCCAGGAAGGGAAACTCATCTCCAACGCTTCCATTAAGTGTGCCCTAGACGTTGCGGACACCGCAGCCAGGGAAATTAACACCAGGGTGATGTTGAGACGTCAGGCATGGCTCAGAATCTCCGGGTTTAAGCCGGAGATACAGACCACCATCCTCAACCAGCCGGTAAACCCTGACAGAATATTTGGTCCTGAGGTGGATACCACCCTGGAAAAAATAAAGAAGGATACCGAGACTGCTAAGTCCATGGGAGCTCTCCAGTCCCGACAGTTTAGAGGGAGCACTTTTCGTCGCTCAGGCAATAGAGGTGTTTCCAGAGGCCAAATGTCCCAGCAAACGCAATTCAATAAAGGTGGGGCGCAATCCTGTTACACCAAGCAAAATAGAGGAGGATACCGGGGCAACAGCGCCAAGGGCAGAGGTCGAGGTAACAACAACTCCCGCTCCTCCGCCACCAACAAACAGTGACGCCCTGTCACTGCCCCCCGACCATACTACACCTGTCGGGGGGAGACTCCAGGGGTTCCTGCCAGTCTGGAAATCCATCACCACAGACAGGTGGGTCAGAAAACGTATCCAGTTCGGTTATTGTCTGGAGTTAACATCCACTCCACCCAACATGCCACCAAAACACCGTCCTATGTCCGCGGAGCATTTGCACTTATTGCAGCAGGAGGTACTCGTCATGCTGCAAAAAGGGGCAATCGAGCTCGTGCCGGTGGAGGAAGAAGGCACAGGAGTGTACTCCCTGTACTTCTTAATCCCGAAGAAGGACGGGTCCCTCAGACCCATACTGGACCTCAGACCCCTAAATCAGTACATTCTATCAGAACACTTTCATATGCTCACACTGCAGCAGGTTCTCCCGTTGCTCAATCGGGGGGACTTCCTCGCAACCTTGGATCTCAAGGATGCCTATTTTCACATTCCACTGCATCCATCACACAGAAAATACCTCAGGTTCACCATTCAGGGTCACCATTATCAGTTCAAGGTCCTCCCTTTCGGGGTGACCACTGCGCCCAGGGTGTTCACGATATGCCTGGCGACGGTGGCGGCGCACCTCAGACGGCAGAACGTTCACGTTTACCCTTATCTGGACGACTGGCTTGTCCAAGCAAAGTCGGCCCGGCAGTGCGCCGCCAACATGTCCCACACCATTCACCTTCTTCACGATCTGGGATTCTCACTAAATTACCCAAAGTCGCACCTTCAGCCTGCCCATGTGCGGCAGTACCTGGGCGCAACTATAAATACTCTGGCAGCCACGGCTCAGCCGAATCCTGTGAGAATCGACAGCATTCAGTCGCTGATCCGGAAGTTCAGACCGCAACACTCGCTTCCAGCGAGAGTGTTCATGCAGTTGATAGGCATGATGGCCTCCTGCATCTTCATAGTCCCGCACGCGAGGCTACATATGCGTCCGCTCCAAGAATGCTTGGCTCATCAGTGGACTCAGGCTCAGGGACAGTTGAACGACCTAGTGTTGGTGACCGGTCGGGCATACAGCTCTCTGCATTGGTGGAATCCACACAACCTTTGCAAGGGCCGACCGTTTCAGGAGCCTGTGCCACAGATTACCCTGACCACGGACGCATCTCTCCAGGGATGGGGAGCTCATGTACTCCACTACACTGTGCAGGGACTATGGACTACGCAGCAGAAGAAGATGCACATCAACTACCTAGAACTGATGGCAATCTTCATGGCATTGAAGTCTTTCAAACTACATCTGTGCAACAAAGTCGTGTTGATCCGGACGGACAACATGACGGCCATGTACTACATTCAAAAGCAGGGAGGTACACACTCCCCACAGTTGTCTCATCTGGCTCAAAGCATGTGGAAGTGGGCCATTCAGAGGAACATCTTCCTCATGGCAGAACACCTCCCGGGCAAGGACAATCAGATGGCGGATCTACTCAGCAGATACAGCCACCAAATGCACGAGTGGGAGATACACCCATCGCTACTCCGCCCGTACTTCCAACAGTGGGGTCACCCAGAGATAGACCTGTTTGCCACAAAGGAAAACGCAAAATGCCAAAGCTTTGCCGCCAGGTTTCCTCACCCACAGTCGCAGGGCAATGCGATATGGATGAACTGGTCAGGCAGATTTGCGTACGCTTTTCCCCCAGCACCTCTGATACCGCCGGTGGCACGAAAGCTAAAGCAACACTCGCTGACGCTCATCCTGGTTGCTCCAACGTGGGCACGCCAACCATGGTACACCACGTTTCTAGAACTCTCCGTGGTACCGCATCACAGGCTACACCTCACGCCCAGGCTCTTGACGCAGAGCCATGGCGACATTCAGCATCCAGATCCGCAACAGCTCAACCTAGCGATCTGGCTCCTGAAGTCTTAGAGTTTGGCTACCTTGACTTGCCTCCTGAATGCATGGATATCATACGGGAGGCAAGGAAGCCCACTACCAGAGCTTGCTATGCAGCAAAATGGAAGCGGTTTGTCATTTACTGTACTGAACACAACATCAACCCGCTAGATGCATCCACTCCCAACATCATCTGTTATTTGTTACATCTTTACAAATGCAATCTAGCATACGCTTTCATCAGGATACACTTATCCGCCATAGCGGCTTATCTCCAAAACAGGCGGCATCTCTCCGTTTTCAGAAGGCCTGCCATTAAAGCCTTCCTAGAAGGCCTGAAGCGGGTCATCCCTCCCAGGACCCCGCCGGCTCCTGTATGGAACCTCAATGTGGTCCTCACCAGGTTGATGGGCCCACCTTTTGAGCCTCTACATTCATGTGAGGTTCAGTTCTTGACATGGAAGGTGGCTTTTCTCATTGCCATTACGTCTCTACGACGTGTTAGTGAGCTACAGGCGCTCACTGTACAAGAACCATTCATTCAAATTCACTCCAACAGGGTGGTGCTGCGCACTAACCCTAAATTTCTTTCTAAAGTGGTTTCGCAGTTCCATGTCAATCAGACCATTGAACTGCCCGCGTTCTTTCAGAACCCAGAAACAGTGGCCGAAAGAATGCTCCACACTCTTGATGTCAAACGAGCTTTGATGTACTACATCGATAGGACCAAAGACTTTAGGAAGACACAACAACTCTTTGTTGCCTTTTCAGCCCAGCACAAAGGTAACCCCATTTCCAAAGCAGGTATAGCCAGGTGGATCGTTAAGTGTATTCAGATTTGCTATCACAAGGCTAAGCGCACTTTAACGGTCCCCCCCAGAGCCCACTCCACCCGCAAGTTGGGGGCCTCCATGGCTTTCCTTGGTAATATCCCTTTGGAAGATATTTGTAGGGCAGCCACATGGTCTACACCACACACATTTACTAAACACTACTGTGTAGATGTGCACTCCAAGCAGCAAGCAGCTGTGGGGCAGGCTGTTCTTAAGACACTTTTTCAGACGTCTGCAGCTGGCACAGGCGGCCGCCGTTAATGGAGGGACTGCTATTTATTCTATGCTATAGATATGAATTCAGCAGCCCACATGCCTCGAACTGAATATGCTACTTACCAGTATATATCTGTTCTTGGCATGTAGGGCTGCTGACATTCATATCGCCCGCCCTCCTCCCCGGCGCCAGTAGCGGCTGCAGAATTTACACTTACTCTTAGCATGGTCATCGCTCACACTGTTACACTCCATCTTCGCCACAATGGCTAAAAACAATCTGGGGATGGAGTCGATGCCCATGCGCACTGTAGTCCAGGGGAGGAGCCACCTATCTCGTGATACTTCGAAGACTCTTCCAGGACAACAATGTGCAATCATCCGGACCCAACACTAGGCGGCGATCTATGCTATAGATATGAATGTCAGCAGCCCTACAAGCCAAGAACAGATGCATACTGGTAAGTAGCATATTCATTTCTCCCTCTGTGTTGTGATCTGGACCGCTATGACTAAGCATTAATGTGACCTCGGCAAATCATGTGTACCCGTTCATCTTGTGATACACATCCACTGTGATTACTAATATGCTCCCTATCCGTGGTACTTTGTAGTAAATCAGTGATGATGACAACAGCAGGGCCTTTACTAAGCTGTAACCAGGGTTGCTTAATCCAGAAATTGAACCTAGTTCAATAGGTTTATCCCCAGAATTAATTGCTGTCCACCAGAATCAAAGACCTGCCTTGTTAACTGATTTAACGCCTAGTTTCATTGTAATTAGTGATACGAAACATTTTACTCTGCATAAGACTGACAGTCTAGCGTTGCCATTGCCATCACCCGTCCTATGCCTTTTGTAATCATCCTCTATCCTCCTGTGCAAGTGGTCATTTGGCTAAAAGCCTAAGAGACCGGGAAATGGTCTTTAACCCTCATATCCTCTGCACTATCGGCAAGCACCACTCACTGTTGCAGATGCCATGGGAAGCGAGCAAGCTGCTGGCCACATCTCGCCACCTGCTTAGTGCTATTCATCCCACATAGAGGCTCCAGTTAGTTGAAAGAGTGGGAAAATGTCTTGCTGGAGAGGATACAAAAGGCAATTATACATTGGTGACCGTCCTCCCCAAGCTACGTGACTGCCCCGCTTCTGGTGCTTAGAAACAAGTGGCCTTACTCATGCAGGTCTTTGTATAATTGCAATATGTCTATTAATTCCCTAAAGGAATTTCCCACGTGCAGTTGAATCCTGTGCTGTTCAGCTGCCTACCTTCAAAGGCTGTTTAACCCGTTAAGCGCAGCGTAGAATCCGCCGCGGTGCGGGGCCGTTTCCGTGCGCGGCGGGGCCGCTTCAGCCAACAGACGTGCGCAGCACTACTGAGGTAGTGCTTGTGACGGCCGTTGGCCGACGCACGAAGCAAACGGGCTAACTGTTAACAATATGAGTGGTGCGAAGACATTATGTCGGAGTCCAAGAGGTGCATTTTCATGTTTTGGTGCAGCCCCCATTTGTGTGGATGCTACTGGAACCCCTCGGCCTCACTGTGCGTGACCTAGGTGCTAAGACCAACTCACTTGATGCACTTGCATGTGACGTCAAGAGAAACTAGCAACAACTGGGTGGGGGCAGGTATGAATACCTGTCCCTAGCCCACTGCACACCGGAAATGACGCCGCAGAGGCGCCAGACTTTGGAGGGACTCCCGTGGGAAGGGGTCCCAGCAACTGGTGCGCGGGGATGTGCCTAAGGCGGCGCTAAGAGGGCGACCCTCTTACAGGGGCCCGCTGCTTGCGCCGCGGGCAGCCGCATTTCTCACGGTTTCTTTTCCTCTTCTTGTTCTCACAGTGTGTCCCGTTCCTGTCCCTCCCGCTGCTCTCTCCTCTTCTTCTCTCCTAACTGCAGCCAGCCCCTCTCTTCCCCAACCTCCGTTTGTCCACAGCCTCCGCCTGTCCTCCTTCCTCCCTTTCACGTCTGTTTCCACCTCTCTCTCACCCGTCCACTCCTCATCATGCTCCCGGGCACCCTGACTTCCGCCCCTTTCTCTCTCCTCCCTCTCACATTTTGCTTGTTCCTGCTCTCACCCTCTCCTCTCCTCACCCCATTCTGGCACTTTCATTCTTCCCTCTGCCCCCCGTTTCTCCCTTACCCCTCCCTCCTCTTATAGATTAGATTAGATTAAAATACTTATAGAGCGCGCTCATCTTCTTTTTCTCTCTGTCCTCTCTTTCTGCCCTCCCTTTGTCGCTGTACTCAGCCTGTCCTCTCTTCTCCCTCCTCCACATCTCCTTCCTCCCATCTCACTCTTTCTCTCAGCAGCATTTTTTGTTCTAGTTTTTTTTCTCATTTCGCCTGTCATCCCTTTCTTTCAGAATATCGTAATCCCCTCTTTCTTTACGATGGTCTTACTTCCTGGCTGACCCATTACTTCTCTACACCTCCCACACAGAGAGCCCCACTCGCCCCCCACCTCCTCCAGCATGTCCAGGAAAGAGTCAAGACATATGCAGGCCCGTAGAGTGACCTGTTACATGGACTTTCAGGGCCCCGGTGCCAGTGCACCAGCTGCACCGCCGCACCTCACCCGGAGTGAGGCATTCGGGGCCCCGGTGCAAATGCATTGGCTGTGCCGCTGGATCTTACCGGAAGCAAGGCATTCTGGGCCTGTCGGCGGCGGCGCCGCTGAACCTTACCTGAAGCATGGCATTCTGGGCCCTGACACCCGTGCACGTGCCACCATTTTGTGGTGCTCTTTCAGTACGCCTCCTAAGGGCATGGTTGCCTCTGCGCTTGCTTGCATTGTATGGCGAGGGCGCAGAGGCACAGTGATTCTCATTGGCATGGGGCCATGCCCCATGCCAATGAGGGAATGCCCTCTTGAGATGGCACTGGCGCTACATGTGCACATTCAGTATCACAGAATGGGATACATTAGCATCTGCGACCCACTTCTGTAATATGGCACATGCCCATTGCACCCCCGGGTCACACTGTATAATGCAACTGATAGGAGAACACAAGCATTGGAAGTAGGATTCCGCTGTCACAAATCAATAGCTTGCTGATGCTGTTAGGTGTAGAAAAATGTTTCCCCGTTGCTTTAGATTAATAAAAAAAAGTAATACTAGCTATCCTGATTTGCAGAATTAATGAGACCAGGGGCCTTATTACAGAGCGTGGCCCGTGGGTGCAACGGGCATGTGCGCCCGCTTTGCGTGCCTCTTGGGGCACTTTAATTTTGCCAAAGGGGCCGCAGACGCTAGTGCAGCTTCTGTAATATTGAAAGCGCTGGCGCACATGTAGCACCTCACCATTGTGGAGGAGTGTGGCTCAATGGTTAGAGCGAAAGTAAACTAATGACAGACGTCAATAGACCCTTTCCGCACTACTTTCAGCAGAAATCCATCTGCTACTTATTTTCAAAATTCAGATCCGTATGCTTTTATAATTTTCAACAAATTTATTGATGAGATTTTTCCTCAGACAATGTAGTAATCATTTTTTCTTTTTTTGTTACAAATGAAATCTTCGTTACTTCTTTAGTTTTTAATTCGCTCAGTTAGTTGAATTGTAATAACTGACATTCATTGTTTAAAAAGGAAAATTTTCCTGTCTTAATGCATTTCGGGATGCAAATCCCTTCATCAGGGGCACTGTAAAACAATTTGAAAAACAGTGTTTAGCCTCAGGCTATTGGCACACGTGGTAGTCCATGGGTTAATTGGATACTCAATTATACTGGATGTTACATTATGCGAATCATTTCATTTTCAAAAATATAAAAAGAATCATGTAAAGAAAGGTTTCTATGCACTGCAATATTCTTAACACATCTGCACAAACATATACTGGTAAACCCTCAGTTAGTCTGAGTCCTACATTTCATAAAGTTTCAAATGATTCGAAGTTTTTAAGAATACATAAAATACTATGTGATTGATGGTGCAAAAACTGAGTGGATCTAAACCATAAGCCTCTAGCGTAATCGCTGGTTGAATGCTGGTATAGTAAACCATAATGGAATACACACTCACCATGATTGCTTACTATCGAGTGGTGCTTTGGGAAACGGACCACTTCCGCAGTCCGTCGTCTATTTTCGTACCGTCCAGCATGGAGAGAGTTCAAAAGAACGCCGGTTGAATGCAGAACCCTGACCGCTGAAAGAGCCTACGAACAGCTTTCCACAGCAGGTACTGACTGTTGGTACTTTTGAGTATCACGTTCACCGCTAGCATAGTTTATCACATATCCTGAACTTTTTTATGGTATTTGTCATTCAGATAGATTCGCAGTTATATTCATAGCTGCACTGTTACAACTCGGCATATTGAACATCTACCAGGAGAGACCCCGGAAGTACGCAGTATTCACACAGAGCTCTGACTGCCAAAGGAGTCTGCGCGCAGCTCCCTTTAGCAGGTACAAAAACACGTTATTGATACGAAACAGTGTTGCGTTTCCTATTAGTAGAGCTTAACATTCATTCTTGAACTTATCTCACTATGGTATTTGCTTTTTAGATAACTCGTCAGTTTAGTCACCGCAACATCGTTCGTCAATGTTTCTACTTGGCTTATTGAACTACTGCATTAGTGACTTGTTCCTCTAGCCCCGGCTAGGTAAAAAATATTTTTTTTGATTGAGGCTTTTGGTATTTCGGTTACTATTGGCACTCAGGTAACCAATCTATATTTTATATTGTTTGTGTTTCACAGCAACTCAGACCCTAATCGCTCACTGAAGTAACGTCAGCAAAGCTAGCAGCCCGAGATCGACAGCTGCCAACAGGTACTTTAGATTTAGAAACGATTTGCATTTTACTGAAGTGTAGTTTAGCGTCTAGCTTACATATATTTTTCATACTTTGCATCCAGGAATATCGCCATTAACCACGAGCGATTGTCTCTTTAAGCTCTTTTTGAATCATCCACAGCTAATAAGGTAATATATTATTCAACCCTCCGCTGTTGTTGTAAGCTTCATCCACAGTCAAGTCTAGGTTTCACACGTGTGTGTTTATTTCACAGTGACTACTTCAAGCTTATCCACAAAAAATATCCCACTCTACAGCATTCTCTATTTACGGTATGACAAACAATCTCTTAGCCCCTGTTTATTATTTAAGCGTTTAATAGGAGTAATTAATCAGTACCATTCACCTATCTTTCAGGCGTTAGCTGGAACATCTCTTTGAACCTCCACCACAGAAAATTTCCCAAAGCACCACTCGATAGTAAGCAATCATGGTGAGTGTGTATTCCATTATGGTTTACTATACCAGCATTCAACCAGCGATTACGCTAGAGGCTTATGGTTTAGATCCACTCAGTTTTTGCACCATCAATCACATAGTATTTTATGTATTCTTAAAAACTTCGAATCATTTGAAACTTTATGAAATGTAGGACTCAGACTAACTGAGGGTTTACCAGTATATGTTTGTGCAGATGTGTTAAGAATATTGCAGTGCATAGAAACCTTTCTTTACATGATTCTTTTTATATTTTTGAAAATGAAATGATTCGCATAATGTAACATACAGTATAATTGAGTATCCAATTAACCCATGGACTACCACGTGTGCCAATAGCCTGAGGCTAAACACTGTTTTTCAAATTGTTTTACAGTGCCCCTGATGAAGGGATTTGCATCCCGAAATGCATTGGGACAGGAAAATTTTCCTTTTTAAACAATGAATGTCAGTTATTACAATTCAACTAACTGAGCGAATTAAAAACTAAAGAAGTAACGAAGATTTCATTTGTAACAAAAAAAGAAAAAATGATTACTACATTGTCTGAGGAAAAATCTCATCAATAAATTTGTTGAAAATTATAAAAGCATACGGATCTGAATTTTGAAAATAAGTAGCAGATGGATTTCTGCTGAAAGTAGTGCGGAAAGGGTCTATTGACGTCTGTCATTAGTTTACTTTCATTCATTCACCGTGGAGACTGGCCGCTCCTCCCCTTCCAGCACACCCCGGATAAACAAATTTACAATTGACATAAAAGCATAAAACAGAGCAAAAAAGGAGTGCATTTCACATCCCCAATTCACTTTCAATGGTTAGAGCGGCAGACCCTGATGCAGAGGTCTGGCCCGGGACCAGGGTTCAATTCCTGCCTCGGCGGGTCTCGGGTTCAATTTCCTCGGACCTGATAATTCTCGCCTGTGCCTATTCTAATCATGGGCCCCACGCTGCAACTCTGGGCAATAGCTTGCTTAACCTCCACAACGGCCCCACCAGCGCTGGGATGCCTGACTTCACCTTGGGGGTGCCCAGGAGTGGGCATTTCACAGGGAAAAGCCAGGAAGGGTTCCACAGCGGTATGCGTTACAGCGCCAGGACACTCCAGTTGGGGTGTAAGTGCGCTTTACAAGTAACAAAATTTCATTTTTTTCATTTCATATCTCAGTTGTTTGAAGGCGTGGCCCCATGTAAATCTCTTTGCCTCTGCGCTCCCGACATATGGATGCACACGCAAAGGCAAAGAAGCTGTCGGGAGGCGCACTGAGTTTTCCTTAGCCAGCCCCACCGTTCCTGTACATCAGTCTACTTGAATTGCACAGCACTTTGCATATATTTTGGGGTTTGCACCCCCCTTTCCACTGTACCATCTGCATTGTTTAAATCTGTTTTGTTTAAGCCAACAAACTAGAACTTAGATGAGGCATTCGACGTGTCACAATTTGTTGATACAAAATAATTGTAGTTTTGTGTACTTGTTCCTGGTCTGGGGGTGTAACACACAATGTAGGCCCTTCTGTTGCTGCAGGGATTCCCTGGGAGCCTCTCACATTGGATCAGGGGACACAATGCACGTATTGATTCTTACTCTAGGAACGGGGTGAACAATATTCAAGAAAACCAGGATTAGTGAGAAAGCAGGAAGTACAATTGAGAAAGACGTGATAGGGGGAGGTAAGAGATAGAATGAGAAAGTTCCAGGAGGGCATAAAGTTTGATGAACTGTCAGGTATAGAAAAGGGGGGGCGAGAGGAGACAAGGAAGTCTCGAGGAAGCAAAGATGCGGCGAGTGTTGTGAAGCATGAAAGAAGTGAGGTGGTGGGTCTGAGGAGGAGGAAATGGTCATCTGAGATCCCTGAGAAGCAGGTCATTATTTAGTGGAAGGAAATAGGAGTAGAAAATTTGGAGCAGCAGGAAAGGAATAACAACGCTCAAGGAATTCTGAGGATAGAAGATAGGTTTTGAGCAAGAACGGTAAGTGATGGAGGAGTTTACAAAGTATTTTTCATAAGTGCGAATTAAGTATCATCGCAGATGAAGATGAACGAGGTATGCTTAGAGCTTTTTTTTAGTACATCTGGGAATGGTTGGCATCCAAGTGGTGTAAGATTGTCTTTAATTCTACTTGGAAAGTGCCTTTGCTCCTCAGATCTTTTCTACACTGCCCTTGATTTTTAGTCACTTGTCGAGATATTTTGGTGGTTTGGGTCAAAGCCTACCAGGCAGCTGTCTGGTTTGCTAAAGGCATCGTGGGGACATTCGCAGAACGCCTGTTGTTTACCATTGGCTTTGTGGTTTGTAACTCACATTTTTGGCTTTCAGTTTTTTGGCTTGATTTGCTTTAGGCTGTCCAGTGTGAGTGCGTCCCTCCCGAGGAGTAAAGCCTTTTCACTCTACCTCTCCCTTTATTCTTCCACGAGTGCTCCTTTCTGTAAACTGGCCTGTAAATATTGTCACATTTGCTGTGCATTCCTTTTATAATTCTGAAGTGTTAGAAACAAATACTTTAATGTGATCAAATCAATAGACTACGTGATGCCATTTCCACAGTTTGTGCGCTGTATAGTTTTGTTAGTAAAACTATATGTCTGTTCGAACGTAATAGTAATTTCAATTGAAAATGTGTTGTCTGTAATGGCAGAGTGCGCCCACACCATGCAAACTCCACTCTACTCCAGCCCACTCTACGCCACTTCGCTGCACTCTGCTCTACTCCACTCCACTGCATTCTACTCCACTTAACTCTATGCCTCTCAACTTTACTCTGCACCACTCTACTCTAAGTCAGTGCACTCTATGCTACTCTTTACCACTGCACTCTTCATCACTGCACTCTACTCTACTCCAGTCTAGGCCTCTCTACTCAACTCTGCACATCTCCACTCTACGTCACTCTGCACTCTGTCACTGCAATCTATCCATTTTACGTTATCCCATTACACTCTATGCCACTCTGCTCTATGCCACAGCACTCTACCGTACACCACTCCACACCACTGCACTCTACTCCACTCTGCGCTGCTCCACTCTGCGCCATTCTACTCTAAACCTCTGCATTCTGCACCACATCTCTGTACGCCACTGCACTGTACGCCACTCAACTCTTCGCCAATGCACTCTACACCAATACACTATGACACTCTACTCTGCAATACTGTTCTCTCCACCACTGAACTGTACGGCATTCTACTCTACACTACTGCACTCTGTGCCACTGCACTCTACTCCACTCTGCACCACTCTATGCCACTGCACTCTATGCCACTGCACTCTATGCCACTGCACTCTACACCACTGTTCTCTATGCCACACAACATTACTGCACTGTACCCAACAGCTCTCTAATCTATGCCACAGCATTCTACGATGCTGCATTGTACACTGCTGAATTCTAAGCGCTACACTGCACTCTATACCAGTTCACTCTATTGTATCATACTGCACTCTCTATGCCGCTCTACTCTGTGCCACTACACCACGGTACTCTGTGCCACTCTACGCAACACCACTCTGCTCTATGCCATTTGATGCTACACCCTTGTACATCCTATGAGACTATACTCTGCGATACTGCACTTGACATAACTCTACTTTTCACTTCTACATTCTATGCCAGTGCACTCAACTCCACTGCACTCTATGCCTCTCTACTATGCATAATTAAACACTGCAGCACTCCTCGCCACTGTACTCTATCACTGCACTCTACAGCAGTACACTCTACTCGGCACCACTCTACTTTGCGTCACTCTATGCCACTCTACTATACACCCCTGCACCCCTCCACGCCACTGCACTCTACTATGCAACACTGCCACTGCATTATACAACGCTGCATTGTATGTCGTTGAATTCTATGCCGCTGCACTCTACGCCACTATACTCTCTAACACTCCACGCCCATGCGCTCTACACAGTCCACTGTACGCCAAGCCACTGCATCCCACGGTACGCGACTCCACTCTATACCACTCCACTCTACAACACTCTAGCCCACTCTTTGCCACTCCACGCCACTCTCCTCTATGTCACTAACTATTAGCCGTACTGAACAGCAGCCACGCTGGTGTACAAGATACCTAAAAGACATCTTGAAAAGCAGTAGATTTTACATGGGCGAGACCTACAGCTTTGCCAATGCTTGTTTTCACCGATTTCTTTACTTTGAGATTAATGCTGGCAGTTTTGGACTTAATCTTCCAGAGAGAACCAATGCCGGTCTCCTTGATTCAGTCACATTTGTTGTGCCAAAGACCAGCCTGGGGGCAGAATGAAGGTCATCGTAGGGCTTCCAGTTGCATTCTGCACTCCCATCAGAGTCAATGTCAGTACCAACAAGAGATGAACAACTCGGCTAAAATCCAAGATGCAGAAAAGGCTTTAACTTTTTTTAACCCCTTCGCTGCGGGGGTTAATTTCCCGCTGTGCTGGGGGGGTGGAGGGGGCACGCACGGCGCCCACATGCTCATGACGAGCTGAGCTCCTCATGAGGCACGGCGCTCATGTGCTCATGACGAGCTCAGCTCGTCACAGGTGCATTACCTGCCGTGGAACGCTCAGCACAGCAGGGGAATTATCCCTGCGTGTGAGCGTTCCACGGCTCATGACGAGCTGAGCTCGTCATGAGCACCGGAGCGCCGTGGCTCATGACGAGCTGAGCTCGTCATGAGCATGGAAGAGGCTAGGGAGGACATTTTATTAGACATTGCTTTACTTTTTTAAATGGTTTTCCTTCTTGTGTTACCGTGACAACATAGACATTTCAGTAAATTTCGACTTTTTTCGCATAGTTTGTCTTCCGTTTTAGCAACGGTTTTTCCAAATGTTTTTTCCAACATAAGTTTTTTAAAAGTATTACTTAATTATAGACACCTGCTCTGTCAGTGGTAAGAAAGGAAAAAACAATATATTGGATACAACTGTATATGTTGCATGATATTGTATGCCAGTTTTTGAATTTATTTTGCTTTACATGTTCCTGTGCTTTTTTATGCATAAAATGAGGTTTGGGAAAAATTCAAATTTTTTCCAAGAGGACCCACTACTGCTGAAAAATCCAGTGACCCTCCCACCCTTTTTTATGCATGGATAAAACCCGAAATAATGCAAATCAGGACACATTACATTCTTAAAACTACGAACTGGTGTACATATATGCACTTGAACTGCTTGTAATTCTTTACAATTCGACCAAATCTATATGAAGGCCTTTGTTTGCGGTTTTGAAATAAAGTCAAAATACTGGCTTCGAGTACCGGGTTGGAGTCTGTCTGGTAGCGAGTAAGGTTACCCTTCAAGTCCTGGGGCCTTACATTTTTCTTCTTACACACTTACTATCCAGGAAGTCCAAGGCCAGGCCAGCAGAGAGGATGGCTAAGGTTACAGTAACTGATACACCCCTTGGCTCGCAGCAGCTAATCTGGGGCACCCTTGTGCACTCAGTGGGCTGTGACCAACTTAAGTAATCATTATCTTTCTGCGTTGTAGTGTTAACATCATCTGTTAGGGAATGAGATGGGCTCGGTTCCAGTGAGTGAGAGCTGAGATGCTGCTGCAGTACCTGGGTGAAGGCAGCACTGTCCAGAGAAGGCCACCTATGGGCACTGACGAGGTTTCCGCTGAACTCACCCTCTGGAAGTGCGCCTTTGGAGATCGGAGAAGTCAGGGTGGCACTCCATCCGGGTGGTATTCAAATCAGGGAAATCGGCTGGCCCATGCAAAGATAGTTATTGTTTAGATCGGAGAAGCCGGGTGGTACACTCCAGACTGGATGGTGTTCAGATCGCAGAAGTCCGATTGGCATGTCCCAGGCTGGATTGAATTTGGATTGGAGAAGTTGGATGGCTCATGCTAGTTATTGTCTAGATTTGACAAGTTGGGTGGTACACTCCAGACTGGATGGTGGTCAGATCGCAGAAGTCGGATTTGCATGTACCAGGCTGGATGGAATTTGGATTGGAGAAGTTGGATGGCTCATGCTAGTTATTGTCTAGATTGGACAAGTTGAGTGGTACACTCCAGACTGGATGGTGTTCAGATCGCAGGAGTCAGACTGGCATGTACAAGGCTGGACGCGAATTGGAGAAGTTGAGGGTCCCATGCAAGGCTGGTCATTGTTTGGATTGCAGAAGTCCCAGGATAGGCTCCAGGCTAGGTGCTGTTCTGATTGGACAAGTCAGGATGACGCTCATCAGAATAGTTCAGGGTGCAACACACCAGGGTGGATGACATTCTTCGCTGTTGGCACCGTACAGACATGCCCAGGAAGACGCTGGAGGAGTTCACACGCAACATTATACGAGTAGGTAAGGCTACGTCATACTCATATGGGAAGGATCTGTTCTCAATTAATGTATTTTTGGGGTAACAGAGGAAGAAGGCTGAATTTTGTTCTCAAATGCTCAAATAAACCCATCTCACCTTATCATGGGAAGAGGTGTGGCGCAGCGGCCAGGGCAGCTGTCTCCGGAACCCGGGGGCTCACGGTTCAATCCCCGGTGCCGGCGGCAGATCAGCCCAGCACCATGTGACTCTGGGCAATAGCTCGCTTAATCTTCCCGATGGCCCCCAGCGCCTGGACACCCTCGGGTTATTGTTCGCGCTTTACAAATACTGGACATTTACATCAACTTAGAGATAAAGAGAATGTGAAGGCCAGCTTTCTACTTGAACCTGAGGGGCCCCTGCGCGATGTACAGAATTCACTTCTCCATTGAGACGTTGATGAAGAGGTATCCTTGAACACGGAATAATTTATAAGCCAATGACTTTTTTTCTAGTAGAAAGTTTGCCCAGGTATCTGAGGACCCAGTGTCCTCTCCCTTCCTGGATGCGCTGTTACTCTTGCAGTGTGCGCTAGACACAACTTCTCGAGATGATGTCCCTCAGACCAACATCCTGTCTAAAGGGGAAGTCTGGTGTGGGTGGGTCAGCCAATGAGAGGCACAGTCAGGCTTTAGCATCAGAGGACCAGCAGATATACAACATCCTGTCTGAAGAGGAAGTCTGGTGTGGGTGGCTCAGCCAGTGAGAGGCACAAGTCAGGCTTTAGCATCAGAGGACCAGAAGATATACAACATCCTGTCTGAAGAGGAAGTCTGGTGTGGGTGGCTCAGCCAATGAGAGGCACAGTCAGGCTTCAGCATCAGAGGACCAGCAGATATACAACATCCTGTCTGAAGAGGAAGTCTGGTGTGGGTGGATCAGCCAGTGAGAGGCACAAGTCAGGCTTTAGCATCAGAGGACAGGCAGATATGCAACATCCTGTCTGAAGAGGAAGTCTGGTGTGGGTGGGTCAGCCAATGAGAGGCACAGTCAGGCTTTAGCATCAGAGGACCAGCAGATATACAACATCCTGTCTGAAGAGGAAGTCTGGTGTGGGCGGGTCAGCCAATGAGAGGCACAGTCCGGCTTCAGCATCAGAGGACCAGAGAATAGACAACATCCTGTCTGAAGAGGAAGTCTGGTGTGGGCGGGTCAGCCAGTGAGAGGCACAGTCAGGCTTCAGCATCAGAGGACCAGAGAATAGACAACATCCTGTCTGAAGAGGAAGTCTGGTGTGGGTGGGTCAGCCAATGAGAGGCACAGTCAGGCTTTAGCATCAGAGGACCAGAGAATAGACAACATCCTGTCTGAAGAGGGAGTCTGGTGTGGGTGGGTCAGCCAAGGAGAGGCACAGTCAGGCTTTAGCATCAGAGGACAGGCAGATATACAACATCCTGTCTGAAGAGGAAGTCTGGTGTGGGTGGGTCAGCCAATGAGAGGCACAGTCAGGCTTTAGCATCAGAGGACCAGAGAATAGACAACATCCTGTCTGAAGAGGAAGTCTGGTGTGGGTGGGTCAGCCAGTGAGAGGCACAGTCAGGCTTTAGCATCAGAGGACAAGCAGATATACAACATCCTGTCTGAAGAGGAAGTCTGGTGTGGGTGGGTCAGCCAAGGAGAGGCACAGTCAGGCTTTAGCATCAGAGGACCAGAGAATAGACAACATCCTGTCTGAAGAGGAAGTCTGGTGTGGGTGGGTCAGCCAATGAGAGGCACAGTCAGGCTTTAGCATCAGAGGACAGGCAGATATACAACATCCTGTCTGAAGAGGAAGTCTGGTGTGGGCGGGTCAGTCAGTCTCTCACTGCTAAAGCCTGACTATGCCTCTGCAAAGTCAGGCTTTAGCACCAGAGGACAGGCAGATATAAACAAGGACAGTGTCCACTTCTCCTGCCCTGCCGCTGGCAGCTCCCCCCCTCTTCCATGCTCCTCCTCACTCACTGATAACCGTGACTTCAAGAAACGGTTGTTACTCCCTCTTTCCTCTCCTTCCGGTTATTTGTTCCCCTGTGAAATGGATGCAAAAAAACCAACAAAAAACACTTTTGCTGGAAATGTCGTCGTTTTCAGACATTTTTCTATTCCAAAGTGCAGCCTTGGGACGGACAGAAATAAAAGCTTCTAAATGTGAAAAATAACTAAATAAAGCACGACAGAAGGGGCGCAAAGTAGCCAGATTATTTTATTTACAGCCTAGCACATCGGCACCACTTTACAGAGTTTGCCAGTGAATCACTACTTTTTTGTCATCTTTCCATTGTTTTCTCTGATGGAGGTACCGTGCAATAGATGCTTGATGGGTGGATTGGAAAATAAATTGTGTATTGTGGCTCTGTGTTCAGGCATGTGTTCTTTTTTAAACCATGTTTCTTAACTTTTGTAAGGATAAGGCAATGGACATTAAAACGGGTCCCTCCTGGACTCTGTAGTCATGTCCTTAACTTTTTCAGGCAAAAACACGAATTGCTTTCTGAATAATGAGTGTAAAAGCGTTCAGGTAACCATGTTGCTCCTGCTTACATTTCACTTGCTTCACTTAATCTTGCATTCCTTTGAGTGTTTGCTTTTTCCAGGATGTTGTTAATTTTTTTTTTCAGGCAGCATATTACTCTTGTCTAGCGTGTAATTTGAATTGCGTCGCCTCCAGGTGTTTATAGCGGGGCACAATTGTGTTGTAGCTGATGGGGGTGCAAGTTTCTCTCAGTGGGGCAGTGTGGTGTTCAGTAGGAGGGAGAATGTGCCACTATGGTCAGAGGGGAACCAGGTTCAGCCTTCATGGCCAGTCCACCAGACCACTCTCCTGAGGGAGCAAATTCCTGTGCTAGACCTTAGAAGGGCCAGCTAGACCTTAGAAGCCCTGGTGTCTTAGCACCAGCAGGTGGACCCTAGCAGTGTCAAATGTGGGTTAACCTTGAAGGCCTGTCCACCACAATCCAAAATGAAGTTCACCTCCAGTCGTGCGAGCAGACGAGCAGACGTACGAAGCAGCACAGCCTAGAGCGACAGCGATCGCACCGGCTGTTTACTTCGGGTGGGTGTCATGTTTGCAAGTATATTATGTTTCTAAAAGCACTTGCTGCCTCGTTCCTGGCCTCCAGCAATTTTCGGCAACAATAAAAGTGTCATGATGACTCTGGTTATTAATGTTCTTCCTTGAGAGAGATGGAGTTTTGTCAAGTGGAAAGGTAGCGCAGAGAGTTAAGGTGCCTGCTGCAAAGAACATGTGCCCTGCAGATCACAAAGTGCACGTAATGAAAATAGGTCAGTGGGTTACTGCTTTTGTTATTTTCCGTTTCGAAGTCAAAATCCTAACATAGAGCAGTGAGCTATTAACTGTCATTTAGGAGCTGCAGGCAAACTGCAAGATATAAATTAGATTGTTCTGTTTTTTTCCCCAATCTTTGATTATCCTAATGTAGCAAAAGGGCTCACTTGGATAGAAATCAATTCTGGTTATTGAAGAGAACTCCGAACATTCTAAATTCAGAGTTTGTGTTTCTCTAGACCAATCACTATTAAACTCTACTGCCTACTAGTATTGTTGTCATGTGACTCCCACACCTTGTAGACTTTAGTCTTATGTAACATTTTCTATACATTTATTTACACAGGTATTATTGATTGTATCTGTTTTATTCAGGCCCGTCCTGCCCTTATGTATCTTCAACTGTTGAAAGAGGATTGTATTATTTTTATAGTGGAGTTTTTTAAAATCCACTGTGAAATCTAGGGCCTGTATGGATGTTTAGATATTGGATGATTTATGGAGGATCTGTTCGTTTTGAATGTTTATCTTAAAGTAAATATAATAGGAAGATATGTTTTCTGGCACATTGCACTTTATGGTTACTGATTAATTTGGGAGGCTGGGGGCCGGGTTCTATTTATAAATTGTGTATGGGGATTTACTTTTTAAATCATGTTTTAACGTATTGCTATTTTTATGTACATGCAATTTTTGTAACAGTCTGTGCAAAGATTTTACCTTATTAGTACCAGCCTAATATACAAATGCAGCAGTGAAAAAGGTAATCAGTCAACCTTTGAAAAGGGCTGTCCGCTTCGCAGAAACACAAGTCACATTTTTTAGTAACTTTTGATCCGTTTGAGCTACAAACAATTTATCAGTTAAAATTGTCAAATTATGCAGCAGATTGTGCTTTATGTGGCAAACATTGCAGAGACATAAGTATATAGAAAAGATTTGCAAAGTAGGATATTTTGCTTTTCATGTTTCAACTGCTCTTGTGGAAGAAGAGAGGAGAAGTGCTGATGACAGAAACTGCATGACTCAGAGAGAGAGAGAGAGAGAGAGAGAGAGAGAGAGAGAGAGAGAGAGAGAGAGAGAGAGAGAGAGAAGAGAGAGAGAGAGAGAGAGAGAGAGAGAGAGAGAGAGAGAGAGAGAGAGAGAGAGAGAGAGAGAGAGAGAGAGAGAGAGAGAGAGAGAGAGAGAGAGAGAGAGAGAGAGAGAGAGAGAGAGAGAGAGAGAGAGAGAGAGAGAGAGAGAGAGAGAGAGAGAGAGAGAGAGAGAGAGAGAGAGAGAGAGAGAGAGAGAGAGAGAGAGAGAGAGAGAGAAGAGAGAGAGAGAGAGAGAGAGAGAGAGAGAGAGAGAGAGAGAGAGAGACTCTCACACACACGGCTGTGCTGCACCTGTCCTCTGTGTGTGACGCTGGCCCTGGGAGCTCGTGATGAGATGTTTATGCCTTGCTCTGCCTTGAGCTTGTTTGGCTATACCTACGTATGTTTTAATGCTACCTCTAAGCACAAAGGTTTCGAGGCCAACTAACTCTTGCTGTTTTGCGGCAGGAGTTCAAGGTTTACCAGTTTGTGGAAGTACTCACAAAAGTCACCCTGGAAGTGGTATTCCTCAGTTGTGCACTCCCCAGTAACCCTTATCCATAATTGGATTATTTGGTGCGGGTGACTACTCACCTCAAGGAATAAACACAACCCTGAAAGTCACTAAATTAACCTGAGCTCAACCAGCTGCTAGTTATGGGACAGACCACACAGGCTTAATTTAGAGCAATATGTAAACTATTTATGCAGTACCAAAAAAATAATATAATCAGAATAATAAACAAAAAAATCCAAACTGAATTAGAAAACTAAAAGAGTACAATTTAATAAAAAGAATAACACCGAAATGACAAAAATGAAAAAAGGGGAACTGGAGATAAGAATGTTTAAAGTTTTTAACTATATATGGCTTCAAAAAGCGATATGCGGCAGTGATAGTGTGTGTTTGCTGTAGACTGGGACCTGGAATTTCAAGCTGACTGTGATGGAGCGCAGGTCGGAAACAACAAGCAGGTTCATCCTCGGCCGTAGATTTTCCCTTCTGAATTAGCGCCTGATTTAATTCTTGGCGGACAGCTTACTCCGTCACAACGGTGACGGCTATCCCGTCCACCGAAATATAAATCCCATGATATCCTATGGTATTTATATTTCGACGGATGGCATATCCGTCACCGTTGTGATGGAGTAACCCACCCACCAAGATCAAAATCAGCCCTTGAGTCCTTTAAGTCCTAATCTACCATGGGTGTATATATCCAAAGCCCACAGGACCTCAGGGAGGCCCTTAGAGACTCACAGTGTGTCGGACAGAGGTCATCAGCAGGGTTCAGTCCAGGTCCAGCTGCCACTGGTCCGCTGGGTATTTCCTTGAAAAGGTCTCTTGCAGCTTGTTGTCTCACTGCAGCCGCTCAGGAGGTGAGGCAACTGGCCCTTGGAGACCACTTCTTTGTCATGTGTACAACAGGGAGGAGGTCCAGTACTTTAGGGCAGTGGTTCTTAACCTGTGGTCCAGAGATCCATGGAGGTCCACGAAGGCTACTCAGGGGGGTCCATAACTGCTTTGAAAATTAAATAATAATATCAGATTAATAAAGTGTATGTAAAGAAGCAAAATTGAAAAAATTGTAAACGTCCTGTAAATTCACAGGAATTTCAAACTGGAAGCTAAAAATTAGTTGGTATTTGATTAATATGTTGGAGCAGTGCAAGTGCATCAAACCAACATAGTATGAATGATGAGTGGCCTCAATGCAATTTAGAAAAGTTCGACCCATCTCATAAAAAAATAATATATATATATTTGTTTGTCAAGTAAAAATATTTCATCATTTGTGTATTTGGTGATGAATGCTTGTTTCTTTATTTTCTGTCTATTGTTTTGCAGTTCAAGTAATCAAAAATGCTTAGACTGGAGCTCCTGGCTTCCAATAAAGACTAAAGGGGGTCTCCAGATGATTCCAATAATGATACAGTGGGTGTCCCCAACATCCAGTAATGATTAAATGGGGGTCACAGGTGTCAAAATGTAAGAAACACTGCTTTGGCGCTTCTCCCAGTCCACAGACACCAGGACCAGTCCTCTTCTGGTCAAGAAAGTGTTCTAAAGAGGTTGCCTATCAGTGCCACATTAATGCATGGTGCTAGCTGGTGGGGGAAGGGGTTGACTCTGCCCCCCCCCCCCCCAATGAGTGGAGTAAAGCGTCCAGTAGTGTTACCCTAACCACTTGGCTTTACTGCAAACAGGCCAAAAATGCACTCTGCTGTCAAATGCATGATGACAAAAGCCTTCGGCCACATTAAGGCTGGACTGAGGGCTTGGTAGTGTTTGTGGCAAGAGTACTTTGGTAATCCTAGTGTCCTCCCACATTTGGCACTAAAATCCAGTTTCGAGCATGTACTGTACCCACAACTAACCCACATACATAAGCCTGGTAGACAGTGGAGCCACACGAATTGTCTTGATATCCTGTTCCCTCTACTTTCAAGTATCCCCCAGGTGTTACATGTAAACCCAGCAGACCGGCCAAGCAAAATTTGACACTGTAGTGTTAAAAAGGATGCCCATAACCCCAACCTGCATATTTTGTGGCGTCATCTCTGCCCATTCAGGTCAGCCTATTGTTTGCTCCTAGGAGGCATTGCAGACCTGTTCAAGGCTGAACACAGGCTGAGAGCTAGCTTGTACTAATTAGCAGTCAGACAGTTCAGACACATAAAGGGTAACTTTCTAAAAGACACTTTTCCTAAATATTTATTAAAAATTCAACTTCACCTATGAACTGAATTTTTAATGACCATTAAAAACAATGGCTTATTTTTCTAACTGTTTCACATTTCTGAGATACAGTATTAATATTTTAATTAGTACTCTGGCTTTGATTTTTCTACAGAGGACTGTTAGGTCTGCCTTGTGAAAATAGCGTTTAGGGCTATGTCACTGTAGGTACCTGGTAATAATAATGTTCTAAATGTCCTACATTTAAATACCACGCACACTACTTTATGGGCTACAAGGCTCACATTGGAATAACTTGCTAATGTTTCAAAGGAAGAGAATTAGCCGTACAACAGTGTTATTTTAACATGCCGTACTTCAGATTTAGACACAGCAGTCAGGCTGCAATGGAAGGCCTGAAGCCATGTTTTCCTTGTCACACTAGTGGATGATGCAATAAATGCTAGAGTCCACAGGTGAAATTTAACTTCCAGGCGCTGGGTGCACTTTCTACACTGTATACTAGTGAGTTACTGACCATTTAAATACTGAATTGGGAGTAGGCCAATTCAACCATGTTTAAAGGGGGGAGTGCAGACACTTTACTTCTGCTTAGTAGGGGTTACAGTGCACAGAGTGTAAAGCCAGCTAACAAAAATAGGGTCCAGCAAAGGTTAACATTTCGGAGTTACCAAGTAGAAAAGTTATATTTCCTACTATTCTGGTTGAGGGAGAGGGAGGAGGGAGGGGGAGTCGCAACAAGCCAAAAGGCGATTTACGAAGAGAGAAGAGTTAGGTGCAGATGAGTATTCTGGCGTACCCGGGGGACTTGTTTTATGTGAGGTTGAAATGTGGTATTGCCCTTTGTAAGGCTGGTCCTACATATCCCGTGATTGTGAAGGAAGGGGAACAAAGGGCTCCCAGCATCGAAGTAACTGTGGTCAGCCACTCCTTGTACCCCTAGAAGAAACCCTGCTTACAATAGCTGAGCATTATGTGTTTGTAAAAGCTGCTGCTCCAACGTTTGTTTTTACTAGCAATATTACTTTGTTCCCTAGGTAGTAATCAGAGCCTAACCCCAAGCAAGAGCTGTATAATTCTGTTTATTTTTCAACCGTGGGAGCCTTTTAGTTGATGTCCATGAAAGTTTGATCCTGAGAGAGGACAGTTGATTATTTGTCCATACTGTCTGTCTAGCTAAAAAAAACACAAACCCTGAAAACAACCATACAAGTGCCATTTTACATTTCTAAAAGGCATCCCATTTATCCTACCTCAGCCATCAACCAGAAAAAAACGACCATACCCACCCAATTCTGAGAACTAGACACTCTGGAATGTCCAAGGTTGTTTTCACTTGCCTGGTTCTAGCGAGTTTCTTTGTACCCAGAAGCCCTTGCAAACCTCATACTGTGCCTAAAAACACACATTATCCTCACAAAATGTAATCTCAATCAATCAATCAATCAATCATAGGCATTTATACTGCGCACTACTCACCCGGAGGGTCTCAAGGCGCTGGGGGAGGGGGTCCGCTACTGCTCGAACAGCCAGGTCTTGAGCTTCTTCCTGAAGGAGAGGTGGTCTTGGGTCAAGCGTAGGTCGGTCGGGAGGGAGTTCCAGGTCTTGGCGTCCTGGTGTTTGATGGGCTTTCTGCTCCCTCCCTTGCCTCGCCCCCCCAAACATGGGGAAGACTGCAAGTAAATGCATCTTGTCGGCCCAAGGAGGCAGAAAGACTTTTTTTAAACCAGGTCGAGGGCACTTATAGCCTATTACCAGGGGTTGGTGCCCCCCCCCCCCCATCCAAAACGTACTCCCTGGTATTATGTGGGTGGATTCCGGCTTGGGCATTACCGACGGTTGGTGGAAGTTCAAGCGCTGGTTAATGTATGCAGTCTTGGTTGTAAAGAGCCTTCTGTGCATGGGTCGGCAGCTGGGGTGATTCCTACGTGGAGGGAGTTGCAGTAGTCCAGTCGGCTGGTGATGAGGGCCTGTGTCACTGTGCATCTTGTGTGTAGAGGTAGCCACTTGAAGATCTTACATACCATGCGCTGAGTGAGGAAGCAGTCGTAGGAGAAGGCATTGAACTGTGACTTCATGGTGAGCTTGTTGTCAATGTTGATTTTGAGGTTTCTGGCGTGGTCGGAGGAAGTGTGTGCGGGTCCTAGTTCTGATGGCCACCAAGAGTAGTTCCATTGCTTGCTGTTGTTGTTGAAGATCAGTACTTCTGTCTTGTCTATGTTCAGCTGCAGGCAGTTGTTCTTTATCCAGTCTGAGATGATGCCCACACTCCTGGTTGCCCTGCCCCACCCTTGCAATTCTTTTTTAAAACATATTTCCAATTGCTCGTCCCGCAACAATGTACTTTTTTATTGAACCATATAAGTGGTTCCAGCCATCTTGGATTGTTCAATAAATTATGTAGGTGCATGCGTACGTTGTGAGGTATGCAAGCAACCACAGAATGGCACAACCATCAACGATGGCTGCATCATTGTGCCTTTTGTTTTTAGTTGTTATTTTTTTTGAGGATTCTAATCCATGTTAGTAAAAGCATTGTTCTTTTTGCTGATTCTCTTCAGGATTGCCAAAAGCCTTGCAAAGCTTGTAGGTCCCAAAGGCATGACCTATTGAATTTTGGCAGTGCTTGTTTGTCGATGTATTGAACAACACACCAGCATAGATTATGCTGCTACTAAAAATTGTAGTTAAACATTCACTAACAAGGGGATCTGTTGGAGCTGAATTATAGTTGCCCTTTCTTGAAAATGACTGGTCAGGGTTGGACATTTTTACAGGCTGAGCTACCCGTAGGTCCCGGACCACACACTGGACCCCACTGGTTTCTACTGACAACTGGCAGAATTGATATTTAAAGTCCGAGTTTTACTATACCTTTAAATTGCAATCGCTCTTGAACTCTACTACATAAGGAGGTCGTTCAAAAGGTTCCAGAATCTTAACATCACTCTCAGAGACACATCTAAGAGCATAAGGGTGAAAGTTAAAAAAAGAAAAATACTTACGCCCCCCTTCAGGCAGTGATACGGGTCTCCCAAAGTCATGTCGGCAAAGGCCTGGGTGGGCTCCCCAATGTGCCTTTTTCTAACCAGATTAGATAACAACATTGAAAAAGATGAGACTGAAGTTTCCACCTGCATGGTCTGAGCTCCATACAGGTTGAGGCTTTCCAGCTGGGTTTGCTAGATCTGTTCAAGGCCGCTCCTGTACCAAGTAGATTTTCGAACTGGAGCGCGAAAAGTTGCATCTGAACCCAGTGGCGGTAAAAAACAATCTAAGGATGGAGCCTATGCGCACTGTCTTCGTCCAAGGGAGGAGTCACGTATCTCGTGACTACAAAGACTTCTTCCAAGACAACAACAACATGCAATCATCCGAGCCCAACACCAGGTGGCGATCTAATGCTAAGTGTACAACTCTGAAGCTCTACATGCCAAGAACAGATGCATTTTGGTAAGTAGCATTTTCCTGCTGTGGGCTTCACGACTCCAGCATGCCTGACTCCTTGCGGTCAGGCCACAGTGAAGAAGTCGTCGTCAAAGCCAGCCTCCCTTGGTACAGCCGCAGACCCTGCCCATAGAGCCAACTGCATCTCTGCCAACATTATAATTGTACCAAAAGAGAAAGTTACGGCGCACTTCATTGCTATCAATGACGTGTATCAAGTAAAAATGTTCCTGAATGCCTGCATGCACTGCTGTGTGTTTAACATTCAATTTCTCAACACAAATATAAAATACAGCTTACATACATTTCTTCAAAATCAATTTTTCATTAATTTAAATCAATCAATCAATCAATCAATCACTGCATTTATAAAGCGCACTACATACCCGTGAGGGTCTCACTCATCCATGGTTCAATGTTCAAGCAATGTTGCCTGTAATTATGACATCAATTTTTCTGCAAAAACATAACGCTATGAAATCATGTGGGGTGATTCTTCATTAGTGGATTCGGTGTTCATATATCGCCCTATGCATTTCGGGACAATGGTCCCTTCCTCAGGGACCTCTAAAACCAAAATAAACCCAACAAAATATGTTATCCCACCAAAACTTACAACATCATAAAGAGACAATTGGCACAATTCACAGGTGTTACCCTCATCCACCTGTCTTACACGTTCCTACGGCGTCATGCATGCAATAAATCCAGATAATTCACAAGCAGTCCATGTTCTTGTCATACCATCAGTGAGGAACCACCTCATTGAGAAGCATGTCGAGTGTGACACCGCACCCACCACTGTGACAACCATCAATAATGTATCACCAACGCGCCCTCATCATTGTCTGAGTGCACCGCTGTGATCAAATTCCAAGACTACTCACAATAAGGGAATCATGGCATATCCCAATCAGAAAACCGCACCATCCAGTTCTTCTGTGGAAATACAGCTTATCAATATGCTGATATTGTGTTGATTTCATGAGCAGAACTGATAAATGCAATTTTAACATACCTTGGGTGATCAAAAAAGCAACCCAAACTCTTTTGCACTGGATAAACGAATATCAACTTATTACTCAAGCCAATCCGCAAGCCTAATCAACAAACGGTATATCGTTAGCTACCCACACACAACAAGCGTTTACCCTATGTAACCGCATCCAGCTTCAGTGGAATCCACTTGGCAAAGCCCCTTCCTTGGAGTTCCGGTTCGCCTTGATGGAGGGTTGTTTGGTTTGATTCCGAGGCAGTGGTAATGCCTGACCAGGATTGGGGCTGGACAGAGGATGATTCAGTGGCTGATCACATCTCTCCCCATTATAAGGCTGATGCTGGCTTGTGCTGCATTTCAAAATGCAGCTGGCCTCTACACTTCACCAGAAGGACAAATTCCTTATCCGCCTGGCCCTGCGTAGGAAGATCTATCCTCATTACATTCCTTGGAGGCAAAGCCCAACATTTCACTGAGATCTTGTAGTCCCCTTCCTCAGTGGTGGAGCCCTTGTTTCTTTTAACAAGGCTGTTCCAGATCCTTCATAGCTCCATGGGGAAAACCTTTTTCATTCGCAGCACTCTGTAGATAGCAGGGTGCCACAGGCCTGGTCCGAGTGACTCACATGTTTTCTCTTCTCACCTGCTCTCGTATTTATTTATTTTATTTATAAAGTTTTATATAGCGCAAACAAGATCCCGAAGGAAATCAGAGCGCTTTGCAAAAATGATGGAAGGAAGGGCATAAGAGCAATGACAACAACGAGTAAGAATACCAAAAGAAAAAAACAAGGAATAATCACATAATTACAAGGCACATAAGACAGGATGAGTAATACAATAAACAGGTATATAGCAGGCTACGCTGGAAGGCACATTATGCAGTAAGGAAAAACAGCATCAAGTGTTTGTACAGTGAATGTAGCATCACTAGCTTCTAGCAGGAGAAACCTAGTCCAATTATGGTAAAAATGTATTCATTAGGTCTCTTTTGGCTTACAGTTTGAAAGCAGCTCGTAAAGTCTGGTAGTCGAAGCTATGTACTAAGCAAAACTCAAATGCCTTCCCCATAGCATCTCCCAATAGAAAGTTGAGAAAGCATAGTTCTATGGGCCTAAAGTGTCTCGCCTTTGTAATACGAACTGCCTTCTGGGCCAATATGTTCACCTGCTGCACTTTTAAAGCTAACAGTCTTCTGGCTAGTAATGCTTATGGGTGCTGATAAAACATAGGGATGGTCTTGTCAGACTATAAGGCATTTACTGATCTGGTCAGTGGTGATTTGGGGGCATCCAAACAGATCTTGAAGTGTGGCTTGGATACTGTAGGCACTTGATCATTCCATGGGGTCGACTGTCGGCGGCCAGAGGTCTTCAAACTTTTTGATGCCGAGACCCCCTTGTAAAACCTTTTTAGGCGTAAGGACCACCTTACGACAAAAGATTCTAGAAACTGGTACTCCTCATCATCAACAACTATCGACAACCACAAATGCGCCTGTTAGACCTCATCACATCCATCCATCCATCATTCATCCACCCACACTTTCACACATCCATCCATCCTTCATCCATCCACCCTTTCATCCTTCCATCCATACGTCCATCCTTTACCTATCCACCCATCTATTCATCCACCCACCTTTTCACACATCCATCCATCATTCATCCATGCAACCTTTTACCCATCCATCCATACATCCATCCTTCATCCATCCACCCTTTCATCCATCCATCCACCCATTCACACATCCATCCATCCTTCATCCATCCATCCACCCTTTCATCTTTACATCCATCCACTCATCATTCATCCACCCACCTTTTCACACATCCATCCATTCATCCTTCATCCATCCATCCACCCTTTCATCTTTACATCCATCCACTCATCATTCATCCACCCACCTTTTCACACATCCATCTATTCATCCTTACATCCACCCATCCATCCTTCATCCTTCCTTCCATCCATCCATCCATCCACCCACCCTTCATCCTTCCATCCACACATACATTCATCCTTCATCCACCCACCTTTTCTGTGCCTCTCTCATGGGGGTGGGGTCAGTATCTCTCTGTGTCTTCTTCCTTCTTCTTCCTCTCTCATGGGAGGGCATCTCTGTGCTTCCTTGCTGGGGGGGGGAGCAGACAGGCTGTATAAACACCTCACCGTGAAGAACAGTCTCAGGCACATTTCTCCTGCACAGGCGCCAGGTATGAGGGATCGTGGGACTTGCACCAATGACTGTAATGTCCTTCTGCTGTTTACTATGTGTGTTTGTAAAGCGCTCTGATACCTACGGGTTAAGCTAGCGCTATATAAAACGTTAAAAATAAAAATAAACCCCCCAGCTAAGTCCATTGATTGAACTCAAAGGGCTACAGCCTCCTCCCCCAGACACCCCCCTCCCACTCCCCAGCACGTGTAAGTGAGCCCGGCTGAAACAGCTTCGGGACACACAGAAAGGCACACCCGAGTACTTCACAGGTCTTCAGAAGACCTTTACTTGTTAATGAGGCGTGAATTAGGCCTCCGCCGTGATCACCCGGCCTCAATCAGCCTGACGCCAGGAACTGCTGCACGCTCCAACAGAATCTGCGACCCCCTTCCCAGGACTCCACGACCCCCCTGGGGGTCGCGCCCCACAGATTGAAGACCTCTGCACTACGCCAACATGCTTGGATGGGCTACTTTGGCTTCAAGCCGTATTCATGACCATGACCTTCAAAGGCGAGCCGCTGTTCTAAGAGGAGGCTAGCTCTTCCCTGGAACGCTTCATAACAGCAGCCCTGCGGCTCTCTTTCTGGGCTTAGCCACCACAGTGAGGCAGTTCCACCGACAGTATAGGAAGAAACAAGGCTGTTTCAGGATAGTCCAACCCTGGCACAGGGAATTTCTCATTGGTTCAGACATCCCAACATCTAATGCTCATTTTAGGGAAGCAAGCGGTGGATCTAGAAGATGTCGTCAACAGCACCCGATCCAGTCTCTGCCACAATCCACCAACTCTGTTGCCTCAACACCTCACTGACTCCACCTCCTTAAGCCAATTTTTTCTGATGGAGTCGGGTTTTCCATTTTTCCAGCAATTGGCTGATGAACACAACAGATTGCTGTGTCATACAGCAAATCCACTCTAGTCTTCCAGTTCATCTCTCCAGAACCTCCCCTTCCACCAGCACGTGCCCTCCAGCTCACGCTGAGATTTTGGAGGTGCAAGTTCCAGCTTGTGGAGCAAAAGAACAATAGTTGTGTGCCTTAGGAAGAGAGGGGCATGGGTTCTGTTCCTTTGAAGAACGATGTCCGTGAGACCAGATATCCTCGTTCTGAACTTGTTCATTCGTCAGGGCAAGTTCAAGATGCTGTTCTTAAGCTAAATTCTACTGGCCCTGACTACAGAGGAGTGGAACACTGGAACGCCTTCTTCCATCTTCCAAACCTCCCCACCCTTAGACGTTACATGAGGTTCGCGGTGAGATCCTAGTACTATCCGTTCATGGTACTCTCTTATTCATGTGATGCTCCACAGTGAGCATGCTGACAGCTGTGGCAGTTTCACTGCATTGGTTAGAAATCAATGAATTTCTGTCCTGGGACATCTGGCTAGTGAAAGGTTTCCCAGCACTGGGCACAATGGCTTTCCTTCACAACTTAAGCTTTCCTGTCAGTGCCCAATAGTCGCACCTCTTTCCAGCGCTCAGACTAACCTTCTTAGGCAGTGTTCTGGCCCTGACCACACAGAGTTTTATATAGCGCGTACTTGACCCGAATCGGGTATCCGAGCGCTTTACATAGCACCACTCGTGTTACACGAGGACACATTCATTTTTGTTAGGCACGGGGAGATTAAGTGATTAAGTGAATTGCCCTGAAGTGATTTGCCCTGAATTGCCAAGACTCGAACCTGGTTCCCCAGATTCAAGGTCGACCGCCCTAGCCGCTAGGCCAACGCCTCTCCCCATCACTTCAACAATGGCCCAGAGCAAAGAGGGTCTTCGGTTTTTAGCTATACACATCCCCATGAATGGTTTCCTCAGGAACATGCAGCACCTTCACCGGACTCTGGAAAATAAGAGGGCTGCCCAGGATGGTACAGGTGTCCCTCAATGGGGTACTGCCACCACTACACCCCTGTGATGTAGCCACATCTGTAGAGGACCCAGCCAGGTCCGCCATCTTGAGTGCTAGTTCTCATGGCCATGTTCTAGCATTTGGTAAACTGTGCGAATCTCCAGTACCTTTTGCCTCGCTTTGTGGTGTAAATCATCTTTTGATTTCTGTGCCTTACAACATGACTGCTTGGCTCGAGGTGCTCCACAGGCATTCTGATTGTTTTAAAAGACAAAGATGCTCTGAGTCGCATTATGTCTATCTGCAAATTAGTTCACCCAGTATCAATCTGAACAAAAATAGACTGGAGGGCTAAGGACACACTGGGAGGAGGGTGGGGACTCCTGGGCCATAAAATAAAGCAACAGTACCTTGATTTGTGGAGCAGAACGTGCTCATTGATGGACGGAGAGGTTGCTTAGGACAGTGGGTGGTAGGCAGAAGAGGGCAGTGGCCTTCTGAAGCCAGGGAGGAGTGCTCCGTGAAGGGCCGGATGTGTGCTAGAGTGCTCAGATGAGGGAGAAGACTCGTTGAGGGGGTGAGCTCATTTAGGATTCAAGGGTATGCTGAGGTTGTGAGGGTACAGCCTGAGCTTGGTTACACTGAGTGGTACATAAAATGAGGAAGTGACCTTACAAACTGATAATATTAATGGAAGAGTGAGTCACTAGAAAATGACTGCACACTTTCTGTTTTGATGCTAGCTGTGATTTCTCTAATAAAGTGTGGGTAATCTTGTCTGGCAATCCACCACAAAATTTATTACTCTTCCTGGTGCAATAAAGCGTGCCAGAAGGCCAAGTCACAGCTAGGTATGGCCCTCAAAGAAAACAATAGAATAGCGATTAAAGAAAAGAGGGCTTGCTACAAAAGGGTAAGGAAGTGCGTGATGGAAGAGTGGGACCAGGAAAAGTGGACTAGCCTATCCTCTGCCCTAATCACCAAAGACTATAAAACATTTTGGTCCATAGTTAATACCGGCTCAGGGCAACTGAAAACCGCAGTGGAACCCAATTTATCACCAGAAGTATGGGAAGGCCATTTTAGGTCCCTCTATTCTAGCGAGGCCCCTCTCGATGAATTCGATAACACCCTTACCACCGGCTTTAACACTACTATACCACAGGATTGTGAGGTAACGGTGGCTGAGGTGTGTATCGCCATTAACAAACTTGCCTCAAACAAAGCACCCGACCTGGACAAACTTCCAGGCGATCTCTTTAAGCACCAGCCGAATGTCTGGGGTCCCTATCTTCGGATTATATTTAATGCAGTTCTAGGAGGCATGGCTCTCCCTAGTACTTGGCTGGGAGAAGTGATAGTCCCCATCTTTAACAAGCATTGAAAATGCAATAGGTCTCGCAATAGAAGAGTTTGACATTTTTCGTTTTGCATATGGATGAGTGGCGTTGCGTGGATGAGTGGCGTTGCGTGGGTGAGTGGCGTTGCGTGGGTGAGTGGCGTTGCGTGGGTGAGTGGCGTTGCGTGGGTGAGCGGCGTTGCGTGGATGAGCGGCGTTGCGTGGATGAGCGGCGTTGCGTGGCTGAGCGGCGTTGCGTGGCTGAGTGGCGTTGCGTGGGTGAGTGGCGTTGCGTGGGTGAGTGGCGTTGCGTGTGTGTGTGGCGTTGCGTGTGTGTGTGGCGTTGCGTGTGTGTGTGGCGTTGCGTGTGTGTGTGGCGTTGCGTGGGTGAGTGGCGTTGCGTGGGTGAGTGGCGTTGCGTGGGTGAGTGGCGTTGCGTGGGTGAGTGGCGTTGCGTGGGTGAGTGGCGTTGCGTGGGTGAGTGGCGTTGCGTGTGTGAGTGGCGTTGCGTGTGTGAGTGGCGTTGCGTGTGTGAGTGGCGTTGCGTGTGTGAGTGGCGTTGCGTGTGTGAGTGGCGTTGCGTGTGTGTGTGGCGTTGCGTGTGTGTGTGGCGTTGCGTGTGTGTGTGGCGTTGCGTGGGTGTGTGGCGTTGCGTGGGTGTGTGGCGTTGCGTGGGTGAGTGGCGTTGCGTGGGTGAGTGGCGTTGCGTGGGTGAGTGGCGTTGCGTGGGTGAGTGGCGTTGCGTGGGTGAGTGGCGTTGCGTGGGTGAGTGGCGTTGCGTGGTTGAGTGGCGTTGCGTGGTTGAGTGGCGTTGCATGTGTGAGTGGCGTTGCATGTGTGAGTGGCGTTGCATGTGTGAGTGGCGTTGCATGTGTGAGTGGCGTTGCATGTGTGTGTGGCGTTGCGTGTGTGTGTGGCGTTGCGTGTGTGTGTGGCGTTGCGTGTGTGTGTGGCGTTGCGTGTGTGAGTGGCGTTGCGTGGCTGAGTGGCGTTGCGTGGCTGAGTGGCGTTGCGTGGCTGAGTGGCGTTGCGTGGCTGAGTGGCGTTGCGTGGCTGAGTGGCGTTGCGTGGCTGAGTGGCGTTGCGTGGCTGAGTGGCGTTGCGTGGCTGAGTGGCGTTGCGTGTGTGAGTGGCGTTGCGTGGTTGAGTGGCGTTGCATGTGTGAGTGGCGTTGCATGTGTGAGTGGCGTTGCATGTGTGAGTGGCGTTGCATGTGTGAGTGGCGTTGCGTGTGTGTGTGGCGTTGCGTGTGTGTGTGGCGTTGCGTGTGTGTGTGGCGTTGCGTGTGTGTGTGGCGTTGCGTGTGTGAGTGGCGTTGCGTGTGTGAGTGGCATTGCGTGTGTGAGTGGCGTTGCGTGTGTGAGTGGCGTTGCGTGTGTGAGTGGCGTTGCGTGTGTGAGTGGCGTTGCGTGGCTGAGTGGCGTTGCGTGGTTGAGTGGCGTTGCGTGTGTGAGTGGCGTTGCGTGTGTGAGTGGCGTTGCGTGTGTGAGTGGCGTTGCATGTGTGAGTGGCGTTGCATGTGTGAGTGGCGTTGCATGTGTGAGTGGCGTTGCATGTGTGAGTGGCGTTGCATGTGTGAGTGGCGTTGCATGTGTGAGTGGCGTTGCGTGTGTGTGTGGCGTTGCGTGTGTGTGTGGCGTTGCGTGTGTGTGTGGCGTTGCGTGTGTGAGTGGCGTTGCGTGTGTGAGTGGCGTTGCGTGTGTGAGTGGCGTTGCGTGGCTGAGTGGCGTTGCGTGGCTGAGTGGCGTTGCGTGGCTGAGTGGCGTTGCGTGGGTGAGTGGCGTTGCGTGGGTGAGTGGCGTTGCGTGGTTGAGTGGCGTTGCGTGGTTGAGTGGCGTTGCGTGGTTGAGTGGCGTTGCATGTGTGAGTGGCGTTGCATGTGTGAGTGGCGTTGCATGTGTGAGTGGCGTTGCATGTGTGTGTGGCGTTGCATGTGTGTGTGGCGTTGCGTGTGTGTGTGGCGTTGCGTGTGTGGCGTTGCGTGTGTGAGTGGCGTTGCGTGTGTGAGTGGCGTTGCGTGTGTGAGTGGCGTTGCGTGTGTGAGTGGTGTTGCGTGGGTGAGTGGCGTTGCGTGGGTGAGTGGCGTTGCGTGGGTGAGTGGCGTTGCGTGGGTGAGTGGCGTTGCATGGGTGAGTGGCGTTGCGTGGGTGAGTGAATGGTTAGCTGTTGCTTATGCGACGTATAGCACTTAATACTAAAGTAGGCAGACCTTCTTAGCCTTTGTGAGAATAATAGCAAAATAAAAATAAAAACCAGATCAAGTCAAGGACGCAAACGGCACCATGCTATTGTTTATTTACTCAGATGATATGCATAAAAATGTAACTTGTGAGCACGTTTCTCTAACTCTCCAATAATCCCATTACAACACTTTGTACAAATGAGATTGGGACTCATCCTTCCGAAGTCGAGAAAAATGTGCAACGCTGTGTTGAAGTTAATTTTTTTAATTAACAAAATGCAAATAATGTGGAGAGATTTCAAGTGATTCAGGAATGGGGGCCCTTGTAAAGAGAAAGTACGGCCGGCCTGGGCAGTGATAGGGGAGGAGGGAGGAGAAATGCGAGTCACGGCAGCAGCAGCCTTTGATGTGCCTGCCGGCCGGCCGTGAATAATTAGGGGGTGAGAAATGCGCTCGGAGGGCTGCCTTTGATGTGGTAATGCGAGGCAGGCAGGCAGGCGGCTGGTGGCATTGTGCACGCGCTTTTTAGGGCTTGCGCAAGCGCAATGACCTAAAAAGCACATGCACTTGAAGGAATCGCCAGTGGAATCGCCAGTGGATAAACACTGGATAAGCCCCTATAGAGCTTCGCCAGCTATGCGCTGAAGCGCATCAGCAGGCGAGCCCTAAAAAGGGTTCACCTCTGCTCCCATCCAACTACAGACCTATAAGTCTCATCGATGTTCCTCAGAAGGTCTTTGCGAGACTTATCCTGCAACGGTTGCAGGACTGGATGGAGGAGCGGGCAATACTCAGCCCCTATCAGGCAGGTTTAAGGAAGAACACCTCGACCGTGGATCTAATTTTTCGTCTAGTGCTCTTGCACTGGAAAACGGCACGTATAGAGGGTGGCAGCCTTTATATGGTGTTCGTGGATCTACGCGCCGCCTTTGACCTTGTACCCAGGGCCAAGCTCTGGAGTGTCCTTCTTGAGCTGGGTGTTCCCATGCATCTCCTTTCAGTCCTGATAAGGTTGCATGAGGGTAAATTCGCCCAAGTTAGATGTGGGAAGAGTGGTGCACTGACATCTAGATTCCCCGTTGACCGGGGGGTAAGGCAGGGCTGCGTGCTTGCACCAACCCTGTTTTGCCTCTATATCAACGGGGTAATCGCACATCTGAATGGAGTGCAGAACAACAACGCACCCAAACTAGCAGGGAACAGGGTACCGGCAATAATGTTTGCCAATGATACCCTCTTGCTCTCCAGATCTCCAATGTGCATTCAACGAACGCTGGATGGTTTTGTAAATTTCTGTACTATCCGGGGATTGGAGATCAATACATTCCAAACCAAGTTTATGATCTTCAACCCGCCCAGAACCACTAGACCGAATCCCGTCTTGGGTAAAACAAGATTGGAAAGGGTAAGCACTTTTGTTTACCTGGGAGTCACGACTAATGAGAGCTTGTCGTGGGGCCCCCAGCAAACCAAATCTCAATTAAAACTTGCCCAATTAGCGGGTGGGATACTCAGACTATCCAACGTGTCAACGATAAAACCTCTCGGCCCTCCACTGGAGGTCTATAAATCTCAAGCTAGGGGTGCATGTATGTATGGCAGTGAGCTATGGGGTCATTGTGATAAAACTCAACTTATCAGGGTCGAGAATAACTTTCTGAGGCACTTGCTGGCCCTCCCGTCCAGCACCCCGCTCCTAACACTAAGACTTGATATGGGGATCATGCCAATTGATGTGGAGCTAGCCTTAAAACCACTAAGGTATTGGTGTCGGCTTTGGGCCACGCCAGAGTTGATCAACTATAGGCAGGAGCTCGGGGAAATACTCAGATGTACAAGCGCATCTAAAATCCCCTGGCTGACCCACATCAAGAAGAAGTTTACCAGGCTAGGACTTTCGGTCCTATGGTCTGATCCGGAGTAGGGCTGTAAAGAAATTTCGGCCGGTATGCTGGTGAAGGCATATCGTGCTGAGAATATGAATACGGCCCAGTGTAATCCTAATGTTGGTTGTAGAACTGCTTCCTTCCTTTTGATAAAAGATACTTACTGCTTTGAACGCTTTCTGGATATTATTTACCCTGTGATTGCCAGAAAATTGTATGTTCAATGGAGATACAGAGTGCTACCCTTACGAACCTTCACATGTAAATGGGCTATGACCGCTCCGAAAAATTGCCCTCTGTGCGATTATGAAAGTGAATCGGAGCCACATGTCCTCTTTTTTTGCCCTGCATACAATAAACCGAGGAAGTACTGGCTTATTCCGCTGTGCAAGAACCTCGGTTTCCGGCAATGTGCACTTGCTTTGAGAGTACTGAAAAATGATACTGCTGGACCAATTGTTTTTGTCGTGTCTCAATTTTTGGCAGCTATGTGGCGCATTCGTAGAGTTGCAAATATCCACTTTTCAAGCAACCATTCAACTTTGTGTATTGACACCAACTCAACCAACCTTTAATCTAAATCTCAGGATGTTTTGAGGTAATGCAAAGTGATATAGGTGGAAAAACCTATAACACTCCTAATCTGTATGAGCCGTCGAATCATTTGAAACTCACACAAAGATACGACTGATCTCACAGTTTAAAAAACCATATGACCCAGACTGAGTTACGTGCTCATATCGAGGCAGCCTTCTTTGGTGACCTGTGATTTCCACCAAGGTTTCAACAAAGTCACTGATGATATTGACTCTTTATAGGGTACCTCTGGGGATCCTGCTTGCCAATCACAACAACTCAATACACCAATATTCTGAGGACACTGAACTTTCCCTCAAAGTGTCTATGTCCGACAATGTTCATACACTAGCAACATTTCCAGTGCCATTCAGATATTGATGTCTGATGTGTAGCTGGAGTGAAGCCCACAAAAACTGAGAGCCTCCTTTTCTGCTTGCACCAGCCCCATCTACTTGCACCGGCCCCAAATACAAATCTGGCTAAATTAAATGGCCATGGAGAAATGTTTTCTTCCCTTATAGACTGTACATTGTCACTCAGCTTCAACATGGATTGTAGCCTGGCTTTCAAAGACCATGTGCAAGAAACATCTCAAACCACAAAGGAGCAAATAAACCTTCAGAGAAAGACCCACAACTGTCAGTCAGCCACCAATCTCCGAAGCCACCAACCTCTGATTTACTATCTGAACTCTAGTGCCAACACACATTCACGATAGAAGTAAGCCGTGGTCCCGAGAGCTCCACTTCTCTGCCCGCAACTCCTACCCACCTTGTTACGGACCACAGGAAACATGATTGCATAACTAGAACGCTGTGAGAATTTCATTGGCTAAACTCCATACCCTAAATCCAGGCCACAAATGTTTACACTTCTAGAAAATACACCAGAAAAAGACAACGAGGCAAGAGCTCTCCAGTGATGCCCAGCAATTTGGAACCAGATCACCTGGTTTTGGACACTGGCTCCTCCATCCCACAATTAAGCCTGGGGGGTAAATCCCGTTCCGCTCGCGGAATTTGGGTAATTTCGCGTTCCGCGGAGAACGCAAAATTAACCAAAATTCTGCGTTCCGTGACTTCGCAAAATTTTTTGCTTGTTCGGGTTCTCAAAATGCGTGTTCGCAAGATATTTCCCCCCGAGCACGCAAACAGTGATTGCGAACAGTAAAAAAGCATTGCGAACAAGCAATTCCGCATGTTTGCAGCATTTCTGCGTGTTCGCGGACATTTTTTACTGTTTCGCGGAAATTTGCGTTACGCAATTACGCAAATTCCGCCCACCTCTACCCACAATTCAAGAAAGAACTTTTCCGACAATGCTTGCCTCTTCACAGCTTGCTTGTGCACCCTCCCTCCCCTTGACCCAGGCCTGATATACTTTACATAGGGTACCTTTGACCCATAGGCACAGCATGTATGGTCTCTAAACACAGGCACCTCTGGGATTCATAAATCCCTATGCTACACACACTACCCCATTTTCCACCAGCTTCAGGGTAAGGTATCTTTAAGTGCTATAGAGAGATGTGGATATATTTTTCCCTACAAAACAGGGAGTTCGGAACACAAACTTGTATTACTCCTGTAAAGACATATATGATATTAGCAACATTTTGTCACTGGGGGTGCCGGAGGTCAGGCTAGAGGTGCATTGGCAGAGCTGTGTATAGATTTCTGTGCGGTAACTGTGGGGTGCCACAGGCCAGGATAGAGGTGCACTGGTGGAGCGAGGTGCCGCAGGCCAGGATAGAGGTGCACTGGCAGAGCAGTGTATGGACTGCTGCGCTGTAACTGCAGGGTGCCACAGGTCAGGCTAGAGGTGCATTTGTCGATCTTTGGTGGAGTTCTATTACATGATGGCGGCAGACCACAGATCCGAATGGAGCACATTAGTAGAGGTCTTGTGCGATATTATACGGTATCGGAGGCTCTGCCACAGATCAAGCGTGCGGTGTGTGTGGGTCTAAGTACTGTCACAGCAGGAGGCTCAACATGTCATTGTTGAGGTGCATTGGTGGAGCTGAGGTGGTCTTAGTACGGTAATGTTCGGAAGTACCGCAGGTCGTGAGTACGGTGCATAGTGCTGTGATTGCATAAAGCACGCACGTGCAGACTGGTGTGTGCTGGTAGAGTTGCGGGAGGTCCTTCAACTCCAATTACAGAAGGTGCTGCCGGACAGGATTGATATTCTGTGGCAGGACTCTACTCCTGAGGGGGTCTAAGTGCCAAGCTGCAGTAGCACCCGCAGTCCTCCTATATCAGATGCAGGAGGCGCCACATGTCCGGGTTGAGAAGGAGTGGCAGTGCCGAGTATTTGTCCATAAGGGGTCGCTCTATTGGAAGACAGGCGGCACTGAGTGTCAAGATTGATGTGCACGAGCCGAGCTTTAATGGGGTGTAACTGTGATTGCAGGAGGTGCTGCAGGTCTGGATTGGGTGCATTGGTAGAGCTGTCATGTGGTGTCGGCTCCCCAAAATTAAATGCCGGTGGGGCCTATCTGCAACCACCAGCACAAAATAAGCACTGGTGTGAGGGGAGAGGATGTGGCCTAACGGCAAGAGCGGGGCCCGGAGTCAGGTAGACTATAGAGGATGCTGATTGGGGTTTGGATCGAGGCAGAGGCGCGTGAGGGGGTGCGGTGGGAGGGTTGAAAGAGGGGGGCAGTGGTTTGGGCAGCTAAGGAAGAGGTGGTGAGGGGTCTGGTTCCAGGGTTAATGGGGGGGGGGGCACTCGTCCTTTCTCTGTAACTGTTCAGATGATCAATCATATGAACAGGACGCCGGCAGAGAGGGGAATCTAAGTGCGTTAAGATAGCAAATGCCCTCGGCCTTTCCTCCCTCTGAGGCCAGGGGGGTCGGGGCAGTGTACTGCTAGCTGCGGTGCGGGAAGCGGCCACTACAACGCGGCCTACAGGTGTTCAGTGTGGGCACAATCTGGTGGCTTTGGTGGTTAAGGGTGGCAGGGGTGGCTCTAGGCTCATGGCGGCCCTGGGCAGGGAGCGTAGGTAGGGGGCCCTAGAAGAGGGGGTCCAGGCAGGGTGGGGTGGAGCGCGGAGGCCAGGGAAGAGGGGGGGGGGTCAGGGTGTTTGGAAGTGGAACAGAGCCGGAGGCCGCCAAATCCCTGCCAGCGGCTGCCACACAAATATGTATCCATCCTCAGAGGATTATTATATTAAGAATATATATATTGGCGTGGCGGTCCCTGGGGTTTGGCGGCCCTGTGCAGGTGCACAGCTTGCACACATGCCTAAGGCCGCCCCTGAGGGTGGGTTGTTGTCTATGCCAGTCGGGTATGCGCGAGTGCTGGGGACAGGCGGTAAGAGAGGGATATAGGGTGTCACTAGATCATTACATGGTCTGTATGGGGTAAGGTTGGTGCTTCAACGGAGTGCATGGGAAAGCTGTCTGCTTGCTGAGTGTCCCTAAAAGACATCTGGTGAGAGTAGGCTCAGCTGGGGGATGTAGGTGTGTCACATGGGGCCCCCTGTGTGAGATCGTACTTTGACGGCTGAAAGGAAATACTGCATTGCAATGCATGGAGTAGGAGGGTTGGGCAGCTTAACAACTGGAAGTTAAACTCACAAATCCTTAGGTTAAATCTACAAATGAAGGTAGAGAGAGTTCTTAGCATCCCCTTCTGATGCAATCCACAGAAGCAGCTCCCTAGCACATGGCCATCTGTTTTAATTAATGCAGCTGCGAGTGCACATTTACAGGAGAGGGGTTTATATATACATCCATTTCATGTTGCTTTTTTCATACATAAAAACAAATTATGGTTGAAATGAGACCCTGACACCTGGCAACTTGACTGAAAACAGTTTAGAGGAAGGAAAGGTAGGAGCTGAAGCAAAAATGTAAAAAATAAAAAAAAACGCCAGCGAGTGGCGAGCCACAGCGAGCAATATGTTTTCAATTATCGCGCCCGTGTGTGGGCACGATGATTGAAAACATATGAGCTTTGATGCACGTAACAGACACCAATAGGCCATGGGTGGAGCAATGCGCCCGCCTTTGGCCTATTGCGTGCTCTGTTTAAAAAAAACACGCACGCAAAGCCCAATCACGGAATCCAAAAGGAAAAGCACACGCACGAGCGTGTGCGATTCCAGGGTCCGTTTCCCAACCCAAGACAAAAGGGCTCTTGCCCTGCGTGAGCACTGCTGCGCAGTGCAACGCAGGGCGTGAGCCCTAAAAAGGTAACAGTGCACAGAGGCCAAGTTGAAATACTTGAGGTTTGATTTAGCATATTATGTATAACTACTGATGGTAGTACACTGTGCTCATCATCGAAAGACCGCATGCTATTCAAATAATGATAAAGCAAATTTTGCATAAATACTTATATCCGTGTACCGTCTATATATGCTGGCCTGGCAGCATGTTATGTTACGTTACACAGGATTTGTAGAGTACACGTACACCAGGTAATTTTTTTTGGGCTCTAAAGTAATAGGTAGGCTGCATGTTGTCAGAGGAGTTAGCCTTATGCTTGTTTAAAAGCCAAGTTTAAAGGAGTTTCCTGAACATCGCGTAGTTGGATGCAGATCTGATGTAAGGGAAGCACGTTCCATGTGTTAGGTGCAATCACGAGAATACTATGCATATAATTGGATGGAAGAATGCTGTGCATGCATACTGATGGTAGTATACTGCCTCTGTCCTGATGCCACCCAGTTTACTGTGCATATTGTGCGCCTTTACTTATGGTACCATACTGTGCCTATATGCTGAATGCCGTGCACAGTGTGTATGTGATGTCAGCATACTGTGCATATAATATGATGGAAGAATACTGTGCATATACTACGATGGATGCATACTGTGCATATAATCTGATGCAAGCATATTGTGGATATACTGTAATAGCACTATAATGGGCTTCTATCGGTGGTAGCATGCTGTGCATATCCACTGGTGGCAGAGTAATGTACCTATGCTCATGGTAGCACACTGTGCATGTACTACGATGGAAGCATACTGTGCATATACTGCGATGGAAGAATACTGTGCATATATTCATGGTAGCATACTGTGCATAGACTTGGATGGCAGCATACCCTGATGACCGTATATTCTGTATGTACCAACCGCAGGATACAGATGCCAGTGTACAGCTCTTATGCTTGAGTTTGCACATACACCTCCTTGTTGACACCACATTCATATGGCTGCTCAGCCGGCATGCTCTGCTGTACTGCGCATATTCTCATGCAGAGTTTTGTGGTCAGGGTAGTGCGTCTATGCACTTGTTGAACAGCTTTCGGTTGCGTGATAGCATTTGTATACCGCAGGCCCCTGGCTCCACACTCCTTTTGGGTGTTCCTGTAAGTCTCTCTTTAGTTTCTTTTGCTTGGTTGCTAGAGGTTGTTTGGGAGTGTAGTCGTTCTTGTAAGAGCACTTCTGCATGCAATCAATGAGAGATGGGCCCACAGGCAGCATGTCCACTCCTTTGGATTCTTATGACTTGCATCTTTTAGCAGCAGCCGGGTCTTTACAGCTCTCTGTTTAGCCTTCGGCTGCCATAAGGCTGTTCCAGAGCTGAGATGTCTGCACAGAGAAAGACCTGTGGACAATGTAGGGTTTTCTGGAGGATGAGGCCCTCAAGCGCTGGGCTTCCTGGTTGTGAGGTTTCTTCTTTGATGGTGGAGTGGGGACTGCAGGAATGTCCGTCCTGCACCATTGGTCGCCCGATCAGCAATGAGAGTGCCTCGAGAGTGACCGTTCAAGTGACCGATAACCGTGCAGAGCTGCTGGGGATGTCTGTGAGTCTGCTGACATCGCCTGGTTTACCACTCTGGCATTTAACTCCTGGTGGCACCTTCTACTGCTACATGGACCACATCAGTGTTTTCTACTCAATCATGGCATCTGATGACTTATTCTACTAGCAGGTTGATTCTGTGTTTAAACCCCTCTCTCTGAGCCGGTTCCTATGTTAAGGTGCCTTTCATGTTCGCCCCTCTGCCTGGGAGCGCAGTCCTGGCGCTCATGACCGGCTCATTGTAGACCCACCATAACATCGCCTGTCCAACCAGGCAGGGTTTGGAGATCAAACAATCACCCATTGGAAGAGAGATACAAGAAGCAATGGAAGGATAGCATTCGTTGACACAGGGGAGTTGCCTTCCTGGACACACGCAATCATGCATTTGAATATGTAGTCACCGACCGTGTGATCTACCCAACTAGCTCTTTTATTCCAGCGGTGAACCACCACCATCTTGGTCAAAGCATAATTTTTCCAAATGATCTTGTTTAAATCGCCCTCTACGGGTAGCCCATAGGCTTGAATATACTGACTTTTGGGCACCTGTAACTAGGCCTGGGCAGTAAATTCTGTTCCACTCACGGAATTTGTGAAATTTGGGTAATGTTGCGTTCCGCGGAGAACGCGGATTTGCCGATAATTCCGTGGCTTCGTGGAATTTTTTGCTTGTTCGCACTTTCAAAATGCGTGTTGGCGAGATATTTCCCCCGAGCACACCAACAGCATTCACGAACAGGAAAAAGCAACGCGAACTGGCAGAACAAGCAATTCCGCGTGTTTGCAGAACTTTTGCGTGCTCACGAATATTTTTTACCATTTCGCGGAGCTTTGCGTAGCGCGACTACTCCAATTCCACCCACCCCTACCTGTAACCCCTGGTTGACAGGTCTTCCTTAAAGCAAGCAGTCAACTTCTTTGAATATATACCGACCCTAAGATTTGACCAAGTAGTGAGTCACCTGTGCACACATCTGCATACATGCGTGACCTTGTGTTCACACACAGTTACTGGTCAAGATGGCTTGGTAATTGATATAGCTGGCTGTGAAGGTAGAGCGGGTCGGCAAGGCTAAACGTTAGCCCATTGGGCTCGAAGCAACCAGGCAACCGAAACCAATATCTGTAGTTAGACAGGCCTGATGGTTCTCTAGAAACCTCTACTACAACATGTCTTCTGCTTTAGATATGCCACCTCCTGCCCAGATGAAAACCAAAGCTGGGTCTAAGATCCGGCAATGAGTGGCATTATGGAGAACTAGCAGAGCTGAAGAACCCAAGATGCACCCTGGAATGCGAATGGTACAAGTAAAGGGCTGAAACAGACCAGATTTGCTGTGAGACACACCACAGAGACTGTCATGGAGCTGCCAGGAGAGCACAGAAGGCATCAGTGAGGCCCCCATCAATTAAGGGGTATCTTGGATATGTTCTTGGAGCTGGCCTCCTCAAACACCTGCTGTGGATAACAAAAACAGAGCAAAGATCTGTTGGAGGTCTTTGAGTCCACAGTGGCCAAAGTCTGTGACTCCATCTCCGACAACTTGGCATCCTTGCCTTACGCCCCTCCACCTCTTTTGCAACCTCCATTTACCACATTTGAACCCCTGGAGAAGACGGTGGAGCGGAGGTGACTTTCAGACATAGATCCTCTAACGTACCTGCAGGGCCTTACTCAGCTGTGTGTATAAAGCAGTCCTCATTGCATGCAAAGTGACATCACGAACCTAATATCTGCCTCTCTCCTGAGTAGAGCACCAACCATCCCTTGAAACATGCTGTTACCTCTCCCTTCTCCTCCTAGCAAATCCCTTGGGAGACCAGATAATCCTGGATAACTACAGGCCAATCTCCAACCTAGCTCATTTTAGCAAAATTAAGTAGAGGGAAGAAAATCCTTGAATTTGTGAAATGGATCGGTCTCCACATGGCCCAGCTTGTGATCACGCTTTCTGCGGGTACCGAATCTATATAGTCTTGATTAATATCAGAGAAGAGCTCTTGTCTGTTCTCAAAGATCAGAATAGAGCTATTTGTGTATTTAACGTTTGATAGATTGTACCAGGCTCAGGAATAAGTATAGAATTGCTGCACAGCAGAGCATCATGACTGAGGGATGGTGATAGCATGTGAGCAATGAACGTTTTATTGGAAAAAGTTGGTTAGATAAGGCGAAACCTGGCTGAGGGTTGAAGGGTAGAGTTAATTTAAATCCAGCAAAGGTTAGGAGACAAAGTTTGTTTCTAGGTTAGTTCCATGGCATGCCAGCTGCTTATTCTTCATGTTGTGGGGGTTGGTATCTGGGTGTTTGAACTGAAGACAAGTGGACTGAGATTTAGAAATTGACAACCAGAGTGGTCCTCCAGTAGGTTCTTGAATTGAGGAAAGATGAGGTCAGCCTTGCCCAACTTGGGTTTTGTAGACACCAACCTCTCAGTCACCTAAGAGACAGTGCACCACACCTTGATGATGCAGGACTTAGAGTAGACACAAGTTGACAATCGCTCTGAAGTGGATTCGATCCTTCCCACTCCATCGCAGATCTCACAAGAGCTTCTCTTCAGTGCCGTTCTCCTCAAGGATGCGGTCACCTGGTGTATCAGGGCTCGCGTCTTTTCTGCCTTCTGTTCAGTATCGACATTCGCCCCTTGGTACATCTCCTAGGTAAGTACCACCTGAACGTGTGCCTACTCCCAGATCCACTTGTGATCGGAATCCTGACCACTGAGCAGGCCAGCTTCACTGTTTTCTAACAGCTGTGATTTGTTGGAGGCCCACGGTGCCTTCCTCCTTAACAGAGCCAAGATAGAAATGCTAGTGCCTGGAGGAGTCCTACTGAACTCATTCTTTTCTGCAGGCCTCTGAACCAGGGAAAGTCTCATTCCACCTTACGGGATCCTAGTAACTTGAGAGTCCTAATCACTGGCTGCCTGTCGAAAAGCGAATTCAGTTTAAGGTGCTGTGCATTTCACACAAGATTCTGACGCACCAAGCTCCATCAGGGCTATCTCGCTTGTTGATGCCCTATGAGCCTGGGCGTTCGCTGAGATCGGCCGACCTCGCGCTTGTTTGTGCACCTCGAGTCTGGAGAGCGAGGGCCGGGGGACGCTCTTTTCGCTTTCTGGCGGCAAAACTTTGGAACTCGCTCCCGGCTCATATTAGCGTTATTCCAAACCTTTTGGCGTTCCGTAAAACCATAAAGACCTGGCTATTCCTTATGTCTGATGCTTAATCACTAGGTTCGTCTCTCTTGCTCTTGTCTCTAGTTTCTGGTTGCGCTGGGATGCCTCGCTGCTGAGGCAGCCATGCGCATTACAAATCCCAAATAAAATAAAAATAAATAAAATAATCATCTGTGAGTGCTCTTTCAATCCTAAGTTAATAAAGTGGTCAGCAGCATCCATCGCCCTCGTTAACCACCTGGAAAACCCTTCCACAGCTCGAAACCTGACCAGGTGAGAGGGAGCAGGTTGACCACAGCCATGGTGATGGCACCGCTGGATGACGACATCATCACTGGTCATTTTAGTGACCCGTGCGGTATTTTGCAAACTAACCTATGTACTAATAGGTTGGTTCGCAAAATACCATTTCATAGTGGGTCACAGTTTGACCTAGCTCATGAATATTAATGAGTTAGGTTGCACCTTGCGACCTACTATGATTCGCAACCATCACAGGGCTGGTGACCTGCTTGGGTCAGCAGACTTTACCATGTCTGTGACTGCTTTTAAATAAAGTAATCATTGCTTTTTAAATGCAGCCTGCTACCTTAAAGGAAAGCGGGATGAAAAAAAGTTGCCATTTTTTAAAGTCGAGTTAATGGTCCAGGTGCCACCGCCTACTCTTTTAAAAATGTTTTTGTCGACATTCACAATGAAGAAGGGGTCACTCGAGGACCTCTTTCCTTTTTTTTGAATGGGTTACCACTATCTTTGAGTAGTTGGTAATATGTTAATGTTTTGCAGCTACATTTAGATTACAAAATATTAATGCATCCCATTCCAAATCAGTATTTGTAAGGAACACCCTAAACATGGCCCTGCCAAATACTGATTTGTTATGTAGTCTCAAAACAAAATGGTGATTCGGTAATGTGCTACTGAATCTCGATTTGTCTTTGTTACATGCCAGAAGGCTTTTTTATATTCGAAAATTGCCTGGTTTTGCAAAACAGAACCTTCCCTTTGTGAACGCAAAAAGCATTATTCTATATGCCCTCAGTCTTTGGAACTCCTTCTGCCCGGGTTGAAATTAAAACCATACCACCTGCACGTGAGAAAACTGGCATACGAATCCTGTAGGCACAGTCTTGTGGCATATGAGTTCAGAGAGTATAATGTCCTAGTATAATGTCCTGGCATATGTATTCTGAGAGTATAATCTTCTGGCATATGAATTCAGAGGGTGTAGTCTCTTGCATATGAATTGTGAGGGCACAGTCTTCTGGCATATGAATTCTGAGGCCATAGTCTTCTGGCATATGAATTATGAGGGCACAGTCTTCTGGCATATGAATTCTGAGGGCACTGTCTTCTGGCATATGGATTCTGAGGGCACTGTCTTCTGGCATATGGATTCTGAGGGCATAGTCTACTGGCATATGAATTCTGAGGGTATAGTCTTCTGGCATATGAATTCTGAGGGTATAGTCTTCTGGCATATGAATTCTGAGGGTATAGTCTTCTGGCATATGAATTCTGAGGGTATAGTCTTCTGGCATATGAGTTCCTGAGGGTATAGACCTCTGGCATATGCATTCGGGGGGTATAGTCTTCTGGCATATGAATTCTGAGGGTATAGTCTTCTGGCATATGAATTCTGAGGGTATAGTCTTCTGGCATATGAATTCTGAGGGTATAGTCTTCTGGCATATGAATTCTGAGGGTATAGTCTTCTGGCATATGAATTCTGAGGGTATAGTCTTCTGGCATATGAGTTCCTGAGGGTATAGACCTCTGGCATATGCATTCGGGGGGTATAGTCTTCTGGCATATGAATTCTGAGGGTATAGTCTTCTGGCATATGAATTCTGAGGGTATAGTCTTCTGGCATATGAATTCTGAGGGTATAGTCTTCTGGCATATGAATTCTGAGGGTATAGTCTTCTGGCATATGAGTTTCTGAGGGTATAGACCTCTGGCATATGCATTCGGGGGGTATAGTCTTCTGGCATATGAATTCTGAGGGTATAGTCTTCTGGCATATGAATTCTGAGGGTATAGTCTTCTGACAAATTAATTCGGAGCGCATAGTCTTCTGGCATATGAGTTCCTGAGGGTATAGACCTCTGGCATATGCATTCGGGGGGTATAGTCTTCTGGCATATGAATTCTGAGGGTATAGACCTCTGGCATATGAATTCTTAGGGTATAGTCTTCTGGTATATGAATTCGGAGGATATAGTTTTCTGGCATATGAATTCTGAGGGTATAGACCTCTGGCATATGTATTTGGATGGTATAGTTTTCTGGTATATGAATTCGGAGGGTGTGGTCTTCTGGCATATGAATTTGGAGGGTATGGTCTTCTGCCGTATGAATTATGCAACAAACACCAGCAAACAACTGCCAAAAACGTAATGTCTCCTTTCTGTCTCCCTGCCTCTTCTTTTGTGTGGACTCTTCTTTCTGTCTTTTCATTCTCTCTCTCTCCCCCACACCTTCTTCTTTCACTCCTTTTGCCTCTTCTTTCTCTCCCTCGCCTCTTCTTTCTCTTGTTCTTTCACTCATTCTGTCTCTTCTTTCTCTCCCTCTCCCCACCTCTTCTTTCTCTCCTTCTGCCTCTTCTTTCTCTCCCTATTCTTGTTTCTCTTCTTCTTTCTCTCCTGCCTCTTCTTTCTCTCCTGCCTCTTCTTTCTATCCCTTGCCTCTTTTCTCTTCTTTCACTCCTTCTGTCTTTTCTCTACTCTCCCCTCCTCTTCTTTCTCTTCTTCTTCCGCTCCTTCTGCCTATTTTTCCCTCTCCTCTGCCTCTTCTTTCACGCCTTATTTCTCTCCTTCTGCCTGTCTCTTTCTCTTTCCTCTGCCTTTTCTTCTTACTCTTGTTCATTTACTCCTTCTGACTTTTCTCTCCCTCTCCCCTGCCTCTTCTTCTTTCTCTTTTTCTTTTGCTCCTTCTGCCTCTTCTTTCTCTACCTATTCTTCTTTCTCTTCTTCTTTCTCTCCTGCCTCTTCTTTCTCTTTCTGCCTCTTCTTTCTCTCCCTTGCCTCTTCTTCTCTCCTTCTTTTGCTCCTTCTGTCTCTTCTTTCTCTCCTTCTCCCCGCCTCTTCTTCTTTCTCTCCTTCTGCCTCTTCTTTCTCTCCTTCTGCCTCTTCTTTCTCTTCATCTTCTTCCTCTCCGTATTCTTCTTTTACTTCTTTCTCTCCTGCCTCTTCTTTTTCTTTCTGCCTCTTCTTTCTGTCCCTCACCTCTACTTTCTCTTCTTCCTCTTTTACTCCTTCTGTCTCTTTTCTCTCACCCTCTGCCTCTTCTTCTCACTCGCCCCCTGCCTCTTCTTCTCTCTCGCCCTCTGCCTCCTCGTGTCTTTCTACCACTGCCTCCTCGTGTCTTTCTACCTCAGCCTCCTCGTCTCTCTCGCCCTCTGCCTCCTCTTCTCTCTCGCCCTCTGCCTCCTCTTCTCTCTCGCCCTCTGCCTCCTCTTCTCTCTCGCCCTCTGCCTCCTCTTCTCTTTCGCCCTCTGCCTCCTCTTCTCTTTCGCCCTCTGCCTCCTCCTCTCTCTCGCCCTCCATCCTCTTCTCGCTCGCCCTTTTATTTATAAAGTTTTATATAGCGCAAACTTGATCGCGAAGGATATCAGAGCGTGTTACAATTTGAGGCAATTAAATAACTTCCCACCCTATTCCCCTTGCCATCTGCCTCTTCTTCTCACTCGCCCTCTGCCTCCTTTTCTCCCTCGCCCTCTGCCTCCTCTTCTCTCTCGCCCTCTGCCTCGTCTCTCTTGCCCTCTGCCTCCTCTTCTCTCTCGCCCTCTGCCTCCTCTTCTCTCTTGCCCTCTGCCTCCTCTTCTCTCTTGCCCTCTGCCTCTTCTTCTCTCTCGCCCTCTGCTTCTCTCTAGCCCTCTGCCTCTTCTTCTTCTCCTGCCCTCTGCCTCCTCTGCCCTCTCTTCTCTGTCGCCCTGTCTCCTCTCCCGCCTCTGCCTCCTCTTCTCTCTTGCCCTCAGCCTCCTCGTCTCTCTCGCCCTCTGCCTCCTCTTCTCTCTCGCCCTCTGCCTCCTCTTCTCTCTCGCCCTCTGCCTCCTCTTCTCTCTCGCCCTCTGCCTCCTCTTCTCTTTCGCCCTCTGCCTCCTCTTCTCTTTCGCCCTCTGCCTCCTCCTCTCTCTCGCCCTCCATCCTCTTCTCGCTCGCCCTTTTATTTATAAAGTTTTATATAGCGCAAACTTGATCGCGAAGGATATCAGAGCGTGTTACAATTTGAGGCAATTAAATAACTTCCCACCCTATTCCCCTTGCCATCTGCCTCTTCTTCTCACTCGCCCTCTGCCTCCTTTTCTCCCTCGCCCTCTGCCTCCTCTTCTCTCTCGCCCTCTGCCTCGTCTCTCTTGCCCTCTGCCTCCTCTTCTCTCTCGCCCTCTGCCTCCTCTTCTCTCTTGCCCTCTGCCTCTTCTTCTCTCTCGCCCTCTGCTTCTCTCTAGCCCTCTGCCTCTTCTTCTTCTCCTGCCCTCTGCCTCCTCTCCTCTCTCACCCTCTGCCCTCTCTTCTCTGTCGCCCTGTCTCCTCTCCCGCCTCTGCCTCCTCTTCTCTCTTGCCCTCTGCCTCCTCTTCTCTCTCGCCCTCTGCCTCCTCTTCTCTCTCGCCCTCTGTCTCCTCTTCTCTCTCGCCCTCTGCCTCCTCTTCTCTCTCGCCCTCTGACTTTTCAGCTCTCTCGCCCTCTGCCTCCTCTCCTCTTCTCTCTCGCCCTCTGACTTTTCAGCTCTCTCGCCCTCTGACTCCTCTTCTCTCTCGCCCTCTGCCTCCTCTTCTCTCTCGCCCTCTGACTTTTCTTCTCTCTCGCCCTCTGACTTTTCTTCTCTCTCGCCCTCTGAATCTTCTACTCTCTCGCCCTCTACCTCTTCACCTCTCTCGCCCTCTGACTTTTCTTCTCACTCACCCTCTGCCTCTCTTCTCTCCCGCCCTCTGCCTTCTCTTCTCTCTCGCCCTCTGACTTTTCAGCTCTCTCGCCCTCTGACTCCTCTTCTCTCTCGCCCTCTGACTCCTCTTCTCTCTCGCCCTCTGACTCCTCTTCTCTCTCGCCCTCTGACTTTTCAGCTCTCTCGCCCTCTGACTCCTCTTCTCTCTCGCCCTCTGACTCCTCTTCTCTCTCGCCCTCTGCCTCCTGTTCTCTCTCGCCCTCTGACTTTTCTTCTCTCTCGCCCTCTGAATCTTCTACTCTCTCGCCCTCTACCTCTTCACCTCTCTCGCCCTCTGACTTTTCTTCTCGCTCACCCTCTGCCTCTCTTCTCTCCCGCCCTCTGCCTTCTCTTCTCTCTCGCCCTCTGACTCCTCTTCTCTCTCGCCCTCTGACTCCTCTTCTCTCTCGCCCTCTGACTCCTCTTCTCTCTCGCCCTCTGACTCCTCTTCTCTCTCGCCCTCTGCCTCCTCTTCTCTCTCGCCCTCTGCCTCCTCTTCTCTCTCGCCCTCTAACTTTTCAGCTCTCTCGCCCTCTGACTCCTCTTCTCTCTCGCCCTCTGCCTCCTGTTCTCTCTCGCCCTCTGACTTTTCTTCTCTCTCGCCCTCTGAATCTTCTACTCCCTCGCCCTCTACCTCTTCACCTCTCTCGCCCTCTGACTTTTCTTCTCGCTCACCCTCTGCCTCTCTTCTCTCTCGCCCTCTGCCTCCTCTTCTCTCTCGCCCTATGCCTCCTCTTCTCTCTCGCCCTCTGCCCTCTCTTCTCTGTCGTCCTGTCTCCTCTCCCGCCTCTGCCTCCTCTTTTCTCTTGCCCTCTGCCTCCTCTTCTCTCTCGCCCTCTGCCTCCTCTTCTCTCTCGCCCTCTGACTTTTCTTCTCTCTCTCCCTCTGAATCTTCTACTCTCTCGCCCTCTACCTCTTCACCTCTCTCGCCCTCTGACTTTTATCTCTCGCTCACCCTCTGCCTCTCTTCTCGCTCACGCTCTGCCTCCTCTTCTCTCTCGCCCTCTGACTCCTCTTCTCTCTCGCCCTCTGACTCCTCTTCTCTCTCGCCCTCTGACTCCTCTTCTCTCTCGCCCTCTGCCTCCTCTTCTCTCTCGCCCTCTGACTTTTCAGCTCTCTCGCCCTCTGACTCCTCTTCTCTCTCACCCTCTGACTCCTCTTCTCTCTCGCCCTCTGACTTTTCTTCTCTCTCACCCTCTGAATCTTCTACTCTCTCGCCCTCTACCTCTTCACGTCTCTCGCCCTCTGACTTTTCTTCTCGCTCACCCTCTGCCTCTCTTCTCTCTCGCCCTCTGCCTCCTCTTCTCTCTCGCCCTATGCCTCCTCTTCTCTCTCGCCCTATGCCTCTTCTTCTCGCTCGCCCTATGCCTCTCTTCTCCCTCGCCCTCTGCCTCCTCTTCTCCCTCGCCCTATGCCTCCTCTTCTCTCTCGCCCTATGCCTCTTCTTCTCGCTCGCCCTCTGCCTCGCTTCTCTCTCGCCCTCTTCCTCCTCTTCTCTCTCGCCCTCTGCCTCCTCTTCTCTCTCGCCCTCTGCCTCTTCTTCTCGCTCGCCCTCTGCCTCTTCTTCTCGCTCGCCCTCTGCCTCCTCTTCTCTCTAGCCCTCTGCCTCCTCTTCTCTCTCGCCCTCTGACTTTTCTTCTCTCTCGCCCTCTGCCTCCTCTTCTCTCAAGCCCTCTACCTCCTCTTCTCTCTTGCCCTCTGCCTCCTCTTCTCTCTCGCCCTATGCCTCTTCTTCTCTCTCGCCCTCTGCTTCTTCTTCTCTCTCGCCCTCTGCCTCCTTTTCTCTCTCGCCCTATGCCTCTTCTTCTCTCTCGCCCTCTGCCTCTTCTTCTCGCTCGCCCTCTGCCTCCTCTTCTCTCTCGCCCTCTGACTTTTCTTCTCTCTCGCCCTCTGCCTCCTCTTCTCTCTCGCCCTCTGACTTTTCTTCTCTCTCGCCCTCTGCCTCCTCTTCTCTCTCACCCTCTGCCTCCTCTTCTCTCTCGCCCTCTGACTTTTCTTCTCTCTCGCCCTCTGAATCTTCTACTCTCTCGCCCTCTACCTCTTGACCTCTCTCGCCCGCTGACTTTTATCTCTCGCTAACCCTCTGCCTCTCTTCTCTCTCGCCCTCTGCCTCCTCTTCTCTCTCACCCTCTGCCTCTTCTTCTCGCTCGCCCTCTGCCTCCTCTTCTCTCGCCCTCTGCCTCCTCTTCTCTCTCGCCCTCTGACTTTTCTTCTCTCTCGCCCTCTGCCTCCTCTTCTCTCTAGCCCTCTGCCTCCTCTTCTCTCTCGCCCTCTGATTTTTCTTCTCTCTCGCCCTCTGCCTCCTCTTCTCTCTCGCCCTCTGCCTCCTCTTCTCTCTCGCCCTTTGCCTCCTCTTCTCTCTTGCCCTCTGCCTCCTCTTCTCTCTCGCCCTCTGCCTCCTCTTCTTTTTCGCCCTCTGCCTCCTCTTCTCTCTCACCCTATGCCTCTTCTTCTCTCTCGCCCTCTGCCTCCTTTTCTCTCTCGCCCTCTGCCTCCTCTTCTCTCTCGCCCTCTGCCTCTTCTTCTCGCTCGCCCTCTGCCTCCTCTTCTTTCTCGCCCTCTGACTTTTCTTCTCTCTCGCCCTCTGCCTCCTCTTCTCTCTCGCCCTCTGACTTTTCTTCTCTCTCGCCCTCTGCCTCCTCTTCTCTCTCGCCCTCTGCCTCCTCTTCTCTCTCGCCCTCTGCCTCCTCTTCTCTCTCACCCTCTGGCCTCCTCTTCTCTCTCGCCCTCAGTGCCAGGGAGATCTATGGTAAGGTCTGTTTTTTTTTTTAATCCCCCTCAATTTTTTTTGCCATTAGCCAATGTTTTTTTTAGTATTTTTTTTTTTTTAGATGGATGTGGGCACAACAGCTTCTTGAACAATAAAGTGTTACAAATACCATGAAAAAACAAAACAAGAATTGCCAACAGGCTGGCGGACAATTCCAGACCGTGTGGCTTTGCCAATGGTTGTTTTGTTTTTATTTTATTTTGTAGCCTAACTCTATTCTTGTATTTATTTTTATTATTTTAACTTAATGCAGTTACTTTCAAGTATATTGAATGTGTGTGACATCCTAATTTTGTCGTATTATAATTTATTTAAAAAAAAAACATTTTTTAAGAAACCTATTTCTACACGTACATATCTGATGGCCATTATAACCTACCCCGTATTTTTTTCATTTTGTCTAATAACCTAGCCCCATCTTTACATTTCTTTAAATATGTGTAATTCGTTTTGTTACCTAAACTGTAACCTTTAGTTATGTTCACTTACTTATCTTTAATGACGTAAATCTTAGGTTTAAATATGTTTTTGTTAGTTGTGTCAGTGGGACAATCGCTTTTTTATTTCATTTCACTTGTTGGTAGGTGTTTGTCCCTCTTTCATTCTGATCTTGCTTTGCGCTGTAGAGTCCCTGGATGCAGGGGCGCTATGCATACTCTCCGTTGTAGTAGGGAGGGTGTAGTTGCCAGTAGGAGTTGTGGCCAGGATGTAGGAAGACATGGTAAATATAGCACCACAGTCATGGCTTTAAGTGGGCCGGGTCTCACCGGGTCTGAGCACCGGCAGTTTTTTACAGGCGGCCTCGAAATGGGTCTCTATCGGGCTCTGTTTTGTGCCCTGACACCGGCGGTCCGTTTTTTTCAGGACCGCAGTGAGAGCGGCACATCGATGTGCGCTGCTCACACTGCTCACTTCTCACCAGTGCAGTTTACAGCATGACGTAATGCCAGGTGAGTGTTGTAGGGGAAGGGGAACTCATTTAAAGAGGGTAATTTTCTCTCTGGATTTCCCTTCTCTTTGTGAAACTCAGGAGCAGCAACATTGTGGTTGGTGGCACCAGGACTTTAAGTGGAAGCTTTTTCAATATTCTATTCAAGCCACAGTTGCTGCTTATTTAGCTTATACAACTAACAACCATTGACAAAGGCAATAGTCCCAATTTGTTGTAGGTATGATGTTACTTGTTGTGTCATATGTCTGAATGCAACGACAGAAACAGCAAAATACAAGTCGGGCGGCGCACTATGCTAAGCACAAATTCTTAGCTTAAGGGTTTTAAGCCACGCCCTTAATTACATTAGCCACACCCCCTTTGAGACCCCCCCCCCCCCCTCCAGTTTTTTCATCCCACTTAAAGCCCTGCCCACAGTACCCGCCACCCCTCCGAACCATTGGCAGAGCTGAGCAGGGCGCACCTGGCATTGTACGGCGCAGTGACGTTTTCCGTTTGAACGTCACATGGCTCTGCGAACATCAGACACATTAGTGTTCATGGTGCAGCAAGTGCTCCAAAAGTGGCTCCAAAAGTGTCTCCAAACAACCGCTTTTTGGCGCTGTATTCACACCTTAGTAAACTAAAAAGGTTTAACTTGTCTGAAGCTGACCATTGCTTCTGTAAGGCTGGCGGGGCTGGGGCAGAGTCGCAGGCGCCGCCCGGGGCCTTCCTTCTGGGTTCCGGTGCAGCCGCAGCTTTCCTAAGGTGTGAAGCTGTACAGCTGTTTGGAGTGTGTGCTGGCACGGGTGCCCGGATCTTGTGCGCGATTCGCGCATCCGGGCTCTGGTCCCCGCCCTCTGCCCACTCTCGCTTATAAGGTGAAGCTGCGCCTGGGAGCCGGAGTGTGTGCCCGCCAGCCGACGAGCCACCTCTGGCAGGCCATGCCCTCTGGAGCCACAGGTGAGCGTTCAGGTTGTGTTTCAGTGATATCATTGGCATTTGTATAGCGCTTACAGTGGCATCGCTGCGCTTTCTCGGTCTTCCTTGTGGATATGGGCGCGCCATCCATCGGCTGTGGTCGTGGGGTCATTACTGCAATAAGGCGAGAGGGAAGTGACCGGCACACGTAGGATGCCTGCAGGGTCTCGGGGGTGCTCGGCGGAAGTCAAGTTCCCAGGGAGGTCATTATAATGCCGTGCGGTACCAGGTGGCACATTCTCAAATGCGATTTGAATGAAATTGTTCTAATGAATTGTATGTTTTCTTTTATGACTTTAAACCGAATAAAGATGTTGAGCTGCGCCAGGAGGGCCTGGTTCTGTCCCAGTGGTGCCCTGCCAGGGTGTGTATTGGTGTGCTGTGTTTCAGTAGGCAAGGCGGCTCTCACCAGATGTTCCTTTATGTTCTTGGATTTTTTGAACGCAAAGAGAGGTCGTTCTAAATTAAGTATGCCTGCATTAAGTATAGGCCAGTGGCTTGTGATACTTTTTTTGATAGCATTGGAAGCAGGAGAGAAAGTAGTGACACACAAGTCTGGTTTGGGTTTTTTTCTTTTTAGGTTCCGGTAGGGCTTCCCTGGGACAGTAACAAGCCCTTTTCAGGGAGCTGCGAATAAGCTTTCTGGGGTAGCCCCTCACTAGAAGTTTGTTACTCAAAATGCTAGCCTCTTTGAAGTAATCTTGTTTGTGAAAGCAGTTTCGGCTTATGCGGAGAAACTGTGAATAGGGAAGGGAGTCCCGCAATGCCCTAGGGTGGTGACTTTGGTAGCTAAGTAGCGTATTGCGCTCCATGGGCTTCCTATAGAGGCTCGTAACCAGTTTGCCTTCACTGTGTAGGATGTTAAGATCAAGAAAAGAGATTTGTTGTTAATCAGTGGAGAGAGTGAACTGGAGTCCGCTACAGTTGTTATTTAGCCAATGTAGGAATTGTAATAACAGGTCATGTGAATCTTGCCAGATGAGGAAGATGTCGTCTATGTACCTCTTCCACAGGGCAATGCCACTGTGGAAGGGATTCATAGAGGACAGAATGTGGTCGCATTCAAGGTGGTACATATAGAGAATGGCCAAATTAGGGGCAAAAATAGCTCCCATGGAAGTACCTCTTACTTGGCCGTAGCATTGGTCATTGAACAAAAAGAAGTTTTTGGTGAGACATATCTCTAGCAATTGCAGGATAAACAAGGTAGGGACAGGGTTTGACCTATGACCAACAGAGAGTCCACCTGAGGGATGTTGGTGTATAGAGACTCCACATCCAAGGTACACAGAATCTCGAATGTGGGGTCAAACGGGTGCTCCTCAATCATGTTGATCATAGCCATGCTGTCCCGTATGTAGCATTTGGTATTAGGTACAAACTCTTTAATGAAATGGTCCACGTAATGCCCTTGGGGCTCCAGGACTGAGTCACAGCCCGAGACAATAGGTCTTCCGGGGGGATTTTCAATATTTTTGTGCACTTTGGGTAGTGTATAAATTACTGGAGTTCTAGGGGATTTTATGTTGAGAAATTGAAATTCCTTTTTGGTCAGGAATCCAGCATTAAGACCCTCAGTTGTGACCTTGGTTATAAGGTCTTGTATCTCCATTGCGGGTTTTTTTTGGCAACCGAGAGTAATGGGCTGTGTTGCCAAGTTGGCGTAGATCTCATTTTGATAGTTGTCTTTCTCCTGCATAACAATTCCTCCCCCCTTGCCAGCGGGTTTGATGATTATGGAACTATTCCCTTTGAGGCCTGCAAGTTCTTGTTTCTCTGCCAGAGAGATGTTATAGGGGACGAATAGTCTGCTGTTTTCTATTTTGTACAAGTCTTTAAGTACCAGTTTTTCAAAAGTCACAATTTCACTGGGGATCATACTTCCAGTAGGGTAGAAGGTGGACGGAGGTCGAAAAGGGGTGTTGGCAGTCGGTGGGGTTGATGGATTGAGTAGGAAGAAACTATGTAGTCTGATCTTTCTAAAAAGTCTCAGGAGCTCAGTTTGTAATTCGAGGAAGTTGGGCCTGATGGTGGGGACAAAGAAGAGCCCTTTATTGAGAATTGAGAGTTCATAGGGGGATAGGCAATGCTTTGTTGGGTTGAAAATAGGCAGCATGTTGTTAAGTGGTTGCTCCGTAGTGTCAATGGCCATGGTAGACTTGGGTTCGACAGGTGATGATGTTACCATTGGTAGTGTTGTCTGCGTGTGTAGCGTTCTCCCGGTGGATTTGGCCAACGTTGTGGCTGTTTCCCTGTGCCCTTTTTGGGTTGTTCTGTCTGGCCTCTCCCTAAAAAAGGATTTCTATGAGGGGTATTCTGTCCGTCACTTTGTTCTGAGTTATCTGAAGATTCTGCTGAGGTGTCAGAGAATCCAACAATGTTTGTCTTCTATTAAAGCGACCCCACGGTCTCTGGTTTTGTGGGCCTCCGTAAGATCTAATAGTGTAATAGTCTTTAGACAGATAGGGGTAGGCTCGTTCCAAGGAAAATGCTTTTATGTCTTTCTTTACCTTAGTAGTTTTTTTATTTTGTTCAATTCTGTTAAATTCATCAACTGTTTTTTGAACCTCCTCTAGAAGTTTCTTTCCTTCTGCAGTGGGGACCAGATCTTTAATTTGTTTCTCTAGGTCCTGAATTTCTAAACGCGACTTTTTTGAGTTATTCTGTGGCAATATCTATCCCAAGCACCATCCAGTGCCTGGAACATGTAGTGCTGATGTAGCTGATGATGATTAACAATGTGGCAAATGCAAAAACAACAGTTGATGGACAGAATGCAGAACAATGTCATACATTCACCCCAGTACAGAGATCTGGGCTTAAATCCATCGTTTCTTTGCTCACCATGCCTTTCCAGTTTGAACCCAGCCATATGCAAATCAGTCTCAACCCTGTGCCTGATGGGAACAGTCCAGCCTGAACTGCCAAGCCAGGTCCTCACTGGACGGGAAACAAGCATCCTAGGACCGGTTTCGGGCTTTCAGCCCTCATCAGCCAGGATAGCTTGACTCCAGTGGTCTGGAGAGCACGGGACTCCCGTCTGAGCATACCCGTCCCACTCGGGGTGACAAATGCAAAAACAACAGTTGATGGACAGAATGCAGAACAATGTGGCAAATGCAGCAGCTTTATAATTATGCGAAAATTGCTGCACAATCACATGATTTCAGTGGCTCTGATTATGGGACATCTGAAGTGGGGCGGGTGCTCGTGCTGAGGACAGTCTGTGATGTACAGGCGGGGGTGTTTGATGTGTCCGGTGCGTGTGCTAACGACTACAGACTGCGTTTTTCACTACAGCTAAGGAGGCCTGTAATTGTCTTTTAGCCACGCCCTCCAAATTAGTTTGTTTAAAAATTGTTTTAAAAAACGAAATACTTTAAAACACTTTCTAATTATTAGTATAATGTGATTTACATCTCCGTTAAATTAAATATACCTGTCTATAAAGATGGGTAGTGTATCTGGCTCCCTGTAACTACCTCCCCTCTGCGCAGCCCGGACTAACCTATTAGAAGCTTTTGCCTGGTTGAATTACCATATTTATATCATTTCTGAGAGTCTATATTGAAGACAGAAATGTGTGATTTTTCAGAACTCCTAAGCAGTCATTTAGAGAAAAGTGGTTGGAATTCCAAAATCTATTTAAAGCTGGTATTTGAGATCGTACTCATTTGGCATTTGGGGAGGCCTAATCCTGGCTTTATTACCATTGTGTCGGGGCATTGCAGCCCTGGCTGTGGTGTGGTGCGTGCGGAGAGGCCTGTTGTTGCAATGCCACTGGTACCGTGCCTGATTCGTGGAGGTGGCCCCTGCTGGTGCCCTGCATACAGTGACCACCACTAATGGAATCTGGTCTGTGGTCATTATTAATGCACTAGCATTCGTGGCTCAGGGTCATTTCCTCTGGGAAGTTTTTTTTAGCAGGATTGTATGTGACTACTTGTTTCATGTTTTTTTCACCTATGAATGTCGAATTAAATTGGACATATCCCGAGGTATATATCTCGTACCTTTCCCTTTCAACATTCACTGCTCTTGGGTTTAAATGTTACATGATTTTAATCGGGTGCGGAAGCCCGTCCATCGGGGTCTCCGTAATATGAACATTCAGTAACCTCTTCTGTATGGGTTTTAATCTCGGCTGTGGATGTAAAATATGCACGTTATTTCTTAGACTACTGTCCATTTGTATTTTCCTCATAAGTAGTTCATCACATTGGTATTGGCCTTGATGTCGTCTGTGTTCATGCTCGTAATTTCAATTGACCCCACATGGGATTGGGGATAATGTTGTCATTGTAATGGCAGCAAGTTTCAGGATTTACTTCAAGTATCTTTAGCCTTGGCCAATGAGGTGTCATTTCCCTAGATCACGAGCCGGGATTGGTTTTGGTTGTCCCTTATTGTGGGGTTTTTCCCGAGCATCTACACCTCTTTTGCAATAACTTAGAGTTCAACACTCTACTCAGTGCATGGAGGTGAGATATTGCTTATATTTCGCCAGTACTCAGTATGTTTGTGATTATTCTTTTTATTTTTCACTCTCCCTTTTTCTGTCGCCTATACCTTTGCAGATAAATAAGAGATACTTAATCAATTATTGCACGGGCAGTGCATGAGCACATGCCTATCATTCATAACTGAGCTTTTGTTTTTCCATTCTTAGATCATTACAGTATTGATATACCCAATCGATGCCGTCTCTGTTATGTTTATATTTCTGCATATATGATTATGTTTGTGGTCATAATGTATGTGTTTTTTTTATTGAATCTTACATGTAAATACATCATACAATGGTCTATATTTTTGACATGTTTTAAGATGTGATTATTTTTCATTGTAATGGGTTAAAGTGCGTAATTTTTAAGTCAAGTATTTGTTTAATATAGATATATATGTACCGTTGATCTCCACATTTATACATGTAATTCTGTTCTGTCTTTCAGTTTTTCTTTGTAGTGACTTATTTTATGTCTTGTGTAATTGTTTCAGCCCTGAAGAAGTTCCTTTGGTCAAAGGAACGAAACGCGTTGGCTGATGGCCACTTTTACTTCTATCATTAATAAAGGAAACTAATGGACTAACTCATGATTCAGACTTCATTCCTGGTCCACCTTCTTAAATTAAAGCATTTGGAAATAATATAGAATGAAGACATAGAAGAGAGAAGGGGGTGAGACGGGGCATTTAAACACATAAGAGCAATGAACACATAGAGGAGAGAAGGGAGGTGTGATGGGGCATTTAAATACCTCAGTGCAATGTATACATAGAAGAGAGATGGAGTGAGATGGGGCATTTAAATACCTCAGAGCAATGAATACATAGAAGAGAGAAGGGTGTGAGACGGAGCATTTAAATATCTCAGGACAATAAATACATAGAAGAGAGAAGGGGTTGTGACGGGGCATTTAAATACCTCAGGGCAATGAATACATAGACAAGAGAAAGGTTGAGACGGGGTATTTAAATAACTCAGAGCAATGAATACATAGAAGAGAGAAGGGTTGAGACGGGGTATTTAAATACCTCAGGGCAATAAATACATAAAAGAGAGAAGGGTTTAGACGGGGTATTTAAATACCTCAGGGCAATGAATACATAATAGAGAGAAGGGTTGAGACGGGTATTTAAATACCTCAGGGCAATGGATACATAAAAGAGAGAAGGGTTGAGACGGGGTATTTAAATACCTCAGGACAATGAATACATAGAAGAGAGAAGGGGTGAGAAGGGGCATTTACATGCCTGAGGGAAATGCATACATAGAGGAGAGAAGGGGGTATGATGGGGCATTTAAAAATCTAAGGGCAATGAATACATAGAAGAGAGAAGGGTTAAGATGGGGTATTTAAATACCTCAGGGCAATGAATACATAGAAGAGAGAAGGGTTGAAACGGGGTATTTAAATACCTCAGGGCAATGAATACATAGAAGAGAGAAGGGTTGAGACAGGGTATTTAAATAACTCAGGGCAATGAATACATAGAAGAGAGAAGGGGTGAGACGGGGCATTTACATACCTGAGGGCAATGAATACATAGAGGAGAGAAGGGGGTGAGACGGTGCATTTAAAAACCTGAGGGCAATGAATACATAGAAGAGAGAAGGGGTTGTGACGGGGTATTTAAATACCTCCGAGCAATGAATACATAGAAGAGAGAAGGGGGTAGGTGGGTTATTTAAATACCTCAGGGCAATGAATACATAGAAGAAAGAAGGGTTGAGACGGGGTATTTAAATCCCTCCGAGCAATGAGTACATAGAAGAAAGAAGGGGGTGAGATGGGGTATTTAAATACCTCAGGGTAATGAATACATAGAAGAGAGAAGGGGTGAGACGGGGCATTTAAACACATAAGAGCAATGAATACATAGAGGAGAGAAGGGAGGTGTGATGGGGCATTTAAATACCTCAGTGCAATGTATACATAGAAGAGAGATGGAGTGAGATGGGGCATTTGAATACCTCAGAGCAATGAATACATAGAAGAGAGAAGGGGGTGAGACAGGGCATTTAAATACCTCAGGACAATAAATACATAGAAGAGAAAAGGGGTTGTGACGGGGTATTTAAATACCTCAGGGCAATGAATACATAGAAGAGAGAAGGGTTGAGACGGGGCATTTACATACCTCAGGGCAATGAATACATAGAAGAGAGAAGGGTTGAGACGGGGCAATAAATACATAAAAGAGAGAAGGGTTTAGACGGGGTATTTAAATACCTCAGGGCAATGAATACATAGAAGAAAGAAGGGTTGAGACGGAGTATTTAAATCCCTCCGAGCAATGAGTACATAGAAGAGAGAAGGGTTGAGACGGGGTATTTAAATCCCTCCGAGCAATGAATACATAGAAGAGAGAAGGGTTGAGACGGGGCATTTACATACCTCAGGGCAATGAATACATAATAGAGAGAAGGGTTGAGACGGGTATTTAAATACCTCAGGGCAATGAATACATAAAAGAGAGAAGGGTTGAGACAGGATATTTAAATAACTCAGGGCAATGAATACATAGAAGAGAGAAGGGGTGAGACGGGGCATTTACATACCTGAGGGCAATGAATACATAGAAGAGAGAAGGGTTGCGACGGGGTATTTAAATACCTCCGAGCAATGAATACATAGAAGAGAGAAGGGGGTAGGTGGGTTACTTAAATACCTCAGGGCAATGAGTACATAGAAGAGAGAAGGGGGTGAGATGGGGCATTTAAAGACCTCAGGGCAATCAATTCATAGAAGAGAGAAGGGGGTGAGACGGGGTATTTAAAAACCTCAGGGCAATGAATACATAGAAGAGAGAACGGGGTGAGATGGGGTATTTAAATACCTCAGGGTAATGAATACATAGAAGAGAGAAGGGGTGAGACGGGGCATTTACATACTTGAGGGCAATGAATACATAGAAGAGAGAAGGGGGTGAGATGGGGCATTTAAAAACCTCAGGGCAATGAATACATAAGAGATAGAAAGGGGTGAGACGGGGTATTTCAAAACCTCAGGGCAATCAATTCATAGAAGAGAGAAGGGGAGACGGGGCATTTAAAAATCTCAGGGCAATGAATACATAGAAGAGAGAAGAGGGTGAGATGAGGTATTTAAATACCTGAGGGCAATGAATACATACAAGAGAGAACGGGGTGAGATGGGGCATTTACATACCTGAGGGCAATGAATACATAGAAGAGAGAAGGGGTGAGACGGGGCATTTAAAAACCTCAGGGCAATGACTACATAGAAGAGAGAAGGGTTGAGACGGGGTGTTTAAATACCTCAGGGCAATGAATACATAAAAGAGAGAAGGGTTGAGACGGGGTATTTAAATACCTCAGGGCAATGAATACATAGAAGAGAGAAGGGGTGAGAAGGGGCATTTACATACCTCAGGGCAATGAATACATAGAAAAGAGAAAATGGTTGAGACGGAGTATTTAAAAACCTCAAGGCAATGAATACATAGAAGAGAGAAGGGTTGAGACGGGGCATTTACATACCTCAGGGCAATGAATACATAGAAGAGAGAAGGGTTGAGACGGGGCAATAAATACATAAAAGAGAGAAGGGTTTAGACGGGGTATTTAAATACCTCAGGGCAATGAATACATAGAAGAAAGAAGGGTTGAGACGGGGTATTTAAATCCCTCCGAGCAATGAGTACATAGAAGAGAGAAGGGTTGAGACGGGGTATTTAAATCCCTCCGAGCAATGAATACATAGAAGAGAGAAGGGTTGAGACGGGGCATTTACATACCTCAGGGCAATGAATACATAATAGAGAGAAGGGTTGAGACGGGTATTTAAATACCTCAGGGCAATGAATACATAAAAGAGAGAAGGGTTGAGAAGGGGCATTTACATGCCTGAGGGCAATGAATACATAGAAGAGCGAAGGGTTGAGACAGGATATTTAAATAACTCAGGGCAATGAATACATAGAAGAGAGAAGGGGTGAGACGGGGCATTTACATACCTGAGGGCAATGAATACATAGAAGAGAGAAGGGTTGCGACGGGGTATTTAAATACCTCCGAGCAATGAATACATAGAAGAGAGAAGGGGGTAGGTGGGTTACTTAAATACCTCAGGGCAATGAGTACATAGAAGAGAGAAGGGGGTGAGATGGGGCATTTAAAGACCTCAGGGCAATCAATTCATAGAAGAGAGAAGGGGGTGAGACGGGGTATTTAAAAACCTCAGGGCAATGAATACATAGAAGAGAGAACGGGGTGAGATGGGGTATTTAAATACCTCAGGGTAATGAATACATAGAAGAGAGAAGGGGTGAGACGGGGCATTTACATACTTGAGGGCAATGAATACATAGAAGAGAGAAGGGGGTGAGATGGGGCATTTAAAAACCTCAGGGCAATGAATACATAAGAGATAGAAAGGGGTGAGACGGGGTATTTCAAAACCTCAGGGCAATCAATTCATAGAAGAGAGAAGGGGAGACGGGGCATTTAAAAATCTCAGGGCAATGAATACATAGAAGAGAGAAGAGGGTGAGATGAGGTATTTAAATACCTGAGGGCAATGAATACATACAAGAGAGAATGGGGTGAGATGGGGCATTTACATACCTGAGGGCAATGAATACATAGAAGAGAGAAGGGGTGAGACGGGGCATTTAAAAACCTCAGGGCAATGACTACATAGAAGAGAGAAGGGTTGAGACGGGGTATTTAAATACCTCAGGGCAATGAATACATAAAAGAGAGAAGGGTTGAGACGGGGTATTTAAATACCTCAGGGCAATGAATACATAGAAGAGAGAAGGGGTGAGAAGGGGCATTTACATACCTCAGGGCAATGAATACATAGAAAAGAGAAAATGGTTGAGACGGAGTATTTAAAAACCTCAAGGCAATGAATACATAGAAGAGAGAAGGGTTGAGACGGGGTATTTAAATACCTCAGGGCAATGAATACATAGAAGAGAGAAGGGTTGAGACGGGGCATTTACATACCTGAGGGCAATGAATACATAGAATAGAGAGGGGGGTGAGACGGTGCTTTTAAAAACCTGAGGGCAATGAATACATAAAAGAGAGAAGGGTTGAGACGGGGTATTTAAATACCTCTGAGCAATGAATACATAGAAGAGTGAAGGGGGTGAGATGGGGCATTTAAAAACCTCAGGGCAATGAATACATAGAAGAGAGAAGGGGGTGAGACGGGGTATTTCAAAACCTCAGGGCAATGAATACATAGAAGAGACAAGGGGGTGATATGGGGTATTTAAATACCTGAGGGCAATGAATACATACAAGAGAGAATGGGGTGAGATGGGGCATTTACATACCTGAGGGCAATGAATACATAGAAGAGAGAAGGGGTGAGACGGGGCATTTAAAAACCTCAGGGCAATGACTACATAGAAGAGAGAAGGGTTGAGACGGGGTATTTAAATACCTCAGGGCAATGAATACATAAAAGAGAGAAGGGTTGAGACGGGGTATTTAAATACCTCAGGGCAATGAATACATAGAAGAGAGAAGGGGTGAGAAGGGGCATTTACATACCTCAGGGCAATGAATACATAGAAAAGAGAAAATGGTTGAGACGGAGTATTTAAAAACCTCAAGGCAATGAATACATAGAAGAGAGAAGGGTTGAGACGGGGTATTTAAATACCTCAGGGCAATGAATACATAGAAGAGAGAAGGGTTGAGACGGGGCATTTACATACCTGAGGGCAATGAATACATAGAATAGAGAGGGGGGTGAGACGGTGCTTTTAAAAACCTGAGGGCAATGAATACATAAAAGAGAGAAGGGTTGAGACGGGGTATTTAAATACCTCTGAGCAATGAATACATAGAAGAGTGAAGGGGGTGAGATGGGGCATTTAAAAACCTCAGGGCAATGAATACATAGAAGAGAGAAGGGGGTGAGACGGGGTATTTCAAAACCTCAGGGTAATGAATACATAGAAGAGAGAAGGGGGTGAGACGGGGCATTTAAAAACCTAAGGGCAATGACTACATAGAAGAGAGAAGGGTTGAGACGGGGTATTTAAATAACTCCGAACAATGAATACATGGAAGAGAGAAGGGGGTGAGACGGGGCATTTAAATACCTCAAGGCAATGAATTCATAGAAGAGAGAAGGGGGTGAGGCGGGGCATTTAAATACATCAGAGCAATGAATACATAGAAGAGAGAAGGGGTGAGATGGGGCATTGAAATACCTCAGAGCAATGAATACATAGAATATGCTGACGATCTCCAATTGGTTTTTAATCTATCCTCCTCCCCTGAGTCCATTCACAATTTTCACTCTACTATGTTGTTTATCAGGGACTGGATGAGCTTTAATCATCTGAAGCTTAACCCCGACAAAACCGAGCTGGTGTTGACGGGAGGCTCCTCCAGTCCCTGGTCCTCTTTCTTTTGGCCTTCTTCCCTGGGTCCCCCTCCCATCCCTTCTTTTTCGGTTAAAACCCTAGGGATTAAACTCAATGCGCACCTCTCACTGCACTCTCAGATCAGTTCAGTTGTTTCTTCGTGTTTCCTCACTCTTCGCACTATCCGTAAGGTGTCCCGTTTTTTTTCTTTCTGTGCCCTCAAACTTATTCTGTCTGCGATGGTGATCTCCCGCTTGGACTATGGCAACGCCTTGTATAACGGTGTCCCCGCCTACCATCTTCAGAGACTCCAACTAGTGCAGAATCAGGCAGCCCGACTTGTCTACAATCTGTCCAAGTCCTATCATGTTACCCCGCTGCTCAAAGCTCTGCACTGGTTGCCTATCCGGGAGCGCGCCTTGTTTAAGATGGGTTGTATCACCTTCCAGGCAAGGGCAGGGACAGCCCCTCACTTTATCTCCTCTGAGATCAAGGCATACTGTCCTAGCAGAGAGTTGCGTTCCTCTTCACAATCTCTTCTGGTTGTCCCTCGTTTCAAGAAAAAGAGGTTAGGTGGCGCAAAATTTTCTACGCTTACGCCTACCTTCTGGAATGCCCTTCCTCCCTCCCTTAGATTTTCCACCCATTACTTAGAATTCCGCAAATCCTTAAAAACATTTTTGTTCGCCCAAGCTTTCCCAGGTTAGTTGGCCGGTTCTTCTCTTCCCCTTGGTTTTATGTCCCAGCGCCAAGAAACCGCGTGGTGTATGTGCGCTTTATAAATATTTTAATTTCAATTTCTTAGAGAAGTCGGTGAGACGGGGCATTTAAATACCTCAGAGCAATGAATACATAGAAGAGAGAAGTGGGTGAGACGGGCATTTAAATACCTCAGGGCAATGAATACATAGAAGAGAGAAGGGGTGAGATGGGGCATTTAAATACTTCAGTGCAATGACTACATAGAAGAGAGAAGGGTTGAGACGGGGTATTTAAATACTTCAGGGCAATGAATACATAGAAGAGAGAATGGTTGAGACGGGGTATTTAAATACCTCAGGGCAATGAATTCATAGAAGTGGGAAGGGGTGAGACGGGGCATTTAAAAACCTCAGGGCAATGAATACATAGAAGAGAGAAGGGTTAAGACGGGTTATTTAAATACCTCAGGGCAATGAATACATATAAGAGAGAAGGGGGTGAGACTGGGCATTTAAATACCTCAGGGCAATGAATATAGAGAAGAGAGAATGGGTGAGACGGGGTATTGTAAATACCTCAGGGCAATGAATACATAGAAGAGAGAAGTGTTAAGACGGGGTATTTAAATACCTCAGGGCAATGAATACATAGAAGAGAGAAGGGTTGAGACGGGGTATTTAAATACCTCAGGGCAATAAATACATAGGAGAAGGGTTGAGACGGGTATTTAAATACCTCAGGGCAATGGATACATAAAAGAGAGAAGGTGTGAGACGGGGCATGTACATACCTGAGGGCAATGAATACATAGAAGAGAGAAGGGGGTGAGACGGGGCATTTAAATACCTCAGGGCAATGAATACATAGAAGAGAGAAGGTTTGAGGCGGGGTATTTAAATACCTCTGAGCAATGAATACATAAAAGAGAGAAGGTTTGAGACGAGTTATTTAAATACCTCTGAGCAATGAATACATAGAAGAGAGAAGGGAGCTGTGACGGGGCATTTTGAAAACCTCATGAGAATGAGCACAGAGGCTGGAGAGAGTCTGCTATTATTTCAACGTTTATGTTCACTGTCGGAGGGGTGGCAAATATTGCAGATATTAAATATCTCTGCTATGTAAATAGATGGAGAAGGGTCAGGAGGTAAGTGATGCATTTATATACCCCTAGATTTATAGAAGATCCGGTTTCTGTTAAGCGCGTGTTGTCTCCTTTTGGTGACGTGTAAGAGGAAGAAATGTTTTCTGAATGATACATTCACAGTAAAGTGTCGCCGGGCATTACGCAGTACTTCTCGTCTGTGAGAGAGGCGGGGTACATTTTGGGGGCACCCCCGTGGCCAGCTGACCCTTCAAAATCAGCAAAGCCCACTGAGCGCCTGCCTTGGACTTGGGGATTGTCGAGGGCACCGGTTGCACATCACAGCAGATGCTAAGCCCCGGCAGGCGGGCACAGCAGGACCTACACTACTTCAGCATTCACAAGGGTGTTTGCACCCTGGCACCTCACACTTTTATTGCCTTCTGGTGACCCTTGACCTGTCGGTGAGGCTTTTATTTTCGCCTTGAGAAGGAACACACCAGTCTTTCTTGAGTCAAAGCTGTGACCTGCAGATGAGAGACACCTGCGGTGCGTGCCTGAACCCACAGGGGTATTCTACCTGCTTGACTTATGTTTGTTTTATGGAGTTAGTTGTGCATTCGCCCATACCCCCTGGCCCCTTCTCGCATGCTGCTGGGTTCCGCTCTCCCATCTATGTTTAATTCCCTCCCAGACCTGCCTTAGGAGGGGGTCCTTGATCCGCCCCAGCCCGCCTGGCTCAGCCTCGCTCGCCCACTCCTTGTATCTCCCGCAGACCCCTAGGAAGAGTGAAGGGACTATATAATAATGTGTTTACATGGCGCTTCCTGCCCTCTCTGCCTCTCCAAGCGCTCTGAAGGATTCTTGGCGCTCGTGTCCCGGCCTCGGAAGGATGGACGGCAGAGGAAGCCCCGCTGGCATGTTGTGCTCTGCAGGGAAGCTCTGTACAGGGCGCGCTCGCCCCTCGAGGCTGTGCGCTGTGCTTCAAGCTCCCCCGGTGCTGGAGACCAGGGGGGCATCCGCGGATCCCGGATCCAGAAGTGAGCACCGCCCCGGATCCCGGTGAGCGTGACTCCAGGACACGTACAGCGTCGCCCGCGTTGTTTGCTTCCTGGCACCGAGGACGCCGCGGCCCTCGGCCTGTCGCTTCTCAGGTGCGTGAGAGGGAAGCTCTGCCTCGGAGACACGTTTTTTGTTTACTTTCCAGGCTTCTGTACACGTGACCGCGTGCTCTGTGAGAAGGCCAGATGTACCTGCCCATCGCGACCCTAAGGAGAAAACAGTACTTTGCAAAGATGTGCCTTATAGCTTGCCTGCAGCTGCTTGGCGCTGGTTCATTACTCACTATCCTACATTACAAAGACTTCACACACATCTCTGCAGCAAGTGCATTAAGCACCTGAGTTATCTTAATGCTAATGTACCCTGGACTCTGTTGGGTACACACCACTCACTGCCAGTTTCATCTACTCATGGTCACTTTTTAGGTCGAAGCCTACCAGACCGCGCCGCTCTCCTGGGGACATTTGGACAGCTTCCCTGGGAACGCCCTTTGCTTACCATTGACTTTGTAACTCACATTTCCTGGCTTCCTATTTGCTGGCTTTATTTCTTTTAGGCTGTCCAGCTCGTCCCTCCCTTTGCCCAAACACTATTTACTGTATTCTTTCACCACTAATGGATTTCTGTAAACAGGCCTTTAAGTCTTGTTGTTATCTTGTCATATTTGATCTGCCTTCAAAGACAGAAGTCAAATCTCAGGCTATCTCTTCCAGGGAACTTGGTGTTTACTTTTCTTATTCTGACTTCAAAGTGAGAGTATTTATGTGACCATCACACTTGGGTTGTGTTGTTCGATGTTCTATTTGTTTCTAGCACAAAACAACATTTAAATGTTTGTAACTGAACTGTGCCAGTATTTCAGAATATGGAAAGCGCAAATGAAGCAATTTTTGGGTAATTCTGAAGTGCGGTGGAAATAAATATTTTAATACTATCAAAACAAACCAATACACTAGGCCGGGATGCCGTTCAACAGCGTTTGTGCGCTGTATATTTTTATCAGTAAAACTGTATGTGGAAATGTAATGGTCATTTCAAATGAAGATGTGTTGTCTGTAATAGCAGTGCGCTGCCACACCATGCATACTCCACACTACACCACTCTACTCTGCACCACTCCACAACACTACACTATACTCTGACCCACTCCACACTACGCCACTCCACACTGCACTATACTCTGCACCACTCCTTTGTACGCCTATTGACTCTACACCACTCTACAACAATGCACTCTGCTCCACACTACTCTACTATGCATCTCTGTACTCTTCGCCACTGCTCTCTACACCAATCCACTCAAAGCCACTCTAATCTACGCTGCACCACTGCATTCTACAACACTGCACTTTGACACTCTACTCCACACCACTCTACTTTGAAACAATCTACTCTACACCTCTCTACTCCATGCCGTTCCACTCTATGCCACTCCACTCTGTCACTGCAATCTACCCTGCGCCACTCCACGCTGCTGCACTGTACGTCAATGCACTTAACACCACTTTAGTAAAAACCAATGCACTCTACGCCACTGCACTCTACGTCAATTTACTCTGCACCACTGCTCTGTACTCTTATACTACTACACTCTACAGCACTCTGCTGTATGCCACTGCACTCTAAGCCACTCATACCATTTTACTCCAAGTTACTTTACTCTGCACTACTCTACTCTGCTGCACTATACACCAATGCACTCTACATCACTTTACTCTACACCATTGCACTCTAAGTCATTCTACTCTGCAACACTTCACTCTCTGCCACTTAACTCTACACCATTCTACTCTGCGTTACTGCACTTTGCTCTGCACCATTTTACTCTACTTCACTCTATGCCAATGTACTCTACGTCAAACCACTACATGCCACCTTAATCTACTGTGTACCACTGCACTCTGACACTACACTCTATGCCACTTCACTCTACGCCTCTCTACTATACCCAGTAGCACTCTACACTGCGCCACTGCACTCTACCACACTCTACTTTGCACCACTGCACTCTTCGCCATTGTACTGTACTCTGCTTCACTCTACACCAATGCACTCTGTGCTACTGTGCTCTGACACTCTACTATGCTGCACTCCGCCACTGAACTCTACGCCACTCTACTCTATACCACTGCACCCTATGCCACGCACCACTCAACTCTATGCCCCTCTGATCTATTCTGCATGACTGCACGCCACGGCACTCTACAGCACTCTACTCTAAGCCACTGCACTCTGCGCAACTCTACACCTCTGCCCTGCATGACTCCACTGTACCCTGCACCACTCCATGCTACTTCACTCTACTCAAAAACAATCTACTTTATATCAGTGCAGTCTACGGGAAACAGCCTTTACTCCGCAACTGTTACAACGCATGCCATTACATTGCATGGCGTTGCAACGAAAAAGGTGTGCAGCAGTGGGTAGAAGATGTTGGATTAAACTCCAACACCTCCCCTACTGATAAACACACACTGGAGTTGGAATAAAAAATGTATCTATTCCAACTTCCAGCGCTCCCCTGCCTGAAAGCCGATGTAAAGGTTGGAATTGCAACGGCATGCCATGTAATGGCATGTGTTGTAACGTCACATATTCCAGTCTACGCCACTGCACTCTACACTGCTGCACTCTACACCGCTTTACCCCTCTCTCACCACTCCACTAGATGCTTTTGCACTCTACCCCACTGCAATCTACTCTGCACCACTCTATGCCAATGGACTCTACACCACTTTACTCAAAGCCAGTGCACTCTACACTAATTTCCTCTGTACCACTGTACTTTATGCCACTTCACTGTAGCTCACAACGCTCCACTCCACGATACCCCACTCTGATGCTCTACTCCATTAAACTCTACATCTACTGACACTCTACTCTATGCCACTCCACAAAACTCTACTCCACTTTATGCCCTTCTACGACACTACTCCACGCCACTCTATGTAACTTCCTCTACGCCACTCAATGCCACTTTATATTGTTCTACGACACACTACTCCACTCTACTCCTCCACTCCACGCCATTCCACTGTACTCTGTCAGTCCACTCTACGCTACTCAACGCTACAACACTCTACTCCACTCTATGCCACTCCACTCTACAAGAATCTACTCCGATCTACTTCACTCTACTCTACAACACTGCGCATTACCCTCTACTCCACTCCACTCTACAACACTCTACTCCACACTGACACTCTAATCCACTCTGCTCCACTCTACGCCCGTCCACTCTTGACACTCTACTCTCACCACAATACTCCACAACATTCTACACCAATCCCCTCTATGCCTCTCCTTGGCACTCCATTGCAATCCACTCAACTCTACACCACCACCCCACCCCACAACTCTCCACACCACTCCACTCTACTTTAGAACACAAACTTTTAGCCATGCTGAGCAGCAACCACAAGGGTGTACAACATGAACTAAAACACATTTGCAAAGCCAGTAGCTTTTGCATAGGCGAGACCTGTTGGATTTGCCAATGGTGTCATATGCTTTTTCTAGATTGTGGCACTAATTCCAAGGCTCTTTCTCTTTGCAGAGAAGCTGTTCAAGAGTAAGCTGTTTTTACAACAGATAAATAAAAGGCATTGTCATTTACAATGCCAATAGCTTAAACTCTTGCAAATGCGAGACCTATTGCATTGCAAATGCGTGCTATAAAAAAAAAAAAGCATTAGGAGAGAGCATGTTCTGCCTTTAACATTTGGCGGGACAAAGCTATTTGAGAAAATAGTGCTCGGAGGCTGTAATTAAAACCTACTGAGCAACAACACACGCAACAGGGGGTGTCGCCATGGGCGGTTCCAAAATCAGACAAGGCGGTACTAAGGAGGGACCAGGGTCGGATTGGTAACGCAGGCACTCGGGCAATGCCTGAGGGGCCGGTGTCTGAATTCCAGCTGTGGGCTGCTTTTTTTTAGCAGTCTGGGGGTGCCGATTTGGGCAGTATCTGTGTTTGGATACTGCCAGCGGCCAAGTGGGTGACTTTCTGGAGGCAGATGGGTGTCCATTACCGCCCTTTTATCAACGGGCAGAGGTGTCACTCCCTTTCTCTCGCTGGGCCGGCCCATTAATATATGCATATTGAGCTGGGCAGGGGAGCCTGAGCAAAAGTGGCCGCACTTGTTTTCAGTGGAAACCAATCCGTGCATTTTTTTTACCCCTCCCCCTTTTTTAATAAAATGTTGCTGAAGCAGTGTTTTGCGGAATGGCAATATGCAAATGTGGGCCACTTTTTTTTAGCGTGTCCCGTCCGATTTTTAATCCCAATCCAACCCTGGGAGGGACTACTAAGCCTTTTGACCAATGAACAGCCACAGTGTACAGTGGACTATGACACAAGCCAATGAAAAATGTGGGCGGAGAGTGGGCGGAGCTTCAAGTCCCTACCTCAATACAGCATGCCTCGCAGAGCAATGCATGCGCTGCCCAGGCTTGACCTAAAAATTTAGTTATTACTCCATGTGAAAGCGGTCAGTATTATAGAGAGGGCCTAATATTCACAAGGCTTGTTAAATTGTTGCTACGTTGATGATTTTATATAGCAAAACTTATCGCGTAGGTAGGACTTTCACTCGCTATAAATGAGAAAGGTACAAATGCTAAAAAAGCATCAGAAATCGCTTATAGTGTCTGTGACATGGTTCAACTCCTACTCAAGGATTCAAGTGAAGATTAATTAGAAACAGTCTAAATTCCTATATGCTGCTGTACCTCCATTTTTTGTCAGATTACCTCATCAGGGAGGCTAACAAGCTTTCTTAGGAGGAAGCTCATTCCTTGAGAGGCGTTGTTTTTATTTAAAAAAAAAAAAAAAAACACAAAAACAAGCATTGGCAAAGCCTATGTTTCTCGCCTTTGGGACCTGTTGGTTTTACCAATGGTTTTTAGCCATGCTGTATACAGCTAAATAATACAAACAAGCAATAAAGGCGCTATGATGTGACTGCCGCATCATTGTTTAAATGTGCGCACCGTGCATGTGTGTGTCGGTAAAATGATGTGAGTGCTTTCTTTTTCCAGGGATGCTATGAAACATGGCTAAAACCCATTGGCAAAGCAAACCGGCCAAAGGTGAGACCTATTGACTTTGAAAATGTTTATTTATTCGAACTCTGCTCTGTGGGTTACAAGTAACATATTTAGGGGGGACTTATTAATGGATACAAAAAAATGCCTTTTCTACATAGTAAAGACTGCAGTGAATTGAAAATGCAGCCCTGCCAGAGTAAAGCAATGCTCCTGGCAGGCTCATGTTTTTGTCATCATGCAGGTGCTGTAAATATATACAGCCACCCACAGGCGATATTTAACTTTGCATAGCGTAGGTGCACTTAAGCCCCATTTTCGAGACACATATTAGGAAATTAAAAAGGGCCAACTAGGGGTTTTTAATTATGCAGTACATGCTCATGAGGGGAAGCACAGGCCCTTTAATAAAGTTCAGCACCAGCTCACTCACACAACAAACAGGGACACGTACGATACCACACACACACACACACACCCTGCGTTGAAACCATCCCCATCAGAAACCCCATAAACCAGCCAAACAGGAGAAGGACGCAAAGATACCACACACACCTCTCCACCGTCACTTATAGGTAACCACCAACCTATCCCTCACACAAGACACTGTGCAGAAAAACACCATCCTAGGGGCCAGGGCATCACTTCCAGAGAGAAGCGGTGACATGAGAAGTCCCTCACACCGAAGAGACACTGTACAGAAGCCTTCCTCCGAGGAGCCAGAGAGGGGTGGACATGTGACCCTTCCCTCACACCTCAAGCCACTCTCCACAGAGACCATCATCCCAGGGGCCCTGGTGTCACCAGCCACTCTACATAGAACATGCTCCAGAGGGCTAGATCGTCACCGTAAAGGGGTAGACACTCAACCCTTACGCCACACCTCAAGACACACTGTACAGAGAATATCATTGTATGGGGTCAGAGTGACACCATCAGATAGGGGTGGGCACCCAATAGATTGCCCCGCAAGAACAGAGCAATATTCAGCATTAAGCACCCCACCATAATGAAACAGTGGAGGAAGAGAAGCCAAATTAAAGAGGGCTCCTACATGGGTCGGATTGGGATCACAGTTACTCCCACAAAAGTGGCTCATACTACACGAATAGCAGCCTTTCATGAAATACCGTGTGGTTACTCTGGATTCATTTGTTGGGAAGTCCATGGTTTATAAACCATTTTAACGCTTGTAGAGCCAGTAACATTGGTCAATACTAAGCCTGGGCGTAATTTGCAGAGTTTTGCAACGCGGAACTCCGCGAAGTTACAAAAAACTCAGCAAAGTTCTGCAAGTGGCTCAAGTGAAGTGCTAACTGCTGTTCGCACTGAATGAATGAATGAATGAATGAATGAATGAATGAATGAATGAATGAATGAAAGAAAATATTTGGAAAGCGCGCGATGGCCAAACGGCTTCCTGGCGCTGAGAGCTCTAAAGAACCGGACAGACAGGGCCAGGAGGTTAGCGGGGGTAGGCCAGGGCAAAGAGAAAAGTTTTTAGCGCTTTACGGAAATGAGAAAAAATAGGAATCGAACGCATAGAGAGAGGGAGGGAGTTCCAGAACCGGGGAGCAAGAACAGAAAAACGGGTTCCACCAGTGCGAGATTTACGAAAGCGGGGAACAGTGAGAAGGGCAGAAGACGATGAACGAAGAGTGCGGGCAGGGGTGTGAAGGGAGATCAGAGAATTGATGAAAGCCGGTCCAGAGTGGTCAAGGGCCCGGTAAACGAGGCACCCCAATTTAAACAGGGATCTCTGCAAGATGGGCAACCAGTGAAGGGATTTAAGGACGGGGGTGATGTGATGGGTTTTGGGCAAGTGAAAAATAAGACGGGCAGCCTGATTCTGGATAGCTTGTAGGCGGCGGGTTTCATAGGCAGGAATGCCAGCGAACAAGCTATTACCATAATCGAGGCGGGAAGTGATGAGGGCAGAAATAATAATCTTAAGGGAGTCAAGAGAGAAAAAGCGAGAGATTTTCCGGATCATCCGGAGGGAGAGAAAACAGGAGGACACCACGGCACTGACCTGGCCATGCATGGACAGGTCCTGTCTGACCTTGATGCCCAGAGTTTTAACAGAGGGAACGGGGGTGGGGGAAGGGCCAAGAATGGGAGGCCAGAAAGCAGAGGACCAGGGGCTGGATGAGCCGCCAATCAGAACAAGCTCAGTCTTATCTGGATTAAGCTTGAGGTGGTTGGCGCTCATCCACCCAGAAATAAAAGCCATGGTGGAGTGAAAAAAGGATAGAGCGTGAGAAGAGGAGGAAAGGTCAAAAACGAGCTGGAGGTCATCAGCGTAGTTATACACAGAGACCCCCAGCTCAAGAAGGGAGGAAATAAGAGGGTGAATGTAGAGATTGAAAAGAAGGGGAGAGAGGGAAGACCCTTGGGGGACTCCACAGGGCACCGGGAGGGGGGAAGCAGAAAAGCCGGGAAGATGGACAGCTTGAGAGCGACCCGTCAGAAAGGAGGTAATCCAAGAGAGGACAGTACCTCGTATGCCCGCTGCGCTGACACGGTCCAAAAGAATATTATGGTCGACCGTGTCAAACGCAGCGGACAAATCGAGGAGGATTAAAGCCTGGGGAGAATTGACGTCGGCCTTGGCTTTAAGCTCGTCAAGGACGGCTAACACCACGGTTTCGGTCGAGTGACCTGCGCGGAAACCAGCTTGGTGGGATGCCAGAAGCTGGTTCCGTTCAACAAAAGCAGAAAGACAAGAGGTAACATAAGATTCAAGAATTTTAGCGAGATAGGGGAGAAGAGAGATAGGTCTGAAGTTAGAAGGAAGAGAGGAGTCGAGACCAGGTTTTTTAAGAATTGGAGAAACAATAGCAGATTTAAAAGAAGAAGGGACCAATCCGGTGGAAAGAGAGGCATTGAGAAGAGAGAGAGGGGTGTCAGGGCAAGAGGAAAAAAGGGTTTTGAGGATGCGGGCAGGAGCACAATCAGTGGGGGAGCCAGACTTAATTTTAGAAAGCAAAGTTAAGAAGGTGTCCAAAGAGAGGGGAGGAAAAAAAGAAAAAAAAGATTTAGGCGCAGAGAGGACAGAGTGAAGAGGGGTAAAAGGAGTGACCAGGATGTTAGATTTAATATTAACAATCTTCTCAATAAAGAAATCGTTAAGAGAAGAGCAGAGGGCCTGAGAGGGAATGAAGTGAGGGCAGGCCCGATCAGAGGTGGCCAAGTTCTTAACCAAGGAAAAAATTTATTTGGATTTGTTAGCCGCGAGCGCCACTTGTTCGGAGAAGTATTTTGTCTTGGCGGTCAAGATGGCCTTCTTATACTCTCTATGAAGTAGTTTGTATTTGGCCTTATCGTCCGGGCAGTAGCCACGGCGCCAAAGGCGCTCTGAGCGTCTAAGCTCTAATTTGAGAATCTTAAGCTCCGGGCTAAACCAACGATGAGCCTCATGAGGGCGTAAGGACTTGACTAACTTGAGGGGGACTACTAGGTCACATGCGGAGGAAAGCCAGTTGTCAACTGCAACAGCCTGAGAATCAAGGGAGATGTCAGTTAGATCTGGGGAGGAAGAAGCAAGGGAGTGAGAGAGGGAGGCCAAGTCAACATGGTTCCAGCTACGGGTGAAGACGTTCTTGGGACGACGGGGCTGGTGAGGGGGACCGGTAGTGATAGAAAAGGAGATGAGGGAGTGATCAGACCATGGGCATGGGAGGATGCTGGGAGAGGAAACTATGTCCTGAGATGACCAGACTTGGTCCAGGGTGTGGCCAAGATTGTGGGTAGGGACCAAAACATGTGACTTCAGATTGAGGCAAAGGAGAGTGGCAGTGAAGTCCTTGGATGCTGAGTCCTCCCTGGGGTCGCCAGGCCAGTAGTTAAAATCCCCCAGCAGGAGTACAGAGGAATTATTCACCACCAACGTGGCGAGGAGTTCCTGCAGGGAGGCCACAAATAGGGGCATGTTCAAGGGAGGGCGGTAAACAAGGACAACAGTGAGAGGTGCAGGCAGGTTGGAGGAGCGGGCAACTAAGAAGTCCACTCCAGCAATGGGTGCTTGGGGGAGAAGCTGAAATTGAATAGTGGAACGGACAATCATGGCAACACCCCCCCCGATTTTGTCTGCGGGGCGATCGGCCCGGAGGACATAGTAGGAATGGGGAAGGATGGCAAGGATGTCAGGAAGGGAAGCCTCCGAAAACCAAGTTTCCGTAAGGAACAGGAAATCTGGGGAGTCTGTGGTAAGAAGGTTGAACAGGTCAAGCTGGTGTTTGCCTGCCGAGCGAGTATTGAGGAGGTAGGCAGAGACAGTGTGAGGGGGAGATAAGTGACTAATAGGGAGGGAGTCGATATCCGACATAGGCAAGGGAGTGATGAGGTGTGGCAACACAACAAGGTCTGAGTGCGGAAGATAAATATCTAGTGCAACAAGGTGCTGCATAAGAGTGTGAGGAAGAGGCACCTTAGTGAAACAAGCAAGGAGCTGTGCAGACGTATATGACAATAGAGGGGCAGGGGGTGTGGCCCCTGGTCCCGGCCTGTCGCGGACGGGCGCAGACGGGCTTGACTTAGGCGCAACTTCGGCGCGCCTTCGTCGCGCCCGCTGCGCTCGTCCGCTGCGCGGCCGGGATTGAAGTGCCATAAGTAGGGAACAGGAAGTAGCAGGGCGTGGCGGGGGGTGGAGGGACAGAGGAGCTGCCCCGCCAACCAGAGAGCAGCCCAAGATGGTCACCACGCCCGTCCCCGCCCTCGTGACCTGCCCGTCAGAGGGGGAGGGAGCGCTCGGCGTGGGGCGCTCTGGCGGCAACAGGAGAGGGAATCCCAAAAACGATGAGGGGTGCGCGATGACCTCGGCGCAGCCCCTGAAGCAAGAAGCAAGTAAGTTAAAAGTGTCCAGGCACTAAGTAAAACAAGGTTGCGCCGCGCCTCAGCGGCGTTGTTGGTCCCGGCGGGGCCTCGGGAGAACTGTGAGGTCAGTAGAGCTAAGGCGGGACTCGCCTTGCAGGAAGGTATTGCCGGGGGGGAGGGACAGAGGAGCTGCCCCGCCAACCAGAGAGCAGCCCAAGATGGTCACCACGCCCGTCCCCGCCCTCGTGACCTGCCCGTCAGAGGGGGAGGGAGCGCTCGGCGTGGGGCGCTCTGGCGGCAACAGGAGAGGGAATCCCAAAAACGATGAGGGGTGCGCGATGACCTCGGCGCAGCCCCTGAAGCAAGAAGCAAGTAAGTTAAAAGTGTCCAGGCACTAAGTAAAACAAGGTTGCGCCGCGCCTCAGCGGCGTTGTTGGTCCCGGCGGGGCCTCGGGAGAACTGTGAGGTCAGTAGAGCTAAGGCGGGACTCGCCTTGCAGGAAGGTATTGCCGGGGGGGGAGGGACAGAGGAGCTGCCCCGCCAACCAGAGAGCAGCCCAAGATGGTCACCACGCCCGTCCCCGCCCTCGTGACCTGCCCGTCAGAGGGGGAGGGAGCGCTCGGCGTGGGGCGCTCTGGCGGCAACAGGAGAGGGAATCCCAAAAACGATGAGGGGTGCGTGATGACCTCGGCGCAGCCCCTGAAGCAAGAAGCAAGTAAGTTAAAAGTGTCCAGGCACTAAGTAAAACAAGGTTGCGCCGCGCCTCAGCGGCGTTGTTGGTCCCGGCGGGGCCTCGGGAGAACTGTGAGGTCAGTAGAGCACTGGTTTCGTTGCCGCTCGGGTAGAAATTCTACCTGAGTGGCAGCTCGCGAACTTACCATTCGCGAACTCGAGCAGGGAAAAAACTCTGTTGCACTACGGGAAGCAGAGTTTTCTGCACTCTGTGAGCTGCGTGGAGTGCTTAAAACTCCGCGAGCGGAGTTCACCGCCCACCCTAGTCAATACTATGAGCTCTGCAGGTCGGAAAACTGAATACTTACTTCCAGTCTCAACGCCCTGCACAGTGTCCTTAGATATGCTCTCCCAAACAGTCTTAATCCCAGGTGATAGACTTGTTCCTTGTGCTGACCCCAAGCATCTTTGTTTGGGACATTCTCCTTTCTGAGGTGCAAGCTCTACATCTTGGTCACAGTTCCTTTCTTCTAAGTCTTTGTTGGCCCATTCAGCAAGTTTTGTGGCAGTGGGGTGCACAGCGTCAAAACACAGCGAATCCGTAATAAGGATTTATAGTGTCTGAAGGATATCAATTCTATTTATCTGAAAACACTTAGACAGTGGTGTGGTTGAAACAAAAATGCGAAGATACAATTGGCTGTTTAGGACTGTTTGAAATTTGCATAGCCCCTCAGCATGTAAGTTTGGAACAAATCTAAGATTGCCAGGGAAATATGGGGGACTTGGATCAAACCATTAAACATAGCATTGACAGGGTTTTTGAAAGAGCCCAAAAATGTCTAGCATGTAGTATCTTTTACCCACCACCTTGTTTCTTCTGTTATCTGGACTGTGCTGCCATCTTGTGCCAGCCCAAGCCACAGTCTCATCCCAGAAGAAGACTGCACAATAGTTTAGCAGTCTAAAGAGAGAGTTGGACCCAGTAGATGTTTAGGTCACATAAATAGGTATAACGTTCAACACGTGCACATCGCCAGACATGTATGGGACATGGCGAGTCTTTGCCCAGCCAAGTATTGAGTCCATGGTACTGGCCTTCCATGTTGGAAGCAGCGTCTGTCAAACTCCCAATTGCTGGATTGCAGTTCGCAGCAGCTTTGACAATCCTTTTCCTGTTGACAAAGTGCACATTTTGGGTGCAATTGAGCGTTCATATACAATTCCTGCGACATAACGCTATACAACTGGACACTTGTTAGTAACTGTGGTATATTACCAGTTGACTCTCTCTGGATGGTACATACTTGCATCCTGTTTTTCTGTTGGAATGTGTCTCTATCATTTTAGAAATGTCTTTTATAACATAGTATATAGGGGTCTTTGACACGAAGGCCCCAGATGCACCCCATCCACCTTTCTGTTTTGCTTTGTAACTGACCGACTCAGTGTGTTATTTAAGAAGTTGGTCATACCTAGACAGGAGCAGGAAGGTTTCAAGAAAGTTCCCATGATCAAGCAAATCCTTATCCAACTCAAACTCTGGTTTCACACAATAGCAGAGCCCTGTTTTATCAATCAGTTTAATAACATCAACCACACGATTTAACCCCTTTAGTGCTGCGGTCGACCAATGGTCGTCGCGAGCACTACCTTGCCAGTGCTGCGTACGTCCGTTGGCTGACGCGGCCGCACCCGTTTCTTCGAACGTTCAGCACAGGCGCAGAACGTTCGAAGCAACAAACGGGTTAAGATTTCTCTCCTGGCTTGTACTGCACAAGCTGACGTCTGCTGCAAGAAGAGGAGACTGGTTATGTTGACCGCAGAGATGGTCATCACATAGGAATCCGTGCATCCTTTGTGATATTGGTGCGCCTCATGTTGTGTAATGCATGTGTACAAATGCATAAATTTTTTCATCCCAAGAATAATAAGACCCTTTTGCTCACATTTAATAAATGGCAAGCAAACTGTTCAAAATAAAGTTTTGGGGATTTCAGAGAAGGTTAACCAATGTTAAGTACTCCCCGTTTTTCTCATGAATGCCAACTGTCCATTAAACTGTGGACGTTTAGAAGGTTGGTTCGGGTGATGGTGACTGCTGAAAAAAATTTCAACTATCTGTGCTTTGTTTATTCCTGGAGTCTCCTCCATATCTTGGCTTGTGTTTTCTTATTCTCACAATTTTCATTGTCTTCAGTTACATTTCTTTCCCTTTCATTTATTTTGGCAAAGTCATAACAACCAGGCAAGAGGAAAGCTACTAGTTGTGAAGTGTGGTTACTCGCTAAACATATCTTTTCGTATTTAACAGCTTTACATTTTTAATAAGAGGAATGCACAAAGAACCCACTTTAGGCACCTCCTAGCCTAGGCAAAACATACTGCAGTCTAGAACGGTGCTTAAAACATTCATTGGGTGAATAATGTATAGATTAAATTGCAACAGCAATATTTTAATTGGAGTTCTGTGTCTTACCAGCCTACTCCTCACATTTTAGTAAAGATAGGGTAAGAGATTTGGTTGACGTTTAGTGGACTAGTGCATAATGTCACAGTAACACATACGGGCACAGCGTTTGAAATTGTAGCTTCATTTGCCTTTCCTAGCGGTGTTCTTACAGCAACACTGAAAATCAAAACACAGTTCTGAGGATTTTCACCATTCCATTGGGTGAAATATAATAATTGTTTCCTTCTAGCTCTTCCTCTCTCTTGTCCCTCTTCCTTTCTTTGTATGGGCCTCTATTTTCTGGATAATGACTTCCCGATATCCCGAGTAATAGAATGGGAGAGCTTGGGTAAAAAAAGAGATGGTAAAGAAACAGTATAGAGAGAGAGGTGAAGTAGAACTAAAAATGAGGTAGTGATAGGCACAGTACCGCTCCCATTTTACACCCTACCCGTCACCGCTGCAAAACTTCTATGACTCAATGTCAAATGGAAGGAGGCCAGATAAGTTATTACCACGAATGGCATCATATTCATAGGTGTATCTTCCAGCAGCGGGGAGAAGCTTGTCTCAGACTTTTCGTCACTGCTGTCAAGAACGTGCAGTGTCTAAACTTTTGTATGTTGGAGTTCTCAAGGCAATCCTCCCTTGTCCAATGCCTTTTAGTTGGACCGGGCTTCAGGACTCATGTACGCCTTTTCATCTCGACCTCTTCTGCCCAAAGTTCTAAAGAAGATCAGGAATGGACGCAGCCACATCTTCCTACTGGCCCCGTATTGGGCAGGAGAGTGTTATGTTATGTTATGTTAAAAGCATTTATACCGCGCACGGTCACGAAACGGTTTCATGGCGCTGAAGACAAATGCGGGGGAGCAGTGCAACAGAGTTACTCGTAGGCCAACTGAAAGAGGTGAGTTTTGAGCAATTTACGAAAAATAACATAACTAGGGCAAAGTCTAAGGGAGGTCGGAAGGGAGTTCCACAGTGTGGGTGCCAAGAGAGAAAAGCACAGGCCTTCATGCTTTTTGCGTTTATACCTTGGAATAATCAGCAGATTATGTGAAGAAGAACGAAGGTCTCTCGAAGAGGCATAGCGCAGGAAGCTAGATGTAATGAATACAGGTGCTTGCTCAGAAAGGGCCTTGAAGACAGTGTAGCCAAGTTTGAACATGCAGCGAGAAGCCACTGGGGAGCCAGTGCAATTTCCTCAATAGGGGCGAGACATGATGATATTTAGGCTGGTGAAAGATCAGTCTCGCTGCCTGGTTTTGCACCAGCTGCAGTCGGTGAAGATGATAAGCAGGTATCCCAACATAGAGGGTGTTGGAATAGTCAATACGGGAGATGACAAGAGCCATAATGACGAGAACGAGTGCCTCGGTGGTAAGAAACCTGTAAATTTTGCGAATCCTGCGCAGATGAAAGAAACAGGATGATGTAACTGCATTAATTTGAGGCCTCATAGACCGGTCACTACATATAATTACGCCTAGGCTCTTTACCGAATTGACAGGGCAGGGTGGAGACCCAAGTGAAGAAGGCCAAAAACTAGGGTTCCAAGGATTACACAGCCCACCCATCAGTACTAACTCTGTCTTGTTGGGGTTGAGCTTCAGCTGACTGTAGTGCATCCACTCAGAGATAGCAAGCATGGTGGATTGAAAGTTGGCACAGGAGGAAGGGGTGGAATCAACAGGGAAAATTAACTGTAAATCATCAGTGTAATTAAAGATGGTAACCGGGATATGGCAGAGGGAAACTATAAGAGGTTGCATGTAAAGGTTAAATAAAGGTTAAATAAAAGTGGCGACAGGGCAGAGCCCTGCGGGACTCCACAGGAAAGAGGGGAGTAAGGAGCAGAATAAGTAGACAGATGAACTGCCTGAGCATCTGTCTTCCGATCTGACTGACTCTTCAGTAGGATCTGTCGATCCCAGATGTGTCGATCAAGATGAGTGTGGTACCCAGAACTCTGGCTAAGAGCATCTGTCTTCTGATTTGACTGACTCTTCAGTAGGATCTTTTATCGCAGTAGCAGGGCTGGGTCCTACACCTGAGCCTGCATAACTTACACCTCCATGCTTGGAGATTGGTGACAACTAACCGCTTTAGGCCTTCCTCCCGAGGTAGTACATGTCATTCTGGCCGCCAGGTGTTCCCCACACCAAAACCCTCTATGTGGAACTCTGGGAGAAGTTTGTTGTGTGGTGTTCTTCTAAGCATATATCCCCTGCAAGCTCAGTTATCTGACATCCTTCTTTTTTCATTTTCTGTGGCAACAGTAAAAGGTTATTTGACAGCCTTATCTGCCTTCCTAGGATTACCTGATTAGCCATATTTATTTACATCACCTGCAATGATGCATATCCTAAAAGGGCTGACCCACAGGTTTCAGTTGAAACCTTGTGTGATGCCCTAATAGGATCTGAGTTTGATTCTCACATTTCTAGTGCGCACCCCATTTGAACCAATGCACATTTGTCCTCTTAAGGTTCGTAACCCTGAAGACCGTATTCCTCATAGTGATGACCTCAGCTCATCGCATGACTGAGCTACAAGCTCTTCGTCCAACACCAACGTCTAGCCGCACAAGCTAGTGCTACGGACGAAGGCGGTGTTCCTCTCGAAGGTTGGCATGCCTATCCACATTGGGAAATCAGTTCCTCTGTAGACGTTCTTTGACATTCCTCATCCATCCAAGGAGCAAGAAAGACTCCATCGCCTAGACTCTGAGAGAGTTTTGAGACTTTACATTGATCGCACCAGGGACCATTGGTTGGATGTTAAACTCTTCCCTGGGTTCCCTGGTACAAAGAAAGGAAAGGCAGTATAGAGACTCACCATATCCAGAGGATTTGTCCTTTGTATTAAGATTTGCTATGGATTGGCTAAGAAACAGCCTCTAGTAGGGCTGAAGGCTCATTCCAGACCGCCACTAATGCGCTGGCGCATGGAGTGCCTGTCTTTTTTTTTTTTTACGGAGTTTTATATGGCGCGAACTTGACCCGGTATCTGGTATCAGAGCGCATTACATAGCACCAGTTGCGTTACACGAGGACACATTCATTTTTGTTAGCCACGGGGAAATTAAGTGATTTGCACAGAATCACAGGATGTTCAGCGTCATTGCCAAAGGCTCGAACCCGGTTGCCCAGATTCGAGGTCAACCGCCCTAGCCGCTAGGCCAACTCCTCTCCCCTGTCTTGGACTTCTGCCAAAGTGGTATGTGGTTGCCAGACCATACGTTTATAAGCCACCATTGCTTGGATAGCCATGTCCGGTAGGAGGGGCATTTTGCCCTTTTTATATTGCAGGTTTTTTCTGAGCCATTCCACAAACCCACCACCATGTGAGGTACCACTTTGGTATCTAGTTTAAAGGTGAGGAATCTACGTTGCGAAGTATCCATCATAAGTTACTTGCCTTCAGTAATGTTCTATCTGGTGGATGTTGAATCCAACTACGGATTCCTCAGCAACTCATCCGCCTCCCCTTTTTGTGCAATGGACTTTATTAGTCCATATTAAAAAGATTCCAATTAGAGATCTACATACGGGTGCAGTGTAATTATTGAAGGCTCCGCGTCTGAAGGCACGGTATGATATGAGAAATATACTGACGTCTATGTGCGGAGGTGGAGTTTATAATGGGGCCCCTACGTCACTACCAAGGCATAACTGGCTGACCCGGAGCCGCACGACGCAATCTACTGGCGCACAAGGTTATTGGTGAGAAAAATCTCCACATCCAGTCTGGCATTTCTGGGTATTCAGATGGTTAAGAATGTGCAGTTAGAGTATCCACCAGAAAGAGCGTTACCAAAGTTAAGTAACTTTTTCTTCATGTCACAGCCGACCAAGGGCAATGACAGTACCTTTGATTAAAAGTAACTGGACAACACTACCAGGTCACAGTGTTACCCTTTGTCGACCCTACCCCGCCAATGGTGGTTACAAAGTGCCTGGTGGTTTTAGCTGTGCATGTACACAGATATGCCTTATATGATTTTCCATACTTGCACTATTGGCTAATCAAGAGCAGCTGCAAACATCAGTGCCTAGTGCCAGTGACATGCTCAAACAACGGTTCCCCTATTTCACTGGCTAGGATTCCCCATCACTGCGAGAAAGCTGCACGCCAGCTGCAGCAGATTCCTTTCTTCCTGGGCTCCATTCTACATATGGTAACAGGGATAGCATACCTCAGTGAACAGAAGGTAGTGGCATACCAACAGCTGTGGCTTCATTTTCACTGATACAGGGCAAACGTTTGAGAATGACGGCCTTACGCATTGCGATTGTGACATATTTAGGGTTATACATGTGCCTGTTCCAGCAGTCTCTCTCAAGGCAATGGGCACAAGCTGAAGGGCATTGGAAGGACCTTGTATCTGTAATGGCGAGGTGTTGGAAAACGAGGCAGCATCTGTGAGGCCTGCACAAATAACATGATACATTTGTCCTTCACTGGGAACCAAACACCCTAGGGCAGCGCCTGACTCTCAGAGGGTAGCGTTGCAGAGCAGTCTGAGGCTTACTCAAGGGAGGTGGTGTGGGCTAATATTCGCCATTTGCAGGTGCGCAAAAATAACACTCAATAATTGATTGTCCAGTCTTTACTTTGCTTTATAAAAGTAAGGGTACATTTATTAAACACACACACCACTCAATACTATACACCAATTTACAAATATACATAAGCTGATGGAATTACTTTGTGACATTGCATATCAGCTCCACCCCTCCCGCAGGGGGGGTGGGGTCTAGTACCACCACTCCCATGTATGCACATCATCTTGCCCCCAATGCAGAGAATTGGTCTTAACCTGGAGCGAGGGCCCTGCGCACTGGCACCATCCCAGTGTTGACCCCCCCTTCCCTCAACAAGCATTACACAGGCTACACCTGCCTTGGTGACACATGACCCTGACTGAGCATCTCTTACTGACCATACAGTATGCACCTCTACATCTTAAGGGCTAACAGTCTGGGGTCTTTACCTAAGCGCGGCAGCAAGAATACATGTTTACGCACACTGTAGAATGACAGTACTCAGCACATTTGGATATCATTAAAAATGCAGTGCAATTACAGCCCCTAAAGGCATCACAGATGATCACAGGATTAAGTAAATACAGTCAGACACCCTAGCAGGACTGTCTAGCCACTTAAATCCACTTTGCTTATGACATCACCTTAACCCAGTACTTCAGATGGAACATCAGTCTCTTGAAAATAAATAACCATTAATAAATGCATTTCGGTGCAATTACACTCTTCACCTCCAGGGGATGCCCTTCCCCAGACATTCCCCACTCAGCCCTTTCCTCCTTGATGCAATTATCAAAACACCCTCAGCTGAAGAACAAAAGTTCCAGCCCAGAAGGTGTTAAATGCAGGTTGAGCCCTGGAGGGGTTATTCTTTTCAAATCCCCAGGACACCTAGGGTGACTTGTCTCTTCATGCTGGGGGGGAGACTGCGCTTCTCCAGCAGCCCCCCCCAGCACCTTTTCATCATTGAGGGTGACCCCCCCACCACGCACCAGAATAGCAGGCGATTTTGCTCCTTTTCCTGAATATTTGATGAGCGGCTCTCCCGTTGTGCTGGGGAGAGCCGCGCTGACCCGCTGGCGGCTTCGCCGCATCTTCAGGCCTCGTTGGGGGGCCCGGTCCCACCCGGACCCCCAGGTAAGGGTACGCGGCGCGAGGAGCCCACCCCCGGCCGCTCTGCGCTTTGGTCGGGGGCCCGGCCCCACCCAGACCCCTGCCTCCTCCTCCTCTTCTCTGGGGCCCCGATCCCACCCGGGACTCCTGCAGGCTTTCCACATTGGAGGGCAGTCCAGGGAGCCCACCCTTGGCTGCCCCCACCGGCTCCCCGCTCGGCCCGCGCCCTGGTGTGCGACCGCAGGAGCCACCCCTTCAGTTCTTGTCTGCCCGCTCCGGCGGGCAGACACGGAGACCAGCGCGGCTCCCGCTGGCCTCGGGGGAGTGCAGTGGCACTCACCCCCCCACCCCCTCCTTCCTCCTGACTTTGGGGCCCGGGGATGGGGTCCCGTGCCCCTCCTCCCATCTTCTTTGTGGGGGGGGGGGACGACGACGCCTCCCGCCCCTGCCTTCTCACACGGGGCCCGGAGTTGGCCTCCCGGGCCCCTACTCCATTTCTTCACGGGGAGCGCGATGGCGCTCCCCGGCGCAGGATTCAGCGGGGGCCAGGGTGGGCTCCTGGCACCCCGCGGGGGCATGTTCACGGGGTGCGCGACGGCGCACCCCGGCTTTACTTCTTTGGGGGGCAGCCCCCGGGACCTGACCCACCCCGGGGGCATCGCTGGGACCGGCGGCGGAGCCCCACATGCTTCGTCGTTGGTCTTCTTAGGGGTCAAAGGTCGCCTACCTTCCGGGGGCCATATCTCAGCCCCTGGGGGTCAAATCTGCTCTATATGCGCGTCTTCTTGCTCCTTGTGGCGTCCCCCAGCCACTGGGAGCACTCTACTTCGTCCTCCAGGTTTCCAAGAGGGTGCATTCTGCAGGGAGTGATCTTCACTAGCTCCCTGTGCCTCTCTTCTCCCTGCGCAGAGGCCTCTTCTTCTGCGCCCCGATCCTGGGCTCTTCTTCTGGTGCTGTTAGGGGCCAGGGGGGCAGTCAGGGGGTTTCTCCTTCCAACTGCCCATTGCACCAGGCTCCAGCATCTTTCTCCTCAGCAGACTACACCCCAGAGAGAGCTTCTCTTCCTGTGCAAGTACTTTTTAAAGTTGAGTAGGGGGTTGGCAGGAAGTCTCTGGGTGTCCTATCAAACAGCGACACATCACTTCCCTGCCCCTGCTCCCTCCTTCTTGTCCAGCCTCTGGGTTTGTTCAAAATGGCGTCGTCCAGTGTCTCTGGCCACATGGCATCTGAAACCCAACTCCTTCCCCCTCACTGCCTTCTCTCCTGGGTGCAAACTGGTGCCTGGCACCCAGAGACAGCAGTTGATGGATTGGATTTTAGCTCCACCTATCTTTTCTCCTTGGAGGGAAGATCTTCACTCTGGGAAGAAAGGTCGTTAATCTAACCTACCATGGCCAGACCCCAGCCAGGGACTCAGAGAAATGTGACATTTCCGGACGACCCAAAAGCAGTACAAATATGACTTTGGACTTTGCAGAATACTCATTTTCACATCTGCTACACTGGACATTAGTGTGTGTCTGGAATCTGTAGGCTTTATGAAAGTCATTTTAGCCATGGGCCCCACATCCCCATAAGGAAATAATGAAGTGAAAACACACTAAGACACACTGACTTTCCCTGGCATGTTCCTTTCCAGTGTATAAAGCCTATTCCATTTCACTACCCAATTCTGCATAAGTCCTGCCACACTATTCACTCTGTAGCTGCTCCTGGACTGCGCACGCTAGGAATCTCCCATGCGCAGCCCCTACACGTGTGCACACGCACGTACACCCATGTCTGCATGTAACCAGCACGGTGTCCCATACTCCAGCTGCTGCGCAGCGGCCTAGTCAAGCCAGGGGGACACCAGTAAAATCTCCATGCAGTCTCCTTCATTATGAGTTCACTGTGGGTGAGTCCCAGATTATGAGACTCCCTCACAGTAAAAGCTGAACAATTAGGTGCTCAAAAAGCGAAAAATCCGGGTGACCCATAGTGTCAGAACCACCTTCTAACACGAGGACTCTGCACTTTCTGCTTTGGTAGAACAGCAATAACCTGTTGCTCTTCAGGCTCTTTCTAGAACCCGTTTCATAGCTGACCATCACCACTGATGCGTGTCTTGTCGAGTGTAGTGCTCATTTATGCGAGATCACTGTCAAAGGCACCTGGACCCCCAAGGTATTGGGAGTCATATAAACTACCTGGAGCTGCTAGCTCTCGGATCTTTTTTCAAACTCATTCAGGGCAGGACTGTCCTCATAAAGATGGATAACATGACAGACATGTACTCGATCTATCCATCCAGACAGAAGTAGGGGGCACCCACTCCCCCCTAGCTCTCTGTACTAGGTCAGAAAACGTGGCACTTGGCAACCCTTAACAACATTAACCTCTTTGGTGCAGACTTTGCTAGGAGTGGAGAAGAGCTTTGCAAATCTGCTCAGTAGGACTCATCAACAAGTCCACGAGTGGGAACTCCACCACCAAGTTCTTCACAAGCACTTTCAGCGATGGATACCCCGTCCATAAACCTGTTTCCCTCTTCCAAAAACGGAAAATGCCAAAACATTGCCTCCAGTTACCCCCAACTACAGACCGTTGACAATGGACTATAGATGAAGTGGTCAGGGATATTTCCATAGCCTTTTTCACCCCCCTCTATCCTGTATGGGGTGAGATGTCATTCAGTCCCCAGGAGAGGTTTCGGAGCAGACCGGACCATCTCACTCTGCATCAGGGCCAGCAAAGACTCCCAGGTAACTGAACTTCGCTCTCTTCACCTGTGTTCCCAAATTTGGCTATCTCAAACTTCCAAAGCAATGCATTCTTATCCTGCGAGAGGGATGTAAGTGCACTACTTGCTTCTGTTAGACAGCTAAGTGGAAGAAGTTGATGCATTGCTATATCTGTAAACTGTTAGACCCATTTAAAGTTTTAGTACAACAGACGTTTTGCCTATTAGACCCAAACAAGGCAGGCCTTGTCTACACTTCCACACTCTTACACGTATCTGCAATGGCAGAATACTTACAAAGCAGACAACACGTATCTCTTTTCCACTTGTTGAAGGCTTCATAGCAGGCTTATGAAAGTACAACCTCAACCCCCACAGCCCCCTCCTGTGTGTAATCCGAATGTGGTCTTCATATGAATCGCGGTCCCTCTCTTTATACCCACACACTGATGTGAATTTCAGTTTTTATCCTGGAAGGTGGCCTTCCTAGTTCCAGTCACCACCTTCAGATGTATTTGTGAGCTTTATACTTTTACAGTGCAAGAAAAGTTCAATGAGGCACACAACAATAGGGTACTTCTTCGTTCCAACCATAATTTCACCTTTTCACATGAGCCACACTATTGAGCTGCCTGTGTTCTTCCTCGCACAACCAGAGACTGTAATGGAAAGAGCTCTAATCACTCCGGTTGTTAAATGGGTGCTCAAGTATTATAATGATCGAACTAAGCCTTATAGGGAGTCCAATTAACTCTAGAAAGCCTTCGCTAAATCCTACAGAGACCAGGATATCTCTAAAACTGGTGTGGTGAGATGGTCTGCGAAGTGTCCAGACTTGCGGTGCCAATGCCAAACACAAACTCCACGTTCCCCCTTAGAGCAATGATGAAGCATGACATCCTCTAGGGGATCGATGACTGTCCCGTCCCTGTATTCTGACCTAGGCACTCTCCACGCTTGCAGAGATTTTCCCTCTCCCCCTCTCGAACATTCTCAGGAACACTAGCCCTGTTGTTGAATTGAGTGGTTGCTGCTAGGAGCATGGACTTCTGGACCTCTTGAACTAGCTCATTGTCCCCCCCCCCCTACCGCTACTCTCACACAAGGGGTCTCTTGTTTTGAAACAACCCCAGTATGTACCACATCTGCCCATCTCTATGTTGACACATCATTACTCCACGCTTGCTCCACCCTTCCTGCACAGCAATTGGGAATTTCCAATATGGCAACTTGAGATGGTCTCTTGAATGTCCTTCTCTGAGAGCCCTAACTGTCACAGCTGCCTTGTCCTTAAAAAAACTTCGAAAGGCGGCCCTTCCTGTGACCGGCTCCAGAAGTTTGGATACCCTCCTTTGTTTCTGTGGGACTGAACCTACCCAGATTCCGTCTCCACTCTCTCCTCTCCCAGAAGCAGGCCTAGTTACTGGCTAAGGGCCTATTGTCAGGGGGGCCTTTGATCTTCCAGCTGGCCAGCAGAGTAATCGCTTTGGCCCAGCAGTGTGATTCAAAGGCTAGAATATAAGTAGGAGCTGAGTAAGTGAAAACTTTTGAAAGGCCGCAAGAGTGCAGATATATGGAAATTAATGTCGGATCTCCATTTAGTATCCTGGTTAACCACAATGTTGGTGTGTCAACATATTCTCAAGACTTGACTTGGTGAAACTCTAGTTTGGTGCAGAATTCACCCATAGTCTGGGCTACTGGAATTATGTGTCAGAAGAGGGACAAATTATTGGTCAGGAAAAGGTAAATTATGCAGGATAATGCAGCACATTTTGAGATAGCATTACTTCATTATTTTGTCATTTTTGCTCTTGTGAACACTGTCTGTTTGTCCCTTATTAGTACCGGTTTAACACCCAAATATAGCAATAAGCAATAGAAAGGTGACCAGACAACATTTGCAAAGGACTTTCCACTGTACTGCAACATGTGTTGCTGTGCTTTTTGTAACTTTTGAACTGTTTCAACCAGAAACATTTTTTGTTGTTAAAATCTGCAGATTATGCAGCACGTTCTGTGTCCAAGGTGGCAAATCTATACCTATGCAAAAACCGCTACAGCCGCCCAATCGCATAATTCCAGTGTCCCCGCCCAAACTGTATAACCCTGTAAAGAACTCTACATACTTCGGTGAAGCACTAAAGATACTGACAGTATCAATGCCCTGTCTTATTATTTTAAGGCCTACCCAGGTCAGCAGCAATCCATTAACAGGGCCTTCTGCCTCAGGCTACCTGTGTACAGATACCAGACAAAGTTAGGTGGTAGTCTCACACACACAGCCTTCACACCTCTACACATGTTCACCTACTACAAGCCCAGAACCTCCTATCTTAGCTGTGCACAGGTAGATCTCATCTTAAAATCCAGACACTGGTGGTTAGCACTCTCAATCCATTTCAACAGGGTTTGCAGTTAGTGTGGTTTACTCATGACATAAATCCATAAACCAGAAAGTCCAAAAAGCTAAACATCTAAGGGGATTAAACGTGGCGCAACATGTTTCACACGGTAATAAATAGCAAATAGCACTCAGTGTATCTACACATATGATTTACTGTAGCTTCCCTTTCATGTACAGCATTTATCAACAAGGGAGTTTATCCACAATAATAGGGGCAATCCCTGTGCAGCGTGCTCACAATAACCAGCCCTTGTGAGGATGGCCCCAATTGATTTCTTGTGTAAAGTGATTCTAGGAAGAAATCTGTGAGCCCTTCAACATTGTCCTCCCAAATCAGCTACCGCGCCGCCTCCTGTGAGTCAAACAGCAGAGTATCACCGAGCCAAGATCTTAAGTTAAGACAACTTCATAATATAATTTAAATATAATCAGACCCTGGGATAGTCTGAGCATTTCGGCTCCCTTGTGAAATCCAATGTTATTCCTTTTGCACAATAAGCGTCCATCGTACAATATGCAATACGTAGTGGTTGAAGTGGAGCAGTTCAGGGCACCTCACTGAAGGTTGATCACATGTGAAACAGAACCTAGCCCCTCCCCTGCGCCTTGAGACCCTATCAGGTGATTAGCCACGCTAAGAACCCTGTTGATTAATTGATTGATTGAAAGAGACACTGAGATTTTTCCAGCCATCCTAGTGCCTAGTTATTTCAAGCAATAGTTTCCCAAGGGTTGGTTGTGTATTTTACACCACACTCTGTACTGCCCCCTCTGGTCACATCACAGACCAACCTCTTCAAAGTTTGGGCATTTTTAGATTTTCATTTCATTAGTTAAATGGAACGTAAGATTAATCTTCGTATTGGAAGCAGTCTATTGTTTTTTTATGTAACTCCATCTTGTACTTCTCTGTAATTGCCCCATCCCTCAGGACCCCAGAACATTTGGTTTGGAATTCATAAAATTATTTAAAAAAATGTATTTACCTTATTTGACATGCATAGGAGTTGTAGAACATAATAGATGAGCGCGCAGGGCACCTGCTATGACTTTCGTAAAGTTCAGAAAGGAAAATACAATTCATATCTACCTACCTGTCTGTCGCGTGCTCTCTCTCTCTCTCTCTCTCTGTCTCTCTCTCTCTATATATATAGATATATATATAATGAAAATCCAGGGATGTTTGCCACTGCGCAGTTGTAGTTAAAATAATGTTTCCTTGGGATTTTTTTGGGGTCACTAATAACCTTGGCACTGTTTGACGAATCTCTGAAAAACTTTCAAAACAAGTGCTCTTTTTTCTTTGCTCCTTCCTGGAAAGTTTCAATGTGATCCATCAAGTGGGGGCCGAGAAAAAAGAAGGGCGGAGGTCCCAAAACGCAAAATCCCCATGCATTGTCCATGGATGTTTTTGGAACGTAATAGCGTGGAAACTACTGAGTGGACTTACACCAACTTTAGCAGGTAGCTAGATCTTGGTCTGGAGAGTGTGCTTTTTGTGATTTGGTGTAAATCCGTTTCAGTCATTTTTGACAAATGAAGGTTCACAAATATTTGCATATCTGAATCATTGGGTTTGTGAGACTCTTGCGAGAGTCCTGCGAGCTCAACTTAAAAAATAGAGCGCGCTCTGATTGGCTGAGGGGACTTTTTTTTGCTTGGGCCACCTTGCTTCCGAATGAGTGAGGGTCCCTCAGGAGTGAGCTCTCTGCTGGCCATAGCATGAACAAAAAATGTTTTGGTTCCGGTACAGTACTCCGGGACTTAGTACCTTGTCCTAAAAATGCTTAAAAAACAATAAAAGGAGCAGTGATACCATCACCCACTTAGCCCTTTTGCCCAGAGGAATCCTAACCTGGGGCCAAAATAAAAACAATGTTTTTTGGCCAGCATCCTGCGGTACTTCCAATGGATCGGAGCAAAGGCAAGAACAAAAAAAGGGTAGTATGCATTGTTTTTGTAAATTAATATGATTCTGGGGTTACTACATATAATTTTTTTTTGGGGGGGGCATGTGTGGGACCATGCTCCCCATGCAGATTTTGGCCCCATCCCCCAGGGCCCGCCATGCAGTACAAAGGGTAGGGGCACATGTGGCCCTTCTCCCCAAGCCTCATAAGTCCCCGTAACTCCGTCACTCTGGGTTGATTTTTTTAAATAAAAGGAGGGGACGTGTGGTCCTCCCTACCCATGTCCCTCCACGTGGCCATTTCCCGGTGCTGCTATATATATGTTTAAAGTGGAAGGAGGCTCGCGGCCCCCCCTCTCCCAGAGCTTGCAAAGGCCCACAGGACCTCATGCTCCAGTGCCAACACAGATATATATATAAGGGGAGGGGGCACAGAGCCTCCCCTCCCCAAGCTTCTAAAGGCCCTGGGGACCCCATCTCCCAGCACTGGCTGCACAGCTGTACTATAACTTGCTCTCTCGCAATGCACTGCTAATTACCCCACATATTACAACATGATCTGTGACTTAACTGATGGCATGATTGCAATATCTGAAATGACATCATTAATGAGAAGACTGTGCATGGCAGGGCAGGAGTGATTGTTACTTTAGGGTAAATGTTATAGACACTTTCGATAAGTATAACTGGTGGATTTCAGTGGTTTTGTTAGTTTAAACGGTATGTTTTCACTGACATTTTCACCTAACCTTTGTTTTTTTTTTGTATGTAAATTTGTCTGTTTTTTTAAGGTACAGTCCGATATTACAATGCCTAACTATAATTTAACTTTTTTTCTTCCTTTTTTCAGTGAATGTGTGTGTTTGCGTGTGTCACGTTTTATGCAGACTGTGATTTTGCCGTTTGTTAAAGAGAGCCCATTTACATCTGGGGTGCTTGTGGGGCAGGAGCATTTGTCTGTGAAGATAGCATAGCAGGCTTTTGTGCTGGAGACTTTGGTCTGTCATGCACTTGGAGGAGTTGCCAGCACTTCACAGTACAGCTCTCAGATGTGCACCTGGTTAAGATTCTTCTGAGCTAGCACAGCTTTGGATGAGGTATCTATGAATGTGTTCCTCTGAGGCAAGGTTTGCTCTTGTGTCTAGAAATGAGTTGTGTACTTTATGCCCCAGAGGGCATGGTCTGCCATTGTTCTGAAACCAGTAAAATGGTTGCTATTAATACCTGTAATTTATAGTGTTTCGAAATAAAGAAACTTCAGTGGATTGCCCTCACCTTACATGCCAAGTTACTTAACCCTTTCGTTGCGGCGGCAATTCCGCCGCAGCGCTAAGGGGGAGTGGGGGCCGCGCGGCGCTCCGACGCTTGTGACGGAACCGCTCCGTCACGCCCCTCGGGTGGGCTGTGCTTGTGACGGAGCGGTTCCGTCACGGCCCCGCCCACTCAATAGAACGCGCCGTGCAGGCGCGTAATCAGCGCCGCACAGGCACGGCGGCTGGGCCGTGACGCAACCGCTCCGTCACCAGCACAGCCCACCCGAGGGGCGTGACGGAGCGGTTCCATCACAAGCATGGGAGGGGATAATAGTCACTAGCCACACAAGGTTTCTACTTGACCTTCTTTATTTCAAGCAGGAGTACAAGATTTGTCAAAATGATTCTATTTGCCAGGGCTAGTGGTTCACTGGATAAATGCATCCACTGCAGGAGTCTGTGTTTCAGTGATGTCTATCCCAGCAAGTCCACTCAGCCTTTCATCCTCCTAATGCTGCTAAAACAAGCGCCATTACTCAAGCAGCAATCAACAGTCACTAGCCACAAACAGCGCCAAAAGGCTTCGGGGAGCCTATGTGCGCAGAACAAATAGCCTTGTTCTGCTTTTTAATATTTGCTTCATGTGCGGCAGTGGTGCCAGGGTGGTGTCAGTCAGACGGATGAGGGTGTTTGAGACAGGACTATGCCCCAACTATATTGCCCTTTCAGATGCAAGGTCGACATGTGACTGGTTCTACCGAGCCCTGGCAGCCGTTTAGCTGTAGTCCTGGCAAGTGACGGCCGGTAGCTAGCATTAAGACTGAGTTTTTTAGCCAGCAGCTCGCTGCCGTCTTGGTCTTGTTTTTTTGTCAGGTGATGTGTGCCAACAAGGGATTTCACTTAAATGATTATATCTAATTCATATGTAACCAGTTGATACAGATCGGTTTAACCCAATTTTGAACTTTCCAAGTGATCTCATTCAAGCATTTTTACTATCATGCCAAAGTGGATTCAATCAACAGAAAAAGAAGAAGAAATAAACACGGGAATATCGTATGATCAAAGATTTATATATTTTCTTGTAATAAGTCATATAGAAAAAGGTGTAATCATATTGTAAATAAATCTCAGTAGACACATGAAAAAGGTAATCTTTCATAAAAACCTGTACTTCATATGTCAAAAATATCCATTTTAAAGCAAATATAATAAGTGCTATATTCCAAAATCAATATATAAAACACTTAAAATATCTCTAAGAACAAGAAATCGGAAAATCAAGTCGACGTTTCGGTCTTCTGTGGGGTGAATCCTTCAGACCATCTTCAGGACAATTAGATAATGTATTAAAAGAAAGGACCCTTGCTTGGACAGTTCAGTGCAGAATCAGCTTAAATCAGATTCAAAGCAGGAAGGGAACGTAACTTCTCGGAACACTATTTTTCAATAATCAATGCCGCATTTGTCTGATGATTTCTGTTTAGAGTTCGTGATTTGAAATGTTGAGATGACGCTCCTTTATCCATACAAAGTGTAAGGGGGCCAAGCCCGATTGATTAATTCCAGTAAGTATTTTCCAAAGTTGGATATACGGTCAGGCCAAACAGCACTCCTTCGTTCTGTTTGCAAAATGATACTATTAGCCAGGTCTACTGGTTCACTGGATAAATGCATCCACTTCTGTAGTCTCTGTTTCAGTGATGTCTATCCCAGCAAGTCCACTCAGTCTTTCGTCCTCCTAATGCTGCTAAAACAAGTGACATTGAGTCAAGCTGCAATCAACAGTCACTAGCCACACTCCGCGCCAAAAGGCTTCTGGGAGCCAATGTGCACAGAACAAATTGCCTTGTTCTGCTTTTTAATATTTACTTCATTTGCTGCAGTAGTGCCAGGGTGGGGTCAGTCAGATGGATGAGGGTGTTTGAGACTGGACTATGCCCCAACTATTTTGCCCTTTCAGATGCAAGGTCGACATGTGACTGATACTGCCGAGCCCTGGCAGCCGTTTAGCTGTGATCCTGGCAAGTGACAGACACAATGTACGTTCTACTGCAGTTTTCTGCCTCTGAAAAGACTGGCAGGGCCATGGAGCAGTCACATGCCTGCACAGAGGAGCACTTTATTGTCAGAAACAGTGGTTCCTGTGGAATAATAGAATCTATATAGATATTAAGGTGCACAATCGATGCATAGAGGAGCACATAACGTTAGATACCCCCATGCAAGTCCTGCTTCACTCTCATTAGCAAATAGTGGGTCCCATGCACAGACCGTTGCATTAAGACTGAGGTTTTTTAGCCAGCAGCTCGCTGCCATCTTGGTCTTGTAGTTTTTCTTTGTTTCCATTATTTTTACCCTTCCAGGTCTGTGCATGGGACACAATATTTACATTAAATTGAATAAAAATAATTGTCTGATTTCAATCATATGGTTTTGAGTCATGAACACTAGACCTAGGAGGTTTAAGCTATAAACTTTTCCCGAAGGGAACCATTGTGTTCGAGGCATGTGGGCTGCTGAATTCATATCTATAGCATAGATCGCCGCCTAGTGTTGGGTCTGGATGATTGCACATTCTTGTCCTGGAAGAGTCTTCGAAGTATCACGAGATAGGTGGCTCCTCCCCTGGACTACAGTGCGCATGGGCATCAACTCCATCCCCAGATTGTTTTTTCCCGCCATTGGGTTCGGATGTGATTTCGACAACTCCTGTTCGGAATCGTTATAGAACTTTTTCAAGGCCAAAAGGCCTTCTTCGGACCATCGGTATTGTTTGCGTTCGGTGCCCGACTATATTCCAACTCGTCGAGTCGGATATCCGGGGGGTCGTGTGACTCTTCGGTGATCGAGGCCCAGTCGACGCAGCAAGACTTCGACGGCATGGAACGGAGTCCGTTCAAGAACTGTCCCGTGTGTGGTTCCAAGTACCCACACATTGACGTCCATCCAGTGTGCAACAAGTGCCTGTCGCCGGACCACGACTAGGCCAACTGTATGGCCTGTTCCAGGTTTCGATCGAAGAAAACGATCAAGATGCGGCGCGTGGCGCGCCTCGAGGCCCAGCGATCGGCTCCAGCACCGGTGGACATCTTCGACGACGCGGAGGCAGACGAGCAAGAGCTTCACCAAGATCCACGGGCCCGCCTTCCGGCCCGGCTACGGACACCTCAGCGGAGCCGCCATTATCTAAATCGAAACCGAAACTGAAACCATCGGTGTCGACGAAAACAAAGATGGCCGAGGCGCCATCGAAACAGAAGACGTCTGCTCCAACATCGACGCCATCGTCTTCGGAGGCCTCGAAGCCAAAGAAAGCTGTCGACCAGGCAAAGGTGCCGAAAGTGGTCAAGGAGCCAAGCTCGAAAAAGGCCGTCGAGCCGGTGTCAAGCAAGGCAGTCGAGCCGAAATCCAAGAAGGCTGTCGAGCCTACGTCAGGCAAGTCTGTCGAGCCGAAAGGCAAAAGGCCTGTCGAGACGAAGTCGGCCAAGGGCGCAGAGCCACAATCTGGGGTCCCGACGCAAAAAGTCAGAGATGTCGATCCGAAGCCGTCAGCGTCAACGTCTACGGCCGGGGACAAAGATCGAAGCGCACCGGTCAAGGATGCTCCTGCGTCTCGAACGGACAAACAGAAGTCATCGACGCTCGGGTCTTCCCCTGGGGGCGGACCGAGGTCATCGGTCGGGTCGACGAAACCATCCGCTTCTTTTACGAAGCAGGACTCCCTCAGGCGAATTAAAGACAAGGCTTCAGCATCGCCCCACCGAAGAAGACTTCGATGCCGATCCTCTACACGTTACCGCCTAAGGTGGCGCCAAAGGCCTTCGCACCACGGTCGGTGCCCAAGGACTCGGAAGTGTCGAAGCCAACTCACCCGGGTGGGAGTTTGAGTCATCGACAACCTTTATTAGAAGAGCGGTCGGAGCATTTCATCGATGCCGACACCGGGAAGCTCACGCTTTACAAGAGGAAGATAACATCACAGCCTTTGGAGTCATTTACAATTCCTCTGAAGCGCAAAAAGCCTGCACCAGAAGCTCCAGTCCTGGTTGAACAGATTCTTCCACAGACTATCAGGAGTGCAACACCTTCACCCACTTATTCTGATGGAGATGCAGGGGAGCAGGATGAGGAGTACAATTTTCCTGCGAACACGGAGGCTGATGTGCAACAGGACTCGTGGATGGACACAGGTGATCAAGGGGATCAGCACACAGTCCATGACCCTCAGAGTTATAACGTGAAGACGTCTCCCACTGAAGATTCTGCGGCATTTAATGCCTTGATTGAGAGGGCAGCTACAAACCATGATGTGGAAATGCATGCTGACCCTGTGGAGGTTAACTTCCTTTTTGACACTTTCTCCACTGCTGAAAAAACTGTCAAGACTCTTCCAATGCTAAAAGGGGTCCTTAAGCATGCTGCGGACATTTTCAAGGAACCCACAAGGTCAAGGGTTGTCAACCCTAGAATAGAGAAAAAATACAGACCGATACCTTGCGATCCAACCTACATAAAGGACCAGTTGCCTTTGGACTCTTTAGTGGTCTCTAATGCCCGCAAACGGGCGAACTCGCAAACCACGGGTGAAGCTCCTCCCCCAGACAAAGAGTCGAAAGTGCTGGAGGCATCAGGGAAGAGAGTAGCAGCTCAGGCGGCCAACATCTGGCGCATCTCAAACACGCAGGCGCTGTTGGCCAGATACGATAGGGCACACTATGACACCCTAGAGCAGCTGATGCAACACCTTCCAGATCAGTTTAAAGAGGGAGCTGAAATGCTTATCCAGGAGGGAAAGCTCATCTCCAACGCTGCTTTAAAGTGTGCGCTAGACGTTGCGGACACGGCAGCAAGAGCAATCAACACTAGTGTGATGCTGAGGCGTCAGGCATGGCTCCGCATCTCAGGGTTCAAGCCAGAGATACAGACTACTATCCTCAACCAGCCGGTTAACCCAGACAGGTTATTTGGTCCAGAGGTAGACACCACCCTGGAAAAGATAAAAAAAGATACTGAGACTGCCAAGTCCATGGGTGCTCTCCAGTCACAACAGTTTCGAGGGAACACTTTTCGTCGCTCAGGCAATCGAGGTGTTAACAGAGAACACATGTCGCAGCAGACGCCATTCAATAAAAGTGGGGCGCAATCCTCGTACACCAAGCAGGGTAGAGGTGGATACAGAGGAAACAGTGCCAAGGGTAGAGGCAGAGGCAACAACAGTTCCCGTTCCTCTGCCACAACCAAACAGTGACTCACTGTCACTGCCCCCCGACCATCCAACACCTGTCGGGGGGAGACTCCAACAGTTCCTGCCAGTCTGGAAGTCCATCACCACAGACAGGTGGGTCAGGAAACTTATCCAGTTCGGCTATTCTTTGGAGCTCACATCCACTCCACCCAACATACCCCCAAAACAACGTCCTATGTCGGCAGAGCACTTGCACTTATTGCAGCAAGAGGTTCTTGTGATGCTGCAAAAAGGCGCAATAGAGCTTGTGCCAGTGGAGGAAGAAGGCACAGGGGTTTATTCCCTGTACTTCTTAATCCCAAAGAAGGACGGATCACTCAGACCGATTCTAGACCTACGCCCTCTGAACCAGTACATTCTTTCAGAACACTTCCACATGTTAACACTGCAGCAGGTTCTTCCATTGTTAAACCAGGGAGACTTCCTCGCAACCTTGGACCTCAAGGATGCTTACTTTCACATACCACTCCATCCATCCCACAGGAAATACCTCAGGTTCACCTTCCACAACCGGCATTACCAGTTCAAGGTCCTCCCTTTCGGAGTGACCACTGCCCCCAGAGTGTTCACAAAATGTCTGGCGACAGTAGCGGCGCACCTCAGGAGACAGAGCATACATGTCTACCCTTATCTAGACGACTGGCTGGTTCAAGCAAAGTCGGGCAAGCAGTGCGCCGCAGACATGTCCCACACCATTCACCTCCTTCACAGTCTGGGGTTTTCACTAATTTATCCAAAGTCGCACCTTCAGCCAGCCCATGTGCGGCAGTATTTGGGTGCGACGATAGATACTCTGGCAGCCACGGCTCAGCCAAACCCAGTGAGGGTCGACAACATCCAGTCGCTCATCCAAAGGTTCAGACCGCAACACTCACTCCCGGCGAGAGTGTTCATGCAGCTGATAGGCATGATGGCCTCATGCATCTTCATAGTCCCGCACGCACGGTTGCATATGCGTCCGCGCCAAGAATGCTTGGCACATCAGTGGACTCAGGCTCAAGGACAGTTGAAAGACCTAGTGTTGGTGACCGGTCGGGCATACAACTCTCTGCATTGGTGGAATCCACACAACCTTTGCAAGGGCCGACCGTTCCAAGAGCCTGTGCCACAGATTATCCTAACGACGGATGCATCTCTCCAGGGATGGGGAGCTCATGTGCTCCACTACACGATGCAGGGACTATGGATGACGCAGCAAAAGAAGATGCACATCAACTACCTAGAACTGATGGCAATCTTCATGGCACTCAAGTCCTTCAAAGTACATCTGTGCAACAAAGTTGTGTTGATCCGGACGGACAACATGACAGCCATGTACTACATCCAAAAGCAGGGAGGTACACACTCTCCACAGTTGTCTCATCTGGCTCAGAGCATGTGGAAGTGGGCCATTCAGAGGAACATCTTCCTCATGGCGGAACACCTCCCGGGCAAGGACAATCAGATGGCGGATCTGCTCAGCAGATTCAGCCACCAGATGCACGAGTGGGAGTTACATCCATCAGTACTCCGCCCGTACTTCCAGCAATGGGGTCGTCCAGAGATAGACCTGTTTGCCACAAGGGAAAACGCAAAATGCCAAAGCTTTGCCGCCAGGTTCCCTCACCCACAGTCGCAGGGCAATTCGATATGGATGAACTGGTCAGGCAGATTTGCATACGCTTTTCCCCCAGCACCTCTCATTCCGCTGGTGGCACGGAAGCTAAAGCAACACTCGATGACGCTCATCCTGGTTGCTCCAATGTGGGCACGCCAACCATGGTACACCACGTTCCTAGAACTCTCCGTGGTACCGCATCAAAGACTGCACCTCACACCAAGGCTCTTAACGCAGAACCATGGCGACATTCAGCATCCAGATCCGCAACAGCTCAATCTGGCAATCTGGCTCCTGAAATCTTAGAGTTTGGCTACCTTAATTTGCCTCCTGAATGCATGGACATCATCCGGGAGGCAAGAAAGCCCACTACCAGAGCTTGCTCTGCGGCAAAATGGAAGCGGTTTGTCATTTACTGTACAGAACACAATATCAACCCGCTAGATGCATCCATTCCTAATATCATCTGCTATTTGTTACATCTTTACAAATGCAATCTAGCATATGCTTCCATTCGGATACACTTATCCGCCATAGCGGCTTATCTCCAAAACAGGCAGCATCTCTCTGTTTTCAGGGTGCCTGCCATTAAAGCGTTCCTGGAAGGTCTGAAGCGGGTCATCCCTCCCAGGACCCCACCAGCCCCTGTGTGGAACCTCAATGTGGTCCTCACCAGATTGATGGGTCCCCCGTTTGAGCCTCTACATTCATGTGAGATTCAGTTCCTGACATGGAAAGTGGCTTTTCTCATTGCCATCACGTCTCTAAGACGTGTTAGTGAGCTGCAAGCGCTCACAATACAAGAGCCGTTTATACAAATTCATTCAAACAGGGTGGTGCTGCGCACTAACACCAAGTTTCTTCCTAAGGTGGTGTCGCAGTTTCATGTCAATCAAACCATCGAACTGCCCGCATTCTTTCCAAACCCTGAAACAGTAGCAGAAAGAATGCTCCACACGCTTGATGTCAAAAGGGCGTTAATGTACTACATTGACAGAACCAAAAATTTTAGAAAGACACAACAACTCTTTGTTGCCTTCTCAGCCCAGCACAAAGGCAACCCCATTTCCAAAGCAGGAATAGCCAGGTGGATCGTTAAGTGTATTCAGATTTGCTATCAGAAAGCTAAGCGCACTTTAACGGTCCCCCCCAGAGCCCACTCCACCCGCAAGTTGGGGGCCTCCATGGCATTCCTAGGTAATATTCCTTTGGAAGACATTTGTAGAGCAGCCACATGGTCTACACCACATACATTTACTAAACATCACTGTGTAGATGTGCATTCCAAACAGCAGGCCGCTGTAGGACAGGCTGTTCTTAAAACACTTTTTCAGACTTCTGCAGCTGGCACGGGCGGCCGCCGTTAATGGAGGGACTGCTATGTATTCTATGCTATAGATATGAATTCAGCAGCCCACATGCCTCGAACTGAATATGCTACTTACCAGTATGCATCTGTTCTTGGCATGTAGGGCTGCTGACATTCATATCGCCCGCCCTCCTCCCTGGCGCCCGTAGCGGCTGCAGACTTTTCTTGCATTCAATCTTAAGCATGGCCATCGCTTACACTATTACACTCCATCTTTGCCACAATGGCTAAAAACAATCTGGGGATGGAGTCGATGCCCATGCGCACTGTAGTCCAGGGGAGGAGCCACCTATCTCGTGATACTTCGAAGACTCTTCCAGGACAACAATGTGCAATCATCCGGACCCAACACTAGGCGGCGATCTATGCTATAGATATGAATGTCAGCAGCCCTACATGCCAAGAACAGATGCATACTGGTAAGTAGCATATTTATTTTTTCTTCCATGTATTAGCTCAGGTTCTCTGGTTTACAGGGCTGCCCCATAATACTTTTATGGCAAACATTTGTTTGAAGTAGTTCAATCAGTGTGCAGGTGTGTTCTGAAGCCGCTTTGCTTTTCTCACATTTCTGGCAGGGTAGATAGTCTTTATAGCTGCACCACAGAGTGCCTGGTAGTGTTACTTATCCGTCCACAAGAGTAAAATATGGAAAATGGAGACCACAAGCTGTCCGGCTGGCACCTTACTCTTTGGAAGCCTGCAAACTCATCTGTGGGGTGCCTGAAGGTTCATCGCTCAGCCCCACTCTGTTGAGCGCATACATTATCCCTCTGGTCAATGCCATCTGTGCACATTACATCAATATGCTCTCCTACTCCGATGACACGCAACTCATACCCTCCCACTTGAACAAGACCCCGAACACAACAAACAAGTTTACTGCCTGCATAAGGGAAGTCACTCATTGAATGAATGCCAACTGCCTCAAGCTCAACACGGACAAGAGAGAAGTAGTGACCTTCGTCAAGAACACCTCACTATGGGACTCCAACGTGTGGCCGGCCAAAACCGCACCCACACCCCGAACTCACACCTGGAACCTCATAATAATCATCAACAGCAAACAGGACAGGACTGCATAAGTCAAAGACGTCACTGCATCCTGTTTCCAGAAGATGCAGAGGAAGATCGTCAAATGGCTCCAAAGCAACCCTAGAAAAACTGTTACTTATGCCCTGGTCACCAGCAAGTTGGACTATGGAAACGCCCTCTACGACGGGATCACCAAGCAACTCACTAGAAGACTACAAACCATCCAGAACTCAGCAACCAGATTCATGCCCAACCTCTCACGTAGAACTCACATCGCACAACATCTTAAGGAACTCTACTGGCTCACGAGACACAAAAAAACACACTCACTTAAAAACATTCAAGGCACCACGCACCTTGGGCCACACCCATCTGAACAGTTACATGTCATACCACCAACCACCCAGACACATCCCCTCCGCAGGACTCCTCGTTGCACACACCCGAAGCATAAACAGAACCAGATCAGGAGGATGGCATTCTCTTGCATTGTTCCTACAGCGTGGAGCGGCCTCCCATTTTTATGCAGGTGACACATAACATAGCTAAAGGGCTTTGTCCTCAGATCTTGTGGCATCCCAGCTTCTCCTTGATGTGTGGCAGCAGGAGAGCGGTGACGTCACAGGGACAGGGTGGGCACTTAAACCGTGTATTTGCCTGTGTGTGTGTTTCTGGGGAGGGGCGGCTTTCTGTAATCTCTCAAACTGATGAATAAATGCTTCTTGAATGCACTCTTGCACTAGTGCGAGGTCTCTAGGGTCGAAATTTGGAAACTGAGAAAGAAAGTGCATGATAAGGACAATAATCCCTACAATCGCTCATCCGCGTCAGTTGGTGAGAATTATGCCACAAATTCACTCAGTCCCGAGCTGCCAGGTGAGAACCGGAGATGTTTGCTTTCCTTGTATGTTTATGCGCCTGAATGTTGACTTTTGGGATACCTTGTTTAGGACTAAGACGGATGTCGGTTTTAACTGGTGATGGAATATTATCAAGTTGGATGTTTCACCAGCATTACTTTGCCAAAGTGTGCATTAAAGTGCCCATCTAACCAGGAACCTGGGCTTTCGGCCACTTCCTCTGTAAGGATTAAATGTTCCGCATTTAGGATCTCAAACAAAAGTCTCTGAAACCATTACAAAGTGTCTCGCAATTAAAGAAGGAGGGGGGGGGATGGTTTTAGCTAGGTTAGATGAGGACAGTTTTCGGTGTCTCTTCAAAGACATTTTCTAGATCATTGCTTACGTCAATCTAAGTAAACTTAAAGCTTTAAGCAGTGGAGAAATTCATAGTTTTGGACGGTTTCATGTAGATGTAAAGTGCTAGCTCGGGCCATTTCAGACCCTGTCGTTTTATTTCCCGAAATATCTGCTGCGAGGTAAGATTTCTGTTTTTCTGTAGGAAATGTAGGGCTTCAAAACACTCCTGGAACTAGCAATTAGTATGTTGTATGGTGTGTATGTGTATGTATGTGGCACCAGCTGTGTGGTAGTAATGTGTTTCAGCGCATTTAACCATGAACAAATATGATATAAACTGCAGCGCTTTTAATTATGAACTTGAATACAAACAAGCAAGATGCTGCATAAAGTTTATTGAATTAAAGGCTCTTTTGCGCTTTCCTAATGAAAAACACGACCGGAGAACTACTGAACAATAAAGTGGTTTTGTTTTCACGTTAATGAGAGGCACGTGGTCGGTAGCAAAAAAGGGATAAACGACTTACCTGTGACTACGGCTCCTGTGAGAGCTGAAACGCGTTAGGTGGATAAAAGATGAATCAAAGTGCACTGCTGCATATCACGAAAAAGAAATAAAGCACTTCAAACCCTTTGAAACAGGATGTCGACGTCTTCTTGTAATAAGAAGTGTGTCTGGGATTGAGATGGCTTTTCTAAGTTCCCATCACGTCGAAGCCGCCCTGCCAGGTGTCTGGGCTCCTACACGAAGGAAGAAATGTATTGCTGATATATATATATATATATATATATATATATATATATATATATATATATATATTCACTGAAAAAAACATAGGTTTCACACCAGTTATAGTTAGGTGGAAATTTTACTCGCATAAAACCATTGAAATTCCCACGTTATAGTTAGTTGGACTCACTATAACTTGCGCCTGCAATGCACTGCTGATGACGTCACATATTACATCACTCATGACATGGTCAGTGACATCACTCATGACATCACTGATGACATCTCAAATGACATCACTGATGACAACATCCTTGTGACAAAGTGGCAGACCTCCTATCAGCATAAAATAACCTTTGACGCACACATTCAAAAATAGAAACTAACATATTCTTAAAAAAGGAGAAACCAATACCAATTACAACTTATTAGGTAATTCCAACATCTACATACACATCCACTCATTCACCAACAGTTCTATATAGTCACTCATGCATGTACTTACTCATCATATGTACTCATACACCTATACATCCTGTTACACACTAATACTCATCCATATAGTTACTCACACACAAATTCACACATGCAAATAAACTATCAAAAAACCATTTACTTGATTATACTGCTATATACACACCACTACACATACTTCTACAGAAACGGAAACATATTTACTCTCTTAAACAATCAATTATAAAAACACATACTCACTAACCCACCCATACACACAATCATCCACCCATATAGTCTTGCACACATGCTGTCTTCAAAATACATACAAATAGTGAGTCACTCATTCATGCATCTGTGCTCTAAGTAATATCCCCCACCGAACCATACAGCCACTGATACTGATACTCAAAAAAACAACTAATAACCCATATACACACTCATGTAGCTACTCACAACCCATGCAGCCACTTATACACAAAGTGAGATACAGATATTTAAATATTTAAACATTACTCGCTAATATATCTATTCACTAAGATACATTTAATAAGTCAGTTAACCAATCAATTTTACACAAAAAAACCATCCATTTAGACATTTATTTACCCATTTATTCTTCCATCAACCTTTAGATATACATATATAAAAAATATTTATTTTTCAGAAAGATGCACATTCACTGGATGATGTCATCAGTGATGTCATTTGAGATGTCATCAGTGATGTCATGAGTGATGTCACTGACCATGTCATGAGTGATGTAATATGTGACGTCATCAGCAGTGCATTGCACGCGCAAGTTATAGTGAGTCCAACTAACTATAACGTGGGAATTTCAATGGTTTTATGCGAGTAAAATTTCCACCTAACTATAACTGGTGTGAAACCTGTGGTAAATAAATAAATAATACCTCTATTTTTGACTGGACATAACAATAACAGATAGCTCAATAAATAAGAGTCAAGATTCGAGGTAGTAGGAGTTTGCAGGTTTAATGCAGCATAAAGGACAGGAACAGGACAACCTGCACGGGCAAGATCTGGGATGGCTAGCCACTTTTAATAACAGTGCACAAGCATATATACTAAAACAATTGCATTACAGTACATGCAGTAGGTGTAGCAGTGGGTGGGGTTCGAAGCAGTTCGCGAAAGATAAGGGTGAAAGTAGGTGTAACAGGAGGCGTGTACATAGACATGTGATATAAACGTAACAGAATATGTCATGAATGGGGCGGAAACATGGAGGGGGCTACCTGAGGAGCCGGGACCTCTAACCTAGTGGTGCGCGCAAACTGGCAATGACGTGTGACTAGGGAGAAGCTGGGGGCTATGACTTCTGCGCTAGGAGCAGAGACTGAAGTCTGGAGAGTCAGAGCGACATGTACCTAAACACTATCTAGTATCTGATGTTTAGAGAACATGTTGATAGAATCCAAAAGTTATCAGGGTAAAGGCTAACAGACACTAAGACTGGTGCATGCATTATTCTACATGTAGTGTGTGTTGAGGAATATTAAATGACCATTAATACAGTATTTCTCTTACATGGAGACGTAAAGGCTAGACGATGACTGAAACTATTGATGCGATTCAGTAGCTTAGGAATGTAGGGAAGGAGAGCTGGACTGATAACTAGAATCATAACATACTCTTGGCAGACTGGCAGGCAGAGCCAGGCCGAGCCGGGCACTGTGAGGCAGGAAGTAAGTGAAGGGTCAGGGATACAGGTGGGGGCTGTATCGCTCCTCAGCGAGGGTTCAGAAGACAGGAGCTGAATCTGAGTCCGGGCCCTTTTGAGGCCTAGAAACGGGGACTTTTCAATGAAATAACGTGCACACTGAGAAACGTGGCAACGTAGCTTTACATAGGCTCAATACTCGTAGCTTTCACGAGAACTGGAAACTGGCATACTAGAGATGGACACAACTATAATTGCGTCTTTAATCGATCATGGGGGATACATATGCATATTAATCATGCACATACAACATAGGATGGGGGGCACGTAGGGACACAGAACATGGCAAAATGTACTTTTCCACATTCCCTCCTTGTCACTACGTTTCCATCAGGAAACATCAATATTCATGATACCGTCTATCATTTCATACAGTATCATTTGCTCGTCTCGAATTTTCTTGGAACGAGATCTAGGACGGGACTTGGGACTAGGAATACAAGAGGTAGCACAAATGCCGCAAATCGCAGGGCCACATTGTATACAGAGGCAGCAACTGAATATGATCGCTACTGCAATACCTAGAAATGACAATACTTTCCATCCCCAGGCAGAAATTATACTCCAGAACCAACCGGACCATGTCCAGGTGCCTGGATTCTGGTGTAACTGATGGGCAATTTTATGGAGTCTGGTTATAGCTGAATAAACAGATGGCGCGTTATTAGGAATGAAAATGCAGCAACTAGATCCGATGACTCTACATGCTCCTCCTCTATCGGCCAGTATGACGTCAAGAACGAGACGATTTTGGAGCACGACAAATCTCATAGCAGATTGCTCTTCGGTTAAGTTACCTAGAGCAGAGGCAGTCTCATTCACTACTGCTTCAAGGGTTCTGGTTAATCTACGGATTAACTTACTATTCTGGATAGGTCCTATAAAGAAGAAGAAACCTCTATTGAAATCTGTATACTGTTCTAGAGCAGTTTCAGTTTGATCGACAATTGGGGACTCGATCTCCCTTCTATGTCTAATGTGTACTAGATGTGTGTTTCTATGATAATCAGATGGGGCTAGAAAAACTGGTGGCAGTAGGAAGGCAATGTAACAGGTTCCATCCCAATCGAGGGGCAGACGAACATATGCGGTCTGACCACAAACAAAATAAGTATGACGTGAAGCTTTGAAAATAGATTTCCCACTGTCACTATACTTGACGATAGTAGTACAATCACTATGTCCTACATGTACGGAACCATTATTTCTGACACATAATTCGCCTTTGACTGGTAATACTGAAATAGCAGGTAAGTCTGGAGTAGGATCAGACTGAACATTCAGGACCATGAAATTCGAAGAATAATTACCCAAATTATAAACTTCATTTTCTAGATCTAACCCTGTTCTGTGGGGAAGACCTTGCTTGTCTGGAAAACATGTACTGTTCAGAAAGGACATATCAGTTGAGGATGACGTCAACGTGGACCATGCTCCACATGAACCGTTATGTGAAAATGGATAAGGAAACAGTGGCAGAACTCCCTTCGGTGTCTGAAAAGGGGGGAGTCGACCACACACCCAACAATTAGTGGCATTGCTGGTCTGGTGTGAGTAGTGTAACATACGGATGAATGAATTGTTGCGCATAGCAAGACGATAAGATAGTTCATGAGGAGGCAGATCACTAAACGTGTACTCTACTGTAGCATTAGAAGACTTATTTACATGAGAAATTGGAAAACATAAATGAAATGCATAACTCGTGCAGGTAACCATCAGGCTTAAAAACAATATAAAACTTAGAAAAACGATACATCGGATTGAGTTTTGACTAACTCTCTCGCTATGGGGGTCTATTTCATACATGTCAGAGACCTGTCTAACCGTTTCACCTAGGGGAGGACTTAGACAATTAAACTGGCTGACTTATTTTACTAGACCGTAACTTCTTTTTATACTCCTGCTGCGGAGTTTCCTCTAACAGGGGAGGCTTGGTATCAATGTCTTTTGCGGGACAGTCCTTGAGAATAGTATTTTGGCAGTCTTTAGGTAAAATGCAATCCTTGGCAAAAGTTTTAGGTTTTAGTCCATGAAATTTCTTGACGTGAGACAGATGGACCCACCCCTTACGGCCCTCCAACTTCACGGCCGTACGGGTGGTCAGAAGGACTTGCTTCGGTTCCTTCCAGCGAGGCTCCAGCGGACTTGAACGATCAAAATTGCGGACGAGGACCAAGCTTCCTGGAACGATTTAATGCGGTTTCACCTCGGTATTGTCTGGAAATGCGGCGGCAACCTGTGAACGACAAGAGTGGAGGGCAGACATCAAGGAAGCTAGGTAATCTGTCAGCATATTACTGGAAACATCTGTAATACTTCGGGGTCTGGGTGTACCCCACATATTTGGGGGGCGGCCGAATACGACCTCATACGGGGACAGACCTGATCTGGAATGTGCGACCATGCGCATATAAAACAGAGCGACTGGCAGGGCAACTAACCAGTCTACACCTTTTTCTTGACAGATTTTGGCAATGCGGATTTTCAAGGTTTGATTATGTCTCTCTACGAGACCGGCTGCTTCTGGATGGCGTACACAATGGAACTTCCACTGGTACCCTAACAACAGGGAAACGTGCTTCATCAGTTCAGATGAGAATGGCTGGCCGTTATCAGAATATACGACCCTAGGGAGTCCATAGCGGGGGAAGAATTCACGAACCAACTGCTTGGCAGTGGTCGCGGCTGTGTAATCTGGGACTGGATATGCTTCTGTCCACCTGGACAAGGCACATACAACTACAAGGACATACTTGAAACCTCGACATCGCTCCATCTGAATATAATCCATCTGGAGGACTTCAAAAGGGTGGTCAGGGGGTTGGAATCCACCTTGTTCCACCGGGACACTTTTACCTGGATTGAACTGGCAACATATCATACAGGTACGGACTTTATGCTTGGCTGCAGTTCGTAAATGCTTGTTAAACCAAATGTTCTGGATACTGTCTAACATGGCTTTTTCTCCTAAGTGTGCTGGACTATGTGCGGTATTGATAATTACTTGAACCATTGAGTCGGGGAGAAACCATATGGCTTTTCCCTTCGTCAACCATCCCTGATCTGTCTGGACCCCTCCTTGTTCGGACCATTTCTTGATTTCATCTGGAGTAGCATGTAACTGGATATCTATGACATCTTGAGTGGGGTCCTTAACTGTCATACAAGTAATCTGTTCTAGAGTGGATGTCGATGTCTTGTTAACTGGTATGTCTGGTGTCTGTGCTGTAAGCTTGGCTGTTCGATCCGCTAGATCATTACCTTGGGAAATAATGTCAGTGACTTTCGTATGTGCTTTGCACTTCATGATAGCGATAGATGTCGGTAAATGTATTGCATCTAACAGAGCTTGAATAAGGAGACCATGCTGAATCTTGGTTCCATGAGAAGTCATAAAACCTCTATCCTGCCAGAGCACTCCAAAGTCGTGTACGACTCCGAATGCGTAACGTGAATCTGTGTAAATATTAACTTTCAGGTTCTTGGCGTGTATGCAGGCTTGAGTCAGGGCAACTAGCTCTGCTGCTTGAGCAGACAGGGTGTCAATACGGTGTGTTTCAATAACTTTAGTGTCAGTGGTCACTGCATACGCGGCTACTAGTTCTCCTGTACTTGTTCTCATACATGAACCATCCACATAAAGTGTCACGTCGGGATCTGGTAATGGAATATCTGTCAGATCTTGTCTTGGCTTAGTCATAGTGTTAACAACTTCCACACAGTCATGTGTGGCAGGATTTGAAGTAACTGACGGTAACAGTGTAGCAGGATTTAAAACGTTGCTGCGTCTGATTTCTATGTGTGGCTGGAACAGTGTCAGTTCATAACCTGTCAAACGTGCAATTGTCAAGTGCTGGGTCTGTGTTCGGTTTAAAAGAACTTCCACGGAGTGTGGAACTTGTACTGTCAGGGAGTGTCCTAATACTATGGAATCACTTTGTCTGATAGCTAGTGCTGTGGCTGCAACTGACTTGAGGCACGCAGGCAGAGCCTGGGCTACTGGATCTAGTGTGCTCGAAAAATAAGCACAGGGCTTGTACTGTCCGGCTTGATCTTGTGTGAGAACAGATAATGCTGTACCATTACGTTCTGTGACAAAAAGTATGAAAGGCTTACTGTAGTTCGGTGTAGCTAGAACGGGAGCTTGGCATAAAGCTTTCTTTAACTCATTGAAACTAAGTGTATGTTCAGATGTCCAAGGGAGGACAGTCGATACGGCTGCCTCCTGTGTCGTTAACTGTATCAGTGGTTTAGCTAGAAATGCATACTGAGGAATCCATTGTCTGCAATAAGAAGTAAGGCCGATAAAAGCACGTACCTCCTTCTGGGTCTTGGGCTGAGGAAGACTCGCTATTAACTGGATACGATCGGGTGTCAACTGCCTACCCCACTTGGACAGTAAGTGGCCTAAGTAGATCACTTGCTGGACACAGAATTGAAGCTTCGAAGGGGACACCTTGTGCCCCATCTCGGCTAGGAAATACAGGACTGTAAGTGATGCTCGCTCGCAAGCACGTTCAGAACGGGCTGTGATCAGTAGATCATCGACATACTGGAGCAGGGCAGTGTCAGTTGGCATGTGAATGTTGTCTAGTTGTCTCTTAAGTGCTTGACTGTAGATGCTAGGACTTTCTGTAAAACCTTGAGGAGCTCGTGTGAATTTATAGCTCCTTCCATTTAAACAAAAACCGAAAAGGTACTGGCTGTCTGGATGAATAGGGACACTGAAAAATGCGTTTTTGAGGTCTATGACTGTGAAAAATATTGCCTCAGAATCAATGGCTGTCAATAGAGATGAGATATCTGGGACTACTGGATACTGGGGGATGATACATTTATTAAGTTCTCGAAGATCAATCACTAATCGATATACTGGAGGTGCATTTGGATCAGTACGTTTCATGACTGGAATGATAGGAGAATTACATACATTGGAGTCAGTTTCTACAACTACTCCTTGAGCAATGAGCTCGTCAATAATTTTGGATAAGGCTGCTACAGCCTCAGGTGGCAATCTATACTGTCTGATTCGTGGTAACACTACACCTTGCTTGAGAGTCACACGATGGGGTGTGATTTGCATAAAACCAACATCAGTTGGACCTTGTGCCCATAGATGCTGCGGGACATTAGACAATCTTGGATCAAAATCTCGTAATACATAGTGACCCTTGAAGTCACGTAAAAACAAACGTATTCCCTCTGGGGAACAGCAAATAACTGCACCTAATTCTTTCAGTGTCTTAATGCCTAACAAATTTTCTGGACATGACTTAGTAAGTAACAGATCAGTAGTTCGGGACAATGGACCTACTTCTAGAGTAACTGGTTTTGATATCTCGTTTACAATAGGCTTTCCTGAAAATCCAAGGGAAACATTTCTAGAGCCTGAGAGCGGAGCCCCTGGAACCTCGTCGTGACTAATGGTAGTCCTACTTGCCCCTGTATCAATCAGAAACTTTCTGTCTTTCCCTAATACTTGACTGTGAACATAGGGACCTTCTTGATCTACAGGAATCTCGATGAGAGGCAAGCCTACCTCCCTCTCTAGGCTGTTTCATGAATACGCTTGATACTCTGGATACTCTGTCTGTGCATACTGGTACATTTGCTGTGTAACATGCTGCGCTGCAGCAATAGGCCGCGGTGCTGGAACTGTCTGTTGTGCATTCTGTGGCTGAGAAGTCTGTGAAACTTGTTCTTGTCTAGGCGGACGTGGTCTTTCTTTAGTTTTACCAGTGGCTATATTGTGTTTCAGAACTGCACACTCGTTTATAAAATGACCTGGCTGTTTACAATAATTGCATGTCCCTTTAACGGGAGCTGCAGGATGACTGGCTTGATTCGGACCCCTCTTCTGACTGTCCTGTGGAACAGATTGTGCAACTAGTACTTTCATTTTCGTGTCTTTCATACGTCTTCTCTCGTGTTCTTGCTCTTCTCTGATTCTATTCTGGTGATACTGGAGCATCTGGAGCATTTGGGACGGACTATTAGCTTGCCAAGTACTTTCGACTTTCAAAACTCGATTTTTAACTTGTGGACTTGAATTCTCGACTAGTTTAGTAACAAAAAGATGAGGGTATGACTCGCTACTCGTCTTCAAACCACTGTTTATTATGAAACATTTCTCAAATCTGGAATAAAAATCACTAGTATCTTCGTCTTGTTTCTGTTTACAGGCTGAGATTGCATCCCAGTCTTCCTTTTTAGTGGCTAATAATCTAGGCAAAACTTGTATCAATAATTCTGGTAATTCTTTACATTTATCTCCAAGACCGGTACCTGGTACTCGTATCTCATCTTCAGCTTCTAGAGCTGTCCAATCGATCTTTTTCTCTCCCACCTCCCAATCTTTTTCCTTGAGTTTTTCGTATACCCCTGCGGGCAACAGGACTTTTAACATTTTAATAATATCTGGATACGTGTATTCTCCCATACGGAGCATGTCTTTTAATTCTCGGTGGAACCCTGCTGGATCTTTGTCGTGACAGGGAATTAATTTCTTCATTTCTAAGAGTTCCATCTTGGTAACTGGGGTGTAAACAAATACTCGTTGCATTTCACCATCTGGTGTCCTAACTGGGTGTACTTCTCGTAACGGATGCTGTCTGTCTATGTAAAACGGTTTACTTTCTGGAGGTGAGACATGAACAAAATGCGGGTTCAAAAACGTTCTGTATTTGTGGCGCTGTTCTAGAATGACACTAATTAAATCGGTACCTAAACCTTTCCATCTATACTGGAGTAACTCGTTCAGGACATCATGTAACGGACCTGGATCAGAATGTTGACCCTCATACAGCGTAATGAGGTGCTGGATCATATACATACCCACCAGTCGCTGCTCGGCTGGGGGCAGTTTCAGAAACATTTGTGCCACTATTTCGTCTGGAAAAGTGGTAGAATCAGTAATCCAACGGACTGCTGATCGGGCTAGTTCTTGTTCATGCATGGTACTAAGTTCACTATAACCGATTCGTGATTTCAGAATGTGATCGGTAGCTTGAAATACTTGTTCTAGAGAACCTTGTTCTGGTGCTGGAAGATGAACAGTTTTCTTGTGTTCTAGGCGTAAATGTCGGTCTAGAATTCTAGATTTACCTACATACGCTATTCTGGCGGTATTCTCGTCGTCTACCTCTTCAGTAGAAGAGTCATTTTCTTTCTCGCTTACTTGTGCTTCTTTGCGTTGTTCGTGTAACCTTATTATTTCTTTACGTATTTTCTTGTACATACTCTCTATACTATTGAGTGTCTTGTGCTTACCCTCGGCTATATTATCACTCCACTTTGTCAGAATTTTCATTTCGGTCGGATCTTTAGTCGGGGAAATCTTGTTCCCTAATTAAACAATTGATCAGAAACTTTAATAGCATAAACTGGATCTCAGATTTCCTGAGAGACATGACTTCAGCAATACTTTCTGGATCTTGTCCTGTACGAATGAAACGATACATTCTGTCTAGATCTTCTTTCATATTCGGTAGGGTGACCAAATACTCGGACACCTGCCTTATACGTACGGAATATATAACCATACTATCCTCGCCTGGGACTGGATCATAACAGCATTCAGTAAGAAGTCGCCTGATTTCTGCAATAGTCTTATATTTGGGCGTACGCTGTAACGCACGTTCATGTAACTCGACTGCCCCTAAACGTCTATTTGGCGGCGGGGTACCAGGAGGACCTCCTCCCGCGGCCCCTATACTGGAATCGTCGACTGATACTCTTCGTGCTGGCAGAGTGACTGAAGTAGCGGGAATTTGTACTATGGGCTGGACCGGGGGTACCGTAACAGGTACTGCAACAGGTACCCCGGTGGCTGGAAGACCATGAATTACATTGTTTACAGGAGCTGGCAGAACAGGATTTGCATATTCTGGGACTGTGTCGTCCAAATAGGACGAGAGAAAAATATCAGCTGCGGTCGGTTTGTGACGTAGCTTGGTCGGAACTAAGGGTGGCGGAAAATTACATGGTGCTTCCGGGGTTGCTTTTGGCAAGCCCTCGGCAAGAAGAGGATACATACCCTTAATGAGGGCATTCCTCTGTCTGTCTGACTGTTCGGCTTTAACTCGTTCACCTATTTCGATTAGTTCCTTTTCTTGGGCTTTTTCTAAGGATTCTCTACTTAATTCTGACTTTCTGATTTCTTTTTCGGTTCTTTTATAAGATTCTTTGCGCCATAACTCGATGGCATCTTTCTGTGACTGTCTGGCTTTCTTTTTCCATAATACTTCTTCTACTCGCATGATGCACTCGGCATCCCATGTACCCGATACGGGCCATCTGTACTTTTCTTCTAACTGTTTGGTGTACTCCACCCATAAATCTAGATATAATATGGCACTTATGCCATGCTTTTGATACATAAAATGACCTGGACTGTCTCTAGGCGGGACAGGAACTGCTTCTTCTAACAGACCTTTTCTAGTTTTTAACTGACGTAACTTGGAAAACAAAGGCATGACTGGGCTGGAGCCTAGACACAATACAATACACAATGAACACAATAATTACACCACTTTCATACCACGACATTGAAATACATGATTGACATTTAAAATAACAGTTCTGACAAAATACTACCTGGAATACCGAGAACAGAAATACATGAATTTCTCGAGAACAGAACAGACTAGAACAGAAACTAGATGCACTGCTAAAACAGTACGGAACTTACCGGTCTCATAAAGAGACACGTCAGGACCCGCATCCACCTAAGTGGACACTTCGTGTTGGATCTGTGTACCCAAACCCACGGACCAGAGACAATGCAATTGACCCTGTCTAGATACTACCCCAGCAACGGTACTCACCGGGCAGCAAGAACGGAAGGCCTCGGACTGGACTGGACTGCTACGACGCCGGACGGACGAACTTCGGACTTCTGTTACGGGTGGGCCTCCGGATACCTCGGACCTTGGACTCTCGGCTTGGGCTCTGGTCGGGACTCGCCGCGTTCCTCCACCGCCTCGTCTGGATGCTGGACCGCAACCTCCGTCTCCTCCGTGGGCCTGAGGGATACTTGAAGCAGAAATATCTGCCACTGCGCAGGATGGTTCCGTCACGACTGCAGAGGATCAGGGGGCTTGCGTGGCTTCTCCGGCGCGTGGGGAAAGGGCAAGTCCCTGTTCGGGCGCCATTATGTGGTAAATAAATAAATAATACCTCTATTTTTGACTGGACATAACAATAACAGATAGCTCAATAAATAAGAGTCAAGATTCGAGGTAGTAGGAGTTTGCAGGTTTAATACAGCATAAAGGACAGGAACAGGACAACCTGCACGGGCAAGATCTGGGATGGCTAGCCACTTTTAATAACAGTGCACAAGCATATATACTAAAACAATTGCATTACAGTACATGCAGTAGGTGTAGCAGTGGGTGGGGTTCGTAGCAGTTCGCGAAAGATAAGGGTGAAAGTAGGTGTAACAGGAGGCGTGTACATAGACATGTGATGTAAACGTAACAGAATATGTCATGAATGGGGCGGAAACATGGAGGGGGCTACCTGAGGAGCCGGGACCTCTAACCTAGTGGTGCGCGCAAACTGGCAATGACGTGTGACTAGGGAGAAGCTGGGGGCTATGACTTCTGCGCTAGGAGCAGAGACTGAAGTCTGGAGAGTCAGAGCGACATGTACCTAAACACTATCTAGTATCTGATGTTTAGAGAACATGTTGATAGAATCCAAAAGTTATCAGGGTAAAGGCTAACAGACACTAAGACTGGTGCATGCATTATTCTACATGTAGTGTGTGTTGAGGAATATTAAATGACCATTAATACAGTATTTCTCTTACATGGAGACGTAAAGGCTAGACGATGACTGAAACTATTGATGCGATTCAGTAGCTTAGGAATGTAGGGAAGGAGAGCTGGACTGATAACTAGAATCATAACATACTCTTGGCAGACTGGCAGGCAGAGCCAGGCCGAGCCGGGCACTGTGAGGCAGGAAGTAAGTGAAGGGTCAGGGATACAGGTGGGGGCTGTATCGCTCCTCAGCGAGGGTTCAGAAGACAGGAGCTAAATCTGAGTCCGGGCCCTTTTGAGGCCTAGAAACGGGGACTTTTCAATGAAATAACGTGCACACTGAGAAACGTGGCAACGTAGCTTTACATAGGCTCAATACTCGTAGCTTTCACGAGAACTGGAAACTGGCATACTAGAGATGGACACAACTATAATTGCGTCTTTAATCGATCATGGGGGATACATATGCATATTAATCATGCACATACAACATAGGATGGGGGGCACGTAGGGACACAGAACATGGCAAAATTTACTTTTCCACAAACCTATGGTTTTTTCAGTGAATTTAATAGGTTTTTTAAATGCTAATTCCTAACTATAACTGGTGTGAAACCTGTGGTTTTTTCAGTGAATATATATATATATATATATATATATATATATATATATATATATATATATATATAACATTTCTATGGCAAAATGAAACCCCTCATTTTGTTCCTTTTCAAATTAAATGTATTAAGTGTTACCACTTTATTCCAATCAAGATGACTTCAGGTGTGCCATACTTTTGTCATAAGTAAGACTGTTAGCGTTCTAGTTGTTCTTTAGAACACTCTGGGACATTCTGTCATTGGGCTATAGTTGGTCTACATCTGGCTGATATTTGGGCTACATTTGGGCTCTTTTGTCTCTGGTGGCCATCTTGGGAGACTGCATATCAGAATTTTTTTAATGAAATATAAGAGGATTTGAGAAGTCACTCAAAATGTGCCCTAATTTTTCTTTCTTCAGCACTAATCATAATTTCTATGGCAAAATGAACCCCCTCATTTTGTTCCTTTGCAAATTAAATGTTTTAAGTGTTAACACTTTATTCCAATCAAGATGACTTCAGGTGTGCCATACTTTTGTGATAAGTAAGACTGTTAGCGCTCTAGTTGTTCTTTAGAACACTCTGGGACATTCTGTCATTGGGCTATAGTTGGGCTACATCTGGCTGATATTTGGGCTACATTTGTTTTTTTTTGTCTCTGGTGGCCATCCTTGGGCTACATTGGGCTACATTGGGCTACATTTGGGCTCTAACATATATATAGCCCAATGTAGCCCAATATATATTTTTTCAAAGTTAATTTTCGTAAAAACCACTGGAGCATATATCTGGAGACATAGCAAAGGCACATCGGGGTACCAGTCCCTACAATTTTGCCAAGTTTGGTGGAAATCCATTCAGCCGTTCGGGCTAAAAGTGAGTCCAACCGCCCTATGGAAATTAACATGGGGAAAACATGTTTTGGGACCCCCTTTTATCTCGGCCGCCGCTTGACGGATCCCCCGGAAACTTTCAGGGAAGGAGCGGAGCGCAGCGAGGCAAAGTTAAGGAAAATTACAGGCAGATCCCTCATTCGGCGCCAAAGTTATTCCCAATAGAATGTTGCGGATTTCCTATGGAAAACAATCCTAACTATAACTACCTACTGGCGACCGCCAGTAGGTTATATATATATATATATATATATATATATATATATATTCACTGAAAAAACCATAGGTTATAGACCATATATAGTTAGGAATTAGCATTTACAAAACCTTGAAAATTCACTGAAAAAACCATAGGTTATAGACCATATATAGTTAGGAATTAGCATTTACAAAACCTTGAAAATTCACTGCAAAAACCATAGGTTAGAGACCATATATAGTTAGCTGGACATTTTATTGACATAAAACCAATGAAATTCCATATATAGTTAGTTGCACTAACTATATATCGCGCACCCGCAATCCACTGCTGATGATGTCACATATTACATCATTCATGACATGGTCAGTGACATCACTGATGACATCACTGATGACATCTCAAATGACATCACTGATGACATCATCCAGTGACTGTGTGTTTCTGAAAAGTTTAAATATGTTTTACATATTGAAGAATGAGTAGATGTAGAAGTGTCTGGATGAAGGATTTAGTAGGTGCGTGACTGACTGTATGAGTGAGTGATTAAATGTGTCTCACTGAGTGCATGGGTTAGTGACTAAACTGTCTTAATTTGTGCATCATTATGTCTGTTGTTCTGTAAACTGCTGCATGTGTTGATCAGTAGCTATATGAGTAACTATATGGGTTATTGATTGATTGCCCAAGTATTTGTATGGGAGACTGAGTGTGTGTGTGGCTAGCTGGGATGTGTGTGACTCTGTGCAGATCAATCTGTACTTGTATCAATGATTGTATAAGAAGGTAAGTATGTGTTAGTATATGTTTGAAAATGTAAGGTGCTCTATGTTTAACTGTATAAACAAGAAAATGGAAGTGTCATTGATTCTTTACAGGACTGACTAGGTGTGTGAGTAACTCCATGGATGAGTGGCAGACTGTGAGTGTCTGTATAGGTGTATGAGTGCATATGATAGTGTTGTAAAGATGAGTGATTGTATGTATGAATGATTGTATGGGTGAATGAGTGAAGGTGTGTGTAGACGTAGCAATCAGTGAGTGCGTATGTAGTAACTAGTATTGGTGTGTCAATGGTTTCAAAAATTATACTCTCTTTTTAACACTGGGTGAAACAGAGGTTATATTAAAATGTGAGGAGATGCATTGTATTGTCACATGAATGATATCATCAGTGATGTGGTCATTGATGTCAAATGAGATGTCATCAGTGATGTCATCAGTGATGTCATTTGAGATGTCATCAGTGATGTCATCAGTGATGTCACTGACCATGTCATGAATGATGTAATATGTGACATCATCAGCAGTGGATTGCGGGTGCGCGATATATAGTTAGTGCAACTAACTATATATGGAATTTCATTGGTTTTATGTCAATAAAATGTCCAGCTAACTATATATGGTCTCTAACCTATGGTTTTTGCAGTGAATTTTCAAGGTTTTGTAAATGCTAATTCCTAACTATATATGGTCTATAACCTATGGTTTTTTCAGTGAATTTTCAAGGTTTTGTAAATGCTAATTCCTAACTATATATGGTCTATAACCTATGGTTTTTTCAGTGAATTTCAATGGTTTTTTAATAGCAAATATCATAAGCTGTCGAATGTCAAGTACGTGGTAAGTAAAAACATTTTCGTGTTTATGCACACTGATCTGCTTTGAATGCTGCCCTCATTTCTATTAGGAGTACTCTCTCTTTGCAGATAGTGAAGGGTAGTTAACGCAGCCCTTTGCCCCCTTTGTAATCCGTCGTGCCTGCTTCTCTCTCCATTTGATTGATTGTTCTCTTTGGTTCATTCTCTATTTACAAACAAGCACAGAGTCGCAATACTCTGTTTAGTCTTTGCAGATAGCGAAAAATCGTGTAAAAAAACAAAAGGAATCGAGCAAAATCAGTAGGCCACTAATGGGATCTCTTTTTGACCTCGCTAAAATAGAAACATTAGGAACAACCTGTTGAAAATAGCAATGCGTATGTACATAAGCGGCGTTCATTTGTGTTCACAGTACCCCTTGTTGATTGTTTGAATCGAGCATTGAATTGTTCGAAGTTGGTTCTCTTAAGGATCTTCTCTGCCTGCAAACGAGGAAGAATAGGAATATTCTCTCTCCCTTTGCAGATAGTGAAGGGTAGGTAACGCAAGCCTTTAACACGTCGTACCTATTTCATTCCTCATTGATTGATTGATTGTCCGAACATTGACTGTTTGGGAATTAGTTCTTTTTGGAGGTATTCCCTGTTTGCAAATAAACGTAGGAAAATCTTTGCAAGTAGTGAAAGGGTACGTAATGCGGACCTTTCTCCCCCGTTGTAATCTGTCATGCCTATCTACTCCCCACTGATTGATGCACCTGTTTCACCCGGACCATTTACTAGAGATACGTCATCTGGCCCGACCAGAGAGCACCCCTAGTGAAAAGGACATATGCAATAATAACGAAGTGATCACTGTATCCTGTTAACAGAAACTTTAGCATGAAACAACCTGGAAAGAAAAGAATAGGAAAACGAAAATCAGTAGGCCACTGATGAACATGAACTTTTATTAAACAACGAACAAAGAAACGATAACATAACGTAATGATAAAACCTATTAATGTCCTAGAAACAAGAAAACGTTAAAATATGCCAGTGGTGAGAGACCAGAAAAACAGTAAGAGAAACCAAATCACCCCTCGCTGTCCCACCGCCTGCCACGCCCAAAAAATCGATAGACTAGGGAAAATGCAAGTCAGTAGAACATCCGCCCCCACTCTGGAAACTTCCAAGGTGGGGCAGGGTTGCGGCTACGCCCAGCCTGGAGCAGCCCATATAAGGCAGGTCCTGCTGCCACGCCTCGGCCAGGAGATCCTAACGTAGGGTGTAGCCGGAGGAGAGGCCCAGGCCAGCGGGACCCGGCCAGGGGATTGCCTTTACAACGCTGAACAGTTGCAGGGGGGGGGAATGTCTCCTCGACCCTCCCCTCTCTCTCCCAGTCCGGCCGCGGTGGCCCTTGAGAGTTGCAGGTACTCCCGCCACATGCTCTTCCGGTCCGGCCACCAACGGTCAGGGGGCCGAGGCCGACGGGATCCGGCTGCAGCCGATAAACCAAGAAACCCGTTCATGGGGCCAGAGCCAGGGGCGTCCGGCCGACATCTACCGGAAGCCCGGCCCGAAGACGGACGGGACACTTCTTCTTTCTTGAATAATGGCTGCGACAACACTGGGGGGGGATGTCTTGCACATGCCTCCGACCCCCCCCCCCCCCCCCCTCGTCCTCATCGCCTGGTCCGGCCATAACAAATCTCAAGCGAGACGCCGTGGGGTGCACTGGGAGGGAGAGACGGTGCGAACAGGCCTCTCCCGCCTCCCCAGGTGGAGGCTTCCCAGCTGCACCCTCAGCGCTCCAGGCGCCCGGAAAAGGGTTCTTCCACTGTGGCCATGCTGCAACGTCTCGCCCGGCAGGGTGGAGCCCGTCCGCTCATTTGACCCCGCGATCGCCAGTAGCTACCGAACTCTCAAAATGGCGGTCGACCTGGCAAGAGCGGGCCCAGCATAAAGAAATGGCCCGGTCACTGGTTGACTCCACCACCGTACTCCTCCACGACCTTGAAGATTCTAGAGGAGCCGCGGGAGTCTCCGACCCCCGATGGGGAATGACTGCCATGATCGCCCGTGGAGTGACGAAACTGTATCCGCAGGACGTCGGCGCTCCCATGCTGGCGCCAGCCTCACTTTGAATTACTAGAATCCTGCAGACCTCAGTTCCGGTGAAAGCACAGTGTGACCCGGTAGGAAAAATTGTTGCACCCCCTCCCCTTTTTGACTGATAGTTCAAACCACCGATCCTTTCCTTTGCCCTTTTAACGGAACTTTGGACTGCCTCCCCCTCTTTTACATTTTCTAGAGAAAACAAAACATTAACCACTACATTAGCATAGCAGTTGACACCAGAACTGTTTTCAAATTTAAAACCAACAACATCTTCAACAGAATCCTTTTTGTTTCTGCTGTGACCCTGCTACAGCACAGGCATTGTCCCCAGCAGTAATTCTGCAATGCCGGTAAGAATAGCTGTGGTGCCTACTGGACTCACTCACCCCCGCGGCGCCCCACGCCGTTATTTGCTGGGCGGCAACTTACTAGACATCACTTTCGTGCCATCTAGATTTCAGCGCGTTCTGCTGCCTTGGAACTATTCGCACAACAGACCGCTACTGACAAGAATATTTCATTATTGGTGCTGTCAATTTCAATAAATCTATTGGATAATTCAAAAGAAATTGCCACGGTCTCTTCGTTGTTTAAATGTTTTTACTGTTTTTGTTTTGTTGTATATATTTATATGTTATTAAAGTTTTATATTCCTACTACTTTGTTGGAGTGCTATATATTTTTAATGTGACACATAATTGTAAAAACTTTGATGTACAAAGAGTCATTCCTGGAATCTTCCGCTTCAGGCTCGGTCCCCTCCCCAATCACAATACAGGATGTTTTTCAGATAGTAGGAACACGTGTGGTGTGACGGATCTCATCGGGTGTGGGCCTTGATCTACTATAACTCCTTTGAAGAGGGGTGATTCTTTACAGCTGGGGCCATAAACTACATCTGCAGGGCTAGGTGATAGCCTGGACAATCGGACACAGAGGAAGAGGAGTGTCAGAGGGTGCGGTAGTGAATAGGGCGAAAGGGAGGTGTCGGGCGGGCACAGAGTGTGATTCTCAGGGAAGAGCAGCGCAGATGGGGGGAGGTTTATTGCCCATGCATAAGACAGAGAGCGGGGGTGACCAGTGCCTGGGGAAGATGCTTGCGAGGGTGAGGAGCCATGCTACGAATCGACAGCGTGCAGAGAGTGGGTCTGGTCAAGGCATCTAAAATGGCTGCCGTGCACGACAAAAGTGTGGCATTTCAAAAAAGGCAAGATGGCGCAGACAATGTTTTTCAACACTTCCTCATTTCCTTCGAATCGAACGTTAACAGACGTTGGGGCATATTACCAAAGTTAAGCGATATTTATCGCTAACGATGCTTACCAACGAATTTTTTACCGCTAAGCATCGTCAGAAATTATCGAAGATAAACCTTGCTACTATCAAGGTTTATCGCAAATGCGATAATAAACGGCCGCAATGCATGAATATCGCTAAAGACTCAGCGATATTCATGCATTACCGAGCTAATGCTCTTAGCCATGTTATCCACCTCCCATTGGATAACATGGCTAAGAACTGCTCAGGGCAGGTGTTACTTTTTGGAGATATTCGCGCTTAGCGCGAATATCTCCAAAAGTTGGTAATAGGAGATAGATATCTTGCATGTTGTAATGCAAGTTATTGTGGTATATGGAACTCATACCATAATCTCTCAGGAAAGCAGAAACTGATCCTTTTGGGACCGCCTAAAAAGGCCTAGGGGGTGAGGAGTACTCTACTTTGCCCCCTTTTTACGTTCCGAACTATTTTATTTTACTCTCTTCTGTAATTACACAAAATAGCAGCGATAAGATGCATCGGAGACACACAGTGAGAGAAAGGAGGCCGGAGATGAAGAAGAGATGTCAAATACACATTGGAGATAATATAGTGGCAGAAGGGAAGTAAATATGAGTAAACTTACCATGTAACATAAAAATGTTGCACTCTATACTATAAGTCTCATTTTATACTACAATCACTTCGCTACAACCTCATAAATTAAAAATAAAAATGAATAATGTCTCAAACAATTTTTGATTTCTAAATATAAATTTATTCTTCAGAATTTTCTAAATTTGAAAGAACTAGTAACATGTCCTCATCAGCAATTTCCTCATGAAAAGTCTGCAATGATGATTCTTCTAACTCTATGGTCTCCAAACATTCGATAAATTCGCCATCAACAGATTGATCAAAAAAATCATTCAAGTCATCTCCTCCTTGTGACAATATTTCATTATTGGTGCTGTCAATTTCAATCAATGTAGTGGAATCATTCAAGTCATCTCCTCGTGACAATATTTCATTATTGGTGCTCTCAATTTTAATCAATGTAGTGGAATCATTCAAGTCATCTCCTCCTTGTGACAATATTTCATTATTGGTGCTGTCCATTTCAATCAATCTAATGGAATCATACAAGTCATCTCCTCCTTGTGACAATATTTCATTATTGGTGCTCTCAATTTCAATCAATATAGTGGACAATTCAAAAGAAATTGCCACGGTCTCTTCATTGTGAGCCATTTTATTTTGAAATTGCTTGCTGTAAATTGCAGAAAAAAATAATCACTTTCATTTATCGTTTTTAGTAATACATAATATAAAACTAACTTTATCAAGTATTTAGTATAACAGAAGGACTGCAAATAAATAACAGAAAACATTTTTCAAATTATCTTCAAGTGTACAACATAGTTCCCCTTACAAATTAACAACTCACCTTTTTAAAAGTAGGAGAAGTGTTAGTACTGTGTAAATCAAACACCAGAAATTCACCACCAAAAATTCCTCACAAATGTACCTCAGACAGTAGTATCACAAAATGGCTGTGGTTTCCTCTCATTTGACATATATACATAACCAATTAACTTTCATCACACACAAATACAAAACCAAACTAACATTTTAATTGGTTCTAAATTTCAACACTTTCAAATGTGTTTTCCCCATGCAATTTTCCATAGGACATTTACATACGTCTACAGCCTGAATGGCTGAACGGAATTACACCAAACTTGGCAAAATGGTACATCAAACCTAAGAGGTCAGGAAGGATCTACTATGCCCCCTTATGGTCATTTCCCCCTTCGCTTTGGCCTCCTCTTGTCTCTCGATCCTACCGAGAGACAAGATGGCGGCCGCTACGGACTGTTTGGAATGTTGACAGACGCCGGAGAACCAATCAGCTTCGCAAAGCTCCGTAACGCGAAAAGTACGCGAAGCGGAGCGCTGTTACAGATATATATCTTTTTTTGAACGTTAATTTCTCAAAATCCACTGGAGCACATATATTGAGACCTAGCAAAGGCACATCGGGCTACCAGTCCCTAATATTTTGCCAAGTTTCGTGCAAATCCATTCAGCCGTTCGATTATTATTATTATTTCTTTTTTTTTGCCCCGCGGGGCCCTTTTAAAACCTCCACATCAAACGTAGGGGGTCAGCGAGGATCTACTATTCCCCCTTATGGTCATTTGCCCCTTCGCTTTGGCCTCCTCTTGTCTCTCGATCCTACCGAGAGACAAGATGGCGGCCGCTACGGACTGTTTGGAATGTTTACAGACGCCGGAGAACCAATCAGCTTCGCTTCACAAAGCTCCGTTGCGCGAAAAGTACGCGTACTGGAGCGCTGCCCGGTCCGCTGTTACAGATATATATCTTTTTTTAAACGTTAATTTCTCAAAATCCACTGGAGCACATATATTGAGACCTACAAAAGGCACATCGGGCTACCAGTCCCTACAATTTTGCCAAGTTTCGTGCAAATCCATTCAGCCGTTCGGGCTAAAAGTGAGGCCAACCGCCCTATGGAAAACTCAATGTTAAAAACACGTTTTGGGACCCCCCTTTTTTCTCGGCCCCCCCTTGACGAACCCCCCCCAAATTTTCAAGGGCTGCTCAGAAACAAAATGTGCCATTTTCCTGAAAATTTCAGCCAATTCCGTCCACAAACGCCAAAGTTATTAGATATAGAATTTTCAAAAATCCCATAGAAAAAAAATCCTAACTATATATACCTACTGGCGACCGCCAGTAGGTAATATATTCACTGAAAAAACCATAGGTTATAGACCATATATAGTTAGGAATTAGCATTTACAAAACCTTATTTTACTCACACAAAACCATTGAAATTCCATATATAGTTAGTTGCACTAACTATATATCGCGCACCCGCAATCCACTGCTGATGTTGTCACATATTACATCATTCATGACATGGTCAGTGACATCACTGATGACATCACTGATGACATCTCAAATGACATCACTGATGACATCTCATTTGACATCAATACATATTGAAGAATGAGTAGATGTATAAGTGTCTGGATGAAGGATTTAGTAGGTGCGTGACTAACTGTATGAGTGAGTGATTAAATGTGTCTCACTGAGTGCATGGGTTAGTGACTAAACTGTCTTAATTTGTGCATCATTATGTCTGTTGTTCTGTAAACTGCTGCATGTGTTGATCAGTAGCTATATGAGTAACTATATGGGTTATTGATTGATTGTCCAAGTATTTGTATGGGAGACTGAGTGTGTGTGTGGCTGGCTGGGAGATGTGTGACTGTGCAGATCAATGTGTACTTGTATCAATGATTGTATAAGAGAGTAAGTATGTGTTAGTATATGTTTGAAAATGTAAGGTACTCTATGTTTAAATGGAAAATGGAAAAAATAGAAAATGGAAGTGTGATTGATTCTTTACAGGACTGACTAGGTGTGTGAGTAACTCCATGGATGAGTGGCAGAGTGTGAGTGTCTGTATAGGTGTATGAGTGCATATGATAGTGTTGTAAAGATGAGTGATTGTATGTATGAATGATTGTATGGGTGAATGAGTGAATGTGTGTGTAGACGTAGGAATCAGTGAGTGCGTATGTAGTAACTAGTATTGGTGTGTCAATGGTTTCAAAAATTATACTCTGTATTTAACACTAGGTGTAACAGAGGTTATATTAAAGTGTGAGGAGATGCATTGTATTGTCACATGAATGATATCCTCAGTGATGTAGTCATTGATGTCAAATGAGATGTAATCAGTGATGTCATCAGTAATGTCATTTGAGATGTCATCAGTGATGTCATCAGTGATGTCACTGACCATGTCATGAATTATGTAATATGTGACATCATCAGCAGTGGATTGCGGGTGCGCGATATATAGTTAGTGCACCTAACTATATATGGAATTTCAATGGTTTTGTGTGAGTAAAATAAGGTTTTGTAAATGCTAATTACTAACTATATATGGTCTATAACCTATGGTTTTTTCAGTGAATTTTCAAGGTTTTGTAAATGCTAATTCCTAACTATATATGGTCTATAACCTATGTTTTTTTCAGTGAATTTCAATGGTTTTTTAATAGCAAATATCAAAAGCTATAAAATGTATTCTTCTTTTAATCGTAAAATATATTTTATATGTTTTTAATACAATTTTTTTATGTATTTTTTTTTTTATTATTTTTTTTTGTTTCGCTCCCGATCCGCGAACCGGATAGCTTCCCGTTAGCTCAATTTGGTGCCGCGACTCGTTCCGCGAACCGATAAACGTTCTGTTTGCGCAACTGCCGCGTTAGAAAACAACATCGTGACGCGTCGCGTAACTGCGACGTATCGCGTTGTCGCGTAATGCGTCATATGACGCGCCGCGTTAGCGCACCCGGAAGTGCTCCGGTGCGCGAAGCGAGGCGCGAAGCGCAGCTTCCCGGAAGCGATGCGGGGCGCGGCGCGGAGCGCGTAACGTAAGCATAACAGGTCATGTGACTTGTTAATAAAACTTTTCATTGGTTCATTTCACTTTTGGGTTCCTAATGATGTAAGGCTAGGTCATGTGACCTAGAAATAACACTTTTCATTGGTTTAGAACTATTTTTTTTCCCAAATGATGAAAACCCCTCCTTGTTTTCTCACTCGGACTTTCATCTCTGTGAGAGGAAGACCTTTTTTCATCACTGAGCAATGGCAAGTGTTGTAGCTTCAGCTGGTGCATCCCCACCACCACCACCACCACCTTCTTGTTGCCTGATCCGGCCAGCTCAAACCCAGGGTCGTCCGGAAGTGCAGTAGGTCCGCGGCTACGCCCATCCGGAAGACGAGGCCCCCGGCACGTATAGGGCGGGGCCTTGCTGGCAGCCATCGGCCGAAAAGGTCGTTGGGTGGATGGCCCGGAAGCACCACGGCCACGATGTTGTTGTACTGGCCTTCCCATTCGACCACCCTGAGGTGGCATCCAGCGAGCCACGGGTGGGGGGGGGGGTGAATGCCTTGCTGATGACCCCCCCCTCTTATTGCCTGGTCCGACCATCACATATACCTGCGCCAGGAGACGGCGTGGGGTGCACTGGGAGGGAGAGGCGGCACGAACGAGCCTCCCCCACCTCCCCAGGTGGAGGTTCCTCAGCTGCACCCCAGCGCTTCACTCGGCCAGCTGAGTTGCGCCCGCTCTTGCGGCACAGTGCCTCGCTCGGCCAGCTGAGTTGCGCCCGCTCTTGCGGCACAGTGCCTCGCTCGGCCAGCTGAGTTGCGCCCGCTCTTGCGGCACAGTGCCTCACTCGGCCGGTTGAGTTTCGCCTGCTCTTGCGGCTACAGCGTCTCACCCGCCATCCGGCTGAATTGCACCCACTCTTGCGGTACAGCGACAGGCGGCTGCCACGGAGCTCACGAAATTGCGGACGGCTCCCCAGACTTGGGCCTGGCCTGCAAGGATGGCTCTGGGCAACCCTGGAACTCAGACGCTTGACTGCTAGGGCATGGGCCCCATTCCCGAAAGCGTCCCCTCAGCCTTGAAGATTCTACAAGAGTCACCGGGGCCCCCGACTCCCGCAGGCTTCCGGTGGGGAGCGACTGCCATGATTGCTCGAGGAATAGCCACGACGTAGCCACGGGATGGTGGTGCTCTCATGCTGACGCCAGCTTCAGTCTGAAACATCCAGAAACACTGTAGACTACCAATTCGATCAGTTCCGGTGGAGCCCCAACGTGACCCGGTAGGGAAGAACTTGCCCTCCCCTCTTTGACTGATGGTTCTTGTTGCCTGTCCCTTCTGTTGTCATTTTACGGAACTTTTTGGACTGCTGAAAGGGGTTCTGGTCCGACCACTGGTTGGTGGAGACATTTTGACTATATTCTGGACCTGCCCGGCCTCGCCCAAAATGGCGCCGGTATAAATGAGACTCGCAACTCCTTGATGTGTACTGGTTGCTCAGCCTTGATATCACGAGATATGTATGCAGTTTTGGAGCACATGGCGGGCGGGGACGGGTACTGATTGAACATTTGGACATCCCTATTGATATTAAGTTCTGATGTATTATTGATTACTGTACTATTGAAAGTTCGAATTAACTTGTTTTCTAGTGCTCGTAAAGCCAGGACTGTGGCAGAGCGTCCAAAATCTACAAAAAACACCACTGCCAACTCTTCAATAACTTCCATCACCCAGCACCGCATTTCCAAAGAAACAGCATAGCAAGCTTTCGTGGCCTTTAGAGTTTTCCGAAGCAGTTTTCCAAGACCATCACTGCAGCCATTACAATCCAACAGAGGAACTTTTTCCAAGATCGGCATATTAACAGGGCTGCTGGTGTAATCGGGGCTCTTGCAGCCATTCAACTTAATTGAGGCTTTCACAATGACAGACCGCCCACTGAACTTCGTGCCATGACATTTACTTATAACATTCTGCTGGGTCTTCGCCGAACTGAAGTCTACAAATGCAAAGCATTTCATTCCGCTTTGACATTTCTTGACATGTAGTGAGTTGAAGTCTTTAAAGAGGTCCACAATTTGCTCCTCAGTCACATCACTTGAAAGATTCCCCAAGCCAGGCAAGTCCCACACCACTTGAAACGACCTGCCTGGCCTCGACCAAAATGGCGCCAGTATGGGAGCGACTTGCAACTCCTTATGACGTTCTAGTTACTTAGCCTTGACGTTATGGGGGATGTATGCGGTCTTTGTGCACATGGCGGGCGGGGAAGGGTACTGACTGGGCATACGGACAACCCTATTGATGTCGGTTTTTCATTATTGATTATTGTATTATTAAAGCTTTGAAGTAATGTTACCCATGATACTCGCCCATGGTGTGCGTATGGATGATTTTATTGTAACTGATCCTGTTATACTTTCAATTATAAAATCAACCTTCACTGATCCTGCAACCGTTTGTCACGTTTATTTTTTTCAATTAAATGGCTCGCTTGTTACATACTCCTATACCCCTGGCTTTTGACCCTTTCCTACGCGCGGTCTGTACTACCGCCCTCGGGCGATCTATGTAATGAACAGACTACCATTGCCGAGACACAAGGGAATGCATCTCAGAGAGATAAGTCAAGTACGTGGTAGATAAAAACATTTTCGTGTTTATGCACGCTGATGTGCTTTGAACGCTGCCCCCCCTCTTTTCTTTTTCTGCAGGTTACATTGGAATTTCAGCTGAAGTATGGAGAAGACCTAAACCACACCGTGTTCCACGCGAGGAAAAATAGGCTAGCTCTGTGAGACGGTACATTATATGTAGGAGCTATCTCTGGGAGCGTGAAAGATTGCATGGTATGAATGTGCGCATGGGCCCTGATTTGTACGGTTTGAATGCGTATGTGTGGCGCACGACTGGGTCAATAAAAGAATGCTTTTTGTATGACTGAGGCGTTGATCGAACGGTTAATGGAATGAGAAAAATAAGCCCGAACATGGTATCCGCATGTGAAGGACGAAAAAGAATATAGCACTTTCCTTACTTAGGAACGACTCTCTCTGGAGCTAGTGAATGGGAGAGTAGCCTACACCAGAAACTTGAAGGGTTATTTCAGTACGACGAACCCGACCCCAACCGATATCCCAAATGTACACCCAAAATAATGCGCACCAGTAAGTCAATTTATGTGCTGACTAAATAAGAGAAGTTAGCTCGGCTCCGCCGCCCACCCCGCCCAAAATAACGACAAACCCTATGCAAATATTATAAATATATACAACACACCAGCAAAGTAACACGGTAAAACATTTTATTAAATAACTATTTACATGGCAGCCTGCTGCAACATCGATCCAAATGCATAGCCCGGGGGCGACACCACGCGCCAAGGCTCGTCCCCAGTACATCTAGAGGTGATGTCCGACAAGTTGTCTGGCATCGGCCGAAGAGGACGTTGGGTGGATGGCCCGGAAGCACCACGGCCACGATGTTGTTGTACTGGCCTTCCCATTCGTCCACCCTGAGGTGGCATCCAGCGAGCCATGGGTGGAGGGGGGTGAATGCCTTGCTGATGACCCCCCCCTCTTATTGCCTGGTCCGACCATCACATATACCTGCGCCAGGAGACGGCGTGGGATGCACTGGGAGGGAGAGGCGGTGCGAACGAGCCTCCCCCACCTCCCCAGGTGGAGGTTCCTCAGCTGCACCCCAGCGCTTCACTCGGCCAGCTGAGTTGCGCCCGCTCCTGCGGCACAGTGCCTCGCTTGGCCAGCTGAGTCTCACCCGCTCTTGCGGCACAGTGCCTCACTCGGCCGGTTGAGTTTCGCCTGCTCTTGCGGCTACAGCGTCTCACCCACCATCCGGCTGAATTGCACCCACTCTTGCGGTACAGCGACAGGCGGCTGCCACGGAGCTCACGAAATGGCGGAGGGCTCCACAGACTTGGGCCTGGCCTGCAAGGATGGCTCTGGGCAACCCTGGAACTTGGACGCTTGACTGCTAGGGCATGGGCCCCATTCCCGAAAGCGTCCCCTCAGCCTTGAAGATTCTACAAGAGTCACCGGGGCCCCCGACTCCCGCAGGCTTCCGGTGGGGAGCGACTGCCATGATTGCTCGCGGAATAGCCACGACGTAGCCACGGGATGGTGGTGCTCTCATGCTGACGCCAGCTTCAGTCTGAAACATCCAGAAACACTGTAGACTACCAATTCGATCACTTCCGGTGGAGCCCCAACGTGACCCGGTAGGGAAGAACTTGCCCTCCCCTCTTTGACTGATGGTTCTTGTTGCCTGTCCCTTCTGTTGTCATTTTACGGAACTTTTTGGACTGCTGAAAGGGGTTCTGTTCCGACCGCTGGTTGGTGGAGACATTTTGACTATATTCTGGACCTGCCCGGCCTCGCCCAAAATGGCGCCGGTATAAATGAGACTCGCAACTCCTTGATGTGTACTGGTTGCTCAGCCTTGATATCACGAGATATGTATGCAGTTTTGGAGCACATGGCGGGCGGGGACGGGTACTGATTGAACATTTGGACATCCCTATTGATATTAAGTTCTGATGTATTATTGATTACTGTACTATTGAAAGTTCGAATTAACTTGTTTTCTAGTGCTCGTAAAGCCAGGACTGTGGCAGAGCGTCCAAAATCTACAAAAAACACCACTGCCAACTCTTCAATAACTTCCATCACCCAGCACCGCATTTCCAAAGAAACAGCATAGCAAGCTTTCGTGGCCTTTAGAGTTTTCCGAAGCAGTTTCCCAAGACCATCACTGCAGCCATTACAATCCAACAGAGGAACTTTTTCCAAGATCGGCATATTAACAGGGCTGCTGGTTTAATCGGGGCTCTTGCAGCCATTCAACTTAATTGAGGCTTTCACAATGACAGACCGCCCACTGAACTTCGTGCCATGACATTTACTTATAACATTCTGCTGGGTCTTCACCGAACTGAAGTCTACAAATGCAAAGCATTTCATTCCGGCGCGAACGAGCCTCCCCCACCTCCCCAGGTGGAGGTTCCTCAGCTGCACCCCAGCGCTTCACTCGGCCAGCTGAGTTGCGCCCGCTCTTGCGGCACTGCCGAAAGGGATTCTGGTCCTGCCGCTACTTATTGGAGACATTGAACTATACTCTGGACCTGCCTGGCCTCGACCAAAATAGCGCCAGTATGGGAGCGACTTGCAACTCCTTACGACGTTCTAGTTACTTAGCCTTGACGTTATGGGGGATGTATACGGTCTTTGTGCACATGGCGGGCGGGGAAGGGTACTGACTGGGCATACGGACAACCCTATTGATGTCGATTTTTCATTATTGATTATTGTATTAATAAAGCTTCGAAGTAATGTTACCCATGATACTCGCCCATGGTGTGCGTATGGACGATTTTATTGTAACTTATCCTGTTATACTTTCAATTATAAAATCAACCTTCACTGATCCTGCAACCGTTTGTCACGTTTAGTTTTTTCAATTAAATGGCTCGCTTGTTACATACTCCTATACCCCTGGCTTTTGACCCTTTCCTACGCGCAGTCTGTACTACCGCCCTCGGGCGATCTATGTAATGAACAGACTACCATTGCCGAAACACAAGGGAATGCATCTCAGAGAGATAAGTCAAGTACGTGGTAGATAAAAACATTTTTGTGTTTATGCACGCTGATGTGCTTTGAACGCTGAAAACCCCCACCCCCCCTCATCATTTAGATTACCACCGCCCATTGCACAAAAGCATACCGGGCGCTCCCCACGCAAAAAAAATGTTTTTTTTTTTGTTTTTTTTTTTTTGTTTGTTTGTTATTTTTCCCCGCGGGGCCCTTTTAAAGCCTCCACATCAAACCTAGGGGGTCAGGGAGGATCTACTATGCCCCATTATGGTCATTTCCCCCTTTGTTTTGGCCTCCTCTTGTCTCTCGATCCTACCGAGAGACAAGATGGCGGCCGCTCTGGACTGTTTAGAATGATGACAGACACCGGAGAGCCAATCAGCTTCGCTTCGCGAAGTTCCGTTACGCGTCAAGTACGCGAACCGGAGCGCTACCCGGAGCGCTGTTACAGATATATATATTTTTTTGAACGTTAATTTATCAAAATCCACTGGAGCACATATATTGAGACCTAGCAAAGGCACATCGGGCTAACAGTCCCTACAATTTAGCCAAGTTTCATGCAAATCCATTCAGCCGTTCGGGCTAAAAGTGAGGCCAACCGCCCTATGGAAATTAACATGGGAAAAACGCGTTTTGGGACCCCCCTTTTTTCTCGGCCCCCCCTTGACAAACCCCCCCCAAATTTTCAGGGGCTGCTCAGAAACAAAATGTTCCATTTTCCTGAAAATTTCAGCCAATTCCGTCCACAAACGCCAAAGTTATTAGACATAGAATTTTCAAAAATCCCATAGAGAAAAAATCCTAACTATATATACCTACTGGCGACCGCCAGTAGGTAATATATATATATATAAATTTCTCTCACTATTGTTGTGTGTGTGTTGCAGGCTACACCTTGGAGTAGCGCTTGGTTGTCAGTGTTATATTTGTTGTGATCCTATGTCATGGTGTTCTGTGGGAGTGACGAGGTGTTTTTACCTTGTCTTGCGTGCACAGGGCTTAGCGGTGTGAAATTGTCCATCATGTGACTATGCGATATCTAAGATCGGTTAAGAGCGCTCTGCTGGTCGGGACCTATCTGGATGGTCTGTTATAGTCATCCGTCATGTGACTGTGGGAGGTCTAAGATTGGTTGAGGGTGCCGCATTGGTTGGGACCTACCTGGATGGTCTGTGTGACACTCATCCTTCATGTGACTATGGGATATGTAAGATTGGTTGAGAGCTCTGTGCTGGTTGGGACCTGCCTGGATAGACTGCATGACATCACCCTTCGTGAGGCTATGCAATGTCTATGATTGGTTGAGAGCGCTCTGCTGGTCTGGCTCTTCCTTGATGGACCGCGTTACCGTCATCCGTCATGTGACTGGGAGGTCTACGATTGGTTGAGAGCGCTCTGCTAATCAGGCACTTCCTAGATGGAGCGCGTTACAGTCATCCGTCATGTGACTGGGAGGTCTACGATTGGTTGCGAGCGCTCTGCTGGTCAGGCTCTTCCTAGATGGACCGCGTTACAGTCATCCGTCATGTGACTGGGAGGTCTACGATTGGTTGAGAGCGCTCTGCTGGTCAGGCTCTTCCTAGATGGACCTCGTTACAGTCATCCGTCATGTGACTGGGAGGTCTACGATTGGTTGAGAGCGCTGTGTTGGACCTGTCTGGACAGTCTGTGCGAGTGTCACGCGGGTTCCAGCTATTTGTTCTTCAGCCCTTAGCTGCCTTGCTACAGGGCGGTTGGTCAGGGGGTATTAATATAAGGTGTTTTATGATGTGCACGGTGATTTTTGGGGTCCACAACACCTGCTAAGAGACCCTTCTGACACATAGTGTAATACAGTGTTTGTTATCACGGGTGCGCGCAGGGGGCCTTCACGAGCAGAGGGTTACCCTTCCGACACGTAGTGTAATTACCATGTACACTGCTTTATTAGTAAGGCTGCTGGGATCCCATTTTTACCGATAAATACAGACAGAAAACATTGTGTTCCCTGTCTGTATTTATTTTTAAAGGTGGAAAAATACTGAAAATGGGGCTTCTTATGAGCCTCTCAGTGTTATTTTTCATGAATTCCAGGCAACAGCTGAGCAGATAGACAACATGGAGAGTGAAAAAACGTGTGAAATGAATGGTGAGATGTCCTTAAATAGACGCATATTTTCACTTATATTTGTAGTAGAGTTCTGATATGTACCTGTGAGTGTAATGTAGTGCTTAATATGCTAAAACGTGACAGCATCCATGGCTGGGTGCACGTCTAAGAGTTAAATACCGTAGAAATAGCACATTTTACACGTCCATTTATTCTCAAAACACAAAAGAACTATGGATAAACACCAATAAGAGGGCCAAAAAACGAATTATGGATGAATATGGACGGAAAATATATATATATATGTATATGTATATATATATATATATATATATATATATATATATGCATATGCGCGCCATAAATCCGGGAGCCCTATTTAGATTCGAGGTCAACCGCCCTAGCCGCTAGGCCAACTCCTCTCCCCTGTCTTGGACTTCTGCCAAACTGGTATGTGGTTGCCAGACCATACGTTTATAAGCCACCATTGCTTGGATAGCCATGTCCGGTAGGAGGGGCATTTTGCCCTTTTTATATTGCAGGTTTTTTCTGAGCCATTCCACAAACCCACCACCATGTGAGGTACCACTTTGGTATCTAGTTTAAAGGTGAGGAATCTACGTTGCGAAGTATCCATCATAAGTTACTTGCCTTCAGTAATGTTCTATCTGGTGGATGTTGAATCCAACTACGGATTCCTCAGCAACTCATCCGCCTCCCCTTTTTGTGCAATGGACTTTATTAGTCCATATTAAAAAGATTCCAATTAGAGATCTACATACGGGTGCAGTGTAATTATTGAAGGCTCTGCGTCTGAAGGCGCGGTATGATATGAGAAATATACTGACGTCTATGTGCGGAGGTGGAGTTTATATATATATCTATCTATCTATCTATCTATCTATCTATCTATCTATCTATCTATCTATATATATATATATATATATATATATATATATACGCCATAAATCCGGGAGCCCTATTTATAAGGGACTTGGCCATTGAGAGACTTTCTCGCTGCTCACAGAAACCAGTTTACTTTTGTTGCCACCCCTTTAAGAGTTTCCTATCAAGGTGTTTACAACAGGACCCTTTGTTTACGTTTGTTTATTTTTATACAAAAAACGATATTCTTCGCACTGTTAATGCCCACATACTTGCGTATTTACATTTATACCTTGTTGTGAAGTCTGTTAGCCCACCTTGGCAGAAAATGTGATCCGAGACACAGGGAGGTAGTGATTTGCGTAGGATCACAGTGTGGGGTGTCTGAGGTTACTACTTCGGTGACAGTGGGTGATGTACTAAGAACAGGTAGCAATCCAGTCGTGTTTTCGCCCAGACACCTTTTTAGGTCTCGCCTGGCGATGCAGCGCGAAAGTGCTTTCGCCAGCGAGGTCTATTGTCACTGACTTTCCTCGGAAGGGAGACAGGAGATGGGCACGCGCAGGGCAAAATATCGGTCGTAAACGCACCCGTAAAGACACGCGATGTGCACCTCTGCTGTCTTCCTTCCGTCCTCAGCAGCCTCATGCCCTTTCATTTTTTTTTATGTCCACGCACGCTCCATTTGCTGGTACAGCATGCCCCACTTACCTGCTCTTGTGGGGACTCTGCGGCAACACGCTGGCCTCCGTTTTGCTCACAGGAGCCTCGCCTGAAATCTTGGTTTGGCCGCACCATGCAGCATTCACGAAGGCGGGGTGGGCTCCCGCCGGACTTCCTGTACTTTTTGTTTTTGCCTTGGGTGCTTCGATGGCCCCCTCCCTGGGCCGCACTAGCCCCGCTGCAGTCATTAAACTCCGGCGGCTTCTGAAGTCTGCACGCGCCGCCACTGGGCACGAGCCGCAGGACACACGAAAGTTGCAGGTACCACGCATGCGTGAGCAGCCCTCGCCCTCCCAGGTCTCCTCCCAGGCCGGATGTGGAGCTGCTTTTTTTTAAAAATAGTTTGTCGTGTATTTCATGGTTTTGGTGGTCCATTCTGAGATCTAGAGCCTTCAGCGATAGCTTTTCCGAGGGCACCCCAACCCAGCGATGAACCATTCCACTGCCCTGTAAACACTGAGCACGGAGCGGGAAAGGCAAAGCGTTGAGACAGAAAGCTAACATGGTTAATTAAGCCCCTGCGAGGTAGTCTAAACACGGCCAGCATTCTTTGAAGGATGCATAACAATAGCCCTCCGTGTACTTCCTGTTCACCCAGGTACCTCGTACGTGCAGAGCGCGTGCTTGCTGGTTGGTGTATGTGGTTTCTCATCAAAAAAACTGAGAAGGGCTGATAGAAAAAAAAAAATCCCTCTTTTGAAATCCCTTACTAAATTTAGAAGCGTGCCTTCCTTCCCTTGTGTAACCAGAGACGTGGCTTTTAAAATGGATGGCTGTGTCTTATGGCTGTGGGGGGACAGGAAGTGCGTGTCGTCATGCACCGAGATGAACTGCTGGCATGAATATACACTGCTCAAGTCCAATGAATCCGTTAGCCAATGGGCAAGGCGTTTGAATTCATTTTCTGCATTATGGGCAGTTTTCACACAACTCTTCACGACGCACACGTTGAAGTTATCACACAGAGCAAGGGTGGAGGTTCTGCTATATTATGTCAGGCCACATCATGCTTTGTAATAGTAATCTATACAATATATTTTTCCAGCTTTATAATTTTCTTTTTTCTATTTATTTATTGAATCAAATCTTTCACAGCATCATAACGAGCAATCCATAGGGGCGGAAAAATAATACTTCAGTAATCATAAAAATACACAAAAATAACTTGAACGCTTTTGTTTCATTCCTTTATACATTTCTTTTTATGTTTTATTTAATAACTTCCATAAAACACTTTTTAGAATAGTTTTGGCAATTCCACTTATTGTTCACCTTCATAACCTGCTCTTTAGGACTCGTAATTTGCATAAAAGGTCAGAATTTTCTCTAAATTGAAATTTTATTTAGATAAAAAAAGAATGAGAATTGAGGGCTGATAACTCTGATCGAGGCCAGATCTAACAAGCATTTGCAATGGAATAGTTCGCGCATTTGCAAAAGTTTGAGCTATTGGCATTGTAAATGACAATGCCTTTTTTTATGCGTTTGAAAACCTGCAAGCTGTGCGTAAACAAGCACTTTCTACTTATAGTCCATGCTTATGAGAAGTAAAGCTGGCAGTCTCTTTTACTGCCAGCCTTGCTTCTCCTAAGCAAGGACTATACGTTCAAAGTGCGTGTTTATGCACCACTTACAGTTTTAAAATAAAAAAATAATAAAAGGCATTGTCATTTACAATGCCAATAGCTCCAACTCTCGCAAATGCGAGACCTATTGCATTGCAAATGCTTGTTCACCTGGCCTCAGTTTGGGCTGCTACAGATGCTTGTAATACCCCAATTGTAATACACCTGTTTACAAGAGGTCGCACAGACTCCTGCCTCGCTCATACCTGTAAGGCTGTAACCCTGTGCACCCCCTTTGAATGGCTGCGAATGAGGGGTGGGCCCATGGGGGTAACATCAGACCTCCACCCCTGCATGCTCTTTACCTGAAAGTACACATTTTAAAATTGAAATATGTTTGCTTCCTGTGAATGGCATTCTGGGAGTGACTCAAGCCCTCCCCTGGGCAGTGCCTGGGGGTCTCTCGGACCACTAGAGCACATCTCTTGGTATAGGGGTCTCTCGAACCACTAGAGCACGTCTCTTGGTATGGGGATCTCTCGATCCACTAGAGTACATCTCTTGGTATGCTGGTCTCTCGAACCGCTAGAGTACATCTCTTGGTATGGGGGTCTCTCGAACCACTAGAGTACATCTCTTGGTATGCTGGTCTCTCGAACCACTAGAGCACGTCTCTTGGTATGGGGGTCTCTCGAACCACTAGAGTACGTCTCTTGGTATGGGCGGTCTCTCGAACCACTAGAGTACATCTCTTGGTATGGGGGTCTCTCGAACCAATAGAGCACGTCTCTTGGTATGGGGGTCTCTCGAACCACTAGAGTACATCTCTTGGTATGGGGGTCTCTCGAACCAATAGAGCACGTCTCTTGGTATGGGGGTCTCTCGAACCACTAGAGTACATCTCTTGGTATGGGGGTCTCTCGAACCGCTAGAGCACGTCTCTTGGTATGGGGGTCTCTCGAACCGCTAGAGTACGTCTCTTTGTATGAGGGTCTCTCGAACCACTAGAGTACATCTCTTGGTATGGGGGTCTCTCGAACCGCTAGAGCACGTCTCTTGGTATGGGGGTCTCTCGATCCACTAGAGTACATCTCTTGGTATGGGGGTCTCTCAAACCACTAGAGTACATCTCTTGGTATAGGGGTCTCTCGAACCACTAGAGCACGTCTCTTGGTATGGGGATCTCTCGATCCACTAGAGTACATCTCTTGGTATGCTGGTCTCTCGAACCGCTAGAGTACATCTCTTGGTATGGGGGTCTCTCGAACCACTAGAGTACATCTCTTGGTATGGGGGTCTCTCGAACCACTAGAGTACATCTCTTGGTATGGGGGTCTCCCGAACCGCTAGAGTACATCTCTTGGTATGGGGGGTCTCTCAAACCACTAGAGTACATCTCATGGTATGGGGGGTCTCTCAAACCACTAGAGTACATCTCATGGTATGGGGGTCTCTCGAACCGCTAGAGTACATCTCATGGTATGGGGGTCTCTCAAACCACTAGAGTACATCTCATGGTATGGGGGTCTCCCGAACCGCTAGAGTACATCTCTTGGTATAGGGGGTCTCTCAAACCACTAGAGTACATCTCTTGGTATGGGGGGTCTCTCGAACCGCTAGAGTACGTCTCTTGGTATGGGGGTCTCTCGAACCACTAGAGTACGTCTCTTGGTATGGGGGTCTCTCGAACCGCTAGAGTACATCTCATGGTATGGGGGTCTCTCAAACCACTAGAGTACATCTCTTGGTATGGGGGTCTCCCGAACCGCTAGAGTACATCTCTTGGTATGGGGGGTCTCTCAAACCACTAGAGTACATCTCATGGTATGGGGGTCTCTCGAACCGCTAGAGTACGTCTCTTGGTATGGGGGTCTCTCGATCCACTAGAGTACATCTCTTGGTATGGGGGTCTCTCAAACCACTAGAGTACATCTCTTGGTATGGGGGTCTCCCGAACCGCTAGAGTACATCTCTTGGTATGGGGGGTCTCTCAAACCACTAGAGTACATCTCATGGTATGGGGGTCTCTCAAACCACTAGAGTACATCTCTTGGTATGGGGGTCTCCCGAACCGCTAGAGTACGTCTCTTTGTATGGGGGTCTCTCGAACCACTAGAGTACATCTCTTGGTATGCTGGTCTCTCGAACCACTAGAGTACGTCTCTTGGTATGGGGGTCTCTCGAACCACTAGAGCACGTCTCTTGGTATGGGGTCTCTCAAACCACTAGAGCACGTCTCTTGGTATGGGGTCTCTCAAACCACTAGAGCACGTCTCTTGGTATGGGGGTCTCTCGAACCGCTAGAGTACGTCTCTTTGTATGAGGGTCTCTCGAACCGCTAGAGCACGTCTCTTGGTATGGGGGTCTCTCGATCCACTAGAGTACATCTCTTGGTATGGGGGTCTCTCAAACCACTAGAGTACATCTCTTGGTATGGGGGTCTCTCGAACCGCTAGAGCACGTCTCTTGGTATGGGGGTCTCTCGAACCGCTAGAGTACGTCTCTTTGTATGAGGGTCTCTCGAACCACTAGAGCACGTCTCTTGGTATGGGGGTCTCTCGAACCGCTAGAGTACATCTCTTGATATGGGGGTCTCTTGAACCGCTAGAGTACATCTCTTGATATGGGGGTCTCTTGAACCGCTAGAGTACATCTCTTGGTATGGGGGTCTCTCGAACCGCTAGAGTACATCTCTTGATATGGGGGGTCTCTCAAACCACTAGAGTACATCTCTTGATATGGGGGTCTCTCGAACCACTAGAGTACATCTCTTGGTATGGGGGTCTCTCGAACCGCTAGAGTACATCTCTTGATATGGGGGGTCTCTCAAACCACTAGAGTACATCTCTTGGTATGGGGGTCTCTCGAACCGCTAGAGCACGTCTCTTGGTATGGGGGTCTCTCGAACCGCTAGAGTACGTCTCTTTGTATGAGGGTCTCTCGAACCACTAGAGTACATCTCTTGGTATGGGGGTCTCTCGAACCGCTAGAGCACGTCTCTTGGTATGGGGGTCTCTCGAACCGCTAGAGTACGTCTCTTTGTATGAGGGTCTCTCGAACCACTAGAGTACATCTCTTGGTATGGGGGTCTCTCGAACCGCTAGAGTACATCTCTTGATATGGGGGTCTCTTGAACCGCTAGAGTACATCTCTTGATATGGGGGTCTCTCGAACCGCTAGAGTACATCTCTTGGTATGGGGGTCTCTCTAGGGCAGTAAGCAGCATCACCACTAGAGCATGTCTCTTGGTATGGGGGTTTCTCTGGGGCAGTAAGCAGCATCACCACTAGAGTATGTCTCTTGGTATGGGGGTCTCTCTAGGGCAGTAAGCGGCATCACCACTAGAGCATGTCTCTTGGTATGGGGGTCTCTCCGGGGCAGTAAGCGGCATCACCACTAGAGCATGTCTCTTGGTATGGGGGTCTCTCCGGGGCAGTAAGCAGCATCACCACTAGAGCATGTCTCTTGGTATGGGGGTCTCTCCGGGGCAGTAAGCAGCTGAACCACTAGAGTATGTCTCTTGGTATGGGGGTCTCTCCGAGGCAGTAAGCAACATCACCACTAGAGCATGTCTCTTGGTATGGGGGTCTCTCCGGGGCAGTAAGCAGCTGAACCACTAGAGCATGTCTCTTGGTATGGGGGTCTCTCCGGGGCAGTAAGCAGCATCACCACTAGAGCATGTCTCTTGGTATGGGGGTCTCTCCGGGGCAGTAAGCAGCATCACCACTAGAGCATGTCTCTTGGTATGGGGGTCTCTCCGAGGCAGTAAGCAGCATCACCACTAGAGCATGTCTCTTGGTATGGGGGTCTCTCTAGGGCAGTAAGCGGCATCACCACTAGAGTATGTCTCTTGGTATGGGGGTCTCTCCGAGGCAGTAAGCAGCTGAACCACTAGAGTATGTCTCTTGGTATGGGGGTCTCTCCGGGGCAGTAAGCAGCATCACCACTAGAGTATGTCTCTTGGTATGGGGGTCTCTCCGGGGCAGTAAGCAGCATCACCACTAGAGCATGTCTCTTGGTATGGGGGTCTCTCCGGGGCAGTAAGCAGCTGAACCACTAGAGTATGTCTCTTGGTATGGGGGTCTCTCCGAGGCAGTAAGCAGCATCACCACTAGAGTATGTCTCTTGGTATGGGGGTCTCTCCGGGGCAGTAAGCAGCATCACCACTAGAGCATGTCTCTTGGTATGGGGGTCTCTCCGAGGCAGTAAGCGGCATCACCACTAGAGTATGTCTCTTGGTATGGGGGTCTCTCTAGGGCAGTAAGCAGCTGAACCACTAGAGTATATCTCTTGGTATGGGGGTCTCTCCGAGGCAGTAAGCAGCATCACCACTAGAGCATGTCTCTTGGTATGGGGGTCTCTCCGGGGCAGTAAGCAGCATCACCACTAGAGCATGTCTCTTGGTATGGGTGTCTCTCTAGGGCAGTAAGCAGCATCACCACTAGAGTATGTCTCTTGGTATGGGGGTCTCTCCGAGGCAGTAAGCAGCATCACCACTAGAGCATGTCTCTTGGTATGGGGGTCTCTCCGGGGCAGTAAGCAGCATCACCACTAGAGTATGTCTCTTGGTATGGGGGTCTCTCCGAGGCAGTAAGCAGCATCACCACTAGAGCATGTCTCTTGGTATGGGGGTCTCTCCGAGGCAGTAAGCAGCTGAACCACTAGAGTATGTCTCTTGGTATGGGGGTCTCTCTAGGGCAGTAAGCAGCATCACCATTAGAGCATGTCTCTTGGTATGGGGGTCTCTCCGAGGCAGTAAGCGGCATCACCACTAGAGTATGTCTCTTGGTATGGGGGTCTCTCCGAGGCAGTAAGCAGCTGAACCACTAGAGTATGTCTCTTGGTATGGGGGTCTCTCCGAGGCAGTAAGCAGCATCACCACTAGAGCATGTCTCTTGGTATGGGGGTCTCTCTAGGGCAGTAAGCGGCATCACCACTAGAGTATGTCTCTTGGTATGGGGGTCTCTCCGAGGCAGTAAGCGGCATCACCACTAGAGTATGTCTCTTGGTATGGGGGTCTCTCGAACCGCTAGAGCACGTCTCTTGGTATGGGGGTCTCTCGAACCGCTAGAGTACGTCTCTTTGTATGAGGGTCTCTCGAACCACTAGAGTACATCTCTTGGTATGGGGGTCTCTCGAACCGCTAGAGTACATCTCTTGATATGGGGGTCTCTTGAACCGCTAGAGTACATCTCTTGATATGGGGGTCTCTCGAACCGCTAGAGTACATCTCTTGGAATGGGGGTCTCTCTAGGGCAGTAAGCAGCATCACCACTAGAGCATGTCTCTTGGTATGGGGGTTTCTCTGGGGCAGTAAGCAGCATCACCACTAGAGCATGTCTCTTGGTATGGGGGTCTCTCCGGGGCAGTAAGCGGCATCACCACTAGAGCATGTCTCTTGGTATGGGGGTCTCTCCGGGGCAGTAAGCAGCATCACCACTAGAGCATGTCTCTTGGTATGGGGGTCTCTCCGGGGCAGTAAGCAGCATCACCACTAGAGCATGTCTCTTGGTATGGGGGTCTCTCCGGGGCAGTAAGCAGCATCACCACTAGAGCATGTCTCTTGGTATGGGGGTCTCTCCGAGGCAGTAAGCAGCATCACCACTAGAGCATGTCTCTTGGTATGGGGGTCTCTCTAGGGCAGTAAGCGGCATCACCACTAGAGTATGTCTCTTGGTATGGGGGTCTCTCCGAGGCAGTAAGCAGCTGAACCACTAGAGTATGTCTCTTGGTATGGGGGTCTCTCCGGGGCAGTAAGCAGCATCACCACTAGAGCATGTCTCTTGGTATGGGGGTCTCTCCGGGGCAGTAAGCAGCTGAACCACTAGAGTATGTCTCTTGGTATGGGGGTCTCTCCGAGGCAGTAAGCAGCATCACCACTAGAGTATGTCTCTTGGTATGGGGGTCTCTCCGGGGCAGTAAGCAGCATCACCACTAGAGCATGTCTCTTGGTATGGGGGTCTCTCCGAGGCAGTAAGCGGCATCACCACTAGAGTATGTCTCTTGGTATGGGGGTCTCTCTAGGGCAGTAAGCAGCTGAACCACTAGAGTATATCTCTTGGTATGGGGGTCTCTCCGAGGCAGTAAGCAGCATCACCACTAGAGCATGTCTCTTGGTATGGGGGTCTCTCCGGGGCAGTAAGCAGCATCACCACTAGAGCATGTCTCTTGGTATGGGGGTCTCTCTAGGGCAGTAAGCAGCATCACCACTAGAGCATGTCTCTTGGTATGGGGGTCTCTCCGAGGCAGTAAGCAGCATCACCACTAGAGCATGTCTCTTGGTATGGGGGTCTCTCCGGGGCAGTAAGCAGCATCACCACTAGAGTATGTCTCTTGGTATGGGGGTCTCTCCGAGGCAGTAAGGAGCATCACCACTAGAGCATGTCTCTTGGTATGGGGGTCTCTCCGAGGCAGTAAGCAGCTGAACCACTAGAGTATGTCTCTTGGTATGGGGGTCTCTCTAGGGCAGTAAGCAGCATCACCACTAGAGCATGTCTCTTGGTATGGGGGTCTCTCCGAGGCAGTAAGCGGCATCACCACTAGAGTATGTCTCTTGGTATGGGGGTCTCTCCGAGGCAGTAAGCAGCTGAACCACTAGAGTATGTCTCTTGGTATGGGGGTCTCTCCGAGGCAGTAAGCAGCATCACCACTAGAGCATGTCTCTTGGTATGGGGGTCTCTCTAGGGCAGTAAGCGGCATCACCACTAGAGTATGTCTCTTGGTATGGGGGTCTCTCCGAGGCAGTAAGCGGCATCACCACTAGAGTATGTCTCTTGGTATGGGGGTCTCTCCGGGGCAGTAAGCAGCTGAACCACTAGAGTATGTCTCTTGGTATGGGGGTCTCTCCGAGGCAGTAAGCAGCATCACCACTAGAGTATGTCTCTTGGTATGGGGGTCTCTCCGAGGCAGTAAGCAGCTGAACCACTAGAGTATGTCTCTTGGTATGGGGGTCTCTCTAGGGCAGTAAGCAACATCACCACTAGAGCATGTCTCTTGGTATGGGGGTCTCTCCGAGGCAGTAAGCGGCATCACCACTAGAGTATGTCTCTTGGTATGGGGGTCTCTCCGAGGTAGTAAGCAGCTGAACCACTAGAGTATGTCTCTTGGTATGGGGGTCTCTCCGAGGCAGTAAGCAGCATCACCACTAGAGTATGTCTCTTGGTATGGGGGTCTCTCTAGGGCAGTAAGCGGCATCACCACTAGAGTATGTCTCTTGGTATGGGGGTCTCTCTAGGGCAGTAAGCGGCATCACCACTAGAGCATGTCTCTTGGTATGGGGGTCTCTCTAGGGCAGTAAGCGGCATCACCACTAGAGTATGTCTCTTGGTATGGGGGTCTCTCTAGGGCAGTAAGCGGCATCACCACTAGAGTATGTCTCTTGGTATGGGGGTCTCTCCGGGGCAGTAAGCAGCATCACCACTAGAGCATGTCTCTTGGTATGGGGGTCTCTCCGAGGCAGTAAGCAGCTGAACCACTAGAGCATGTCTCTTGGTATGGGGGTCTCTCTAGGGCAGTAAGCAGCTGAACCACTAGAGTATGTCTCTTGGTATGGGGGTCTCTCCGAGGCAGTAAGCAGCATCACCACTAGAGCATGTCTCTTGGTATGGGGGTCTCTCCGGGGCAGTAAGCGGCATCACCACTAGAGCATGTCTCTTGGTATGGGGGTCTCTCTAGGGCAGTAAGCAGCATCACCACTAGAGCATGTCTCTTGGTATGGGGGTCTCTCCGAGGCAGTAAGCAGCTGAACCACTAGAGCATGTCTCTTGGTATGGGGGTCTCTCCGAGGCAGTAAGTGGCATCACCACTAGAGCATGTCTCTTGGTATGGGGGTCTCTCCGGGGCAGTAAGCAGCATCACCACTAGAGTATGTCTCTTGGTATGGGGGTCCCTTGTACCACTAGAGGACGTCTCTTGGTATGGGGGTCCCTCGTACCACTAGAGGACGTCTCTTGGTATGGGGGTCCCTCGTACCACTAGTGGACGTCTCTTGGTATGGGGGTCCCTCGTACCACTAGTGGACGTCTCTTGGTATGGGGGTCCCTCGTACCACTAGTGGACGTCTCTTGGTATGGGGGTCCCTCGTACCACTAGTGGACGTCTCTTGGTATGGGGGTCCCTCGTACCACTAGTGGACGTCTCCTGGTATGGGGTCCCTCGTACCACTAGAGGACGTCTCTTGGTATGGGGGTCCCTCGTACCACTAGTGGACGTCTCTTGGTATGGGGGTCCCTCTTACCACTAGTGGACGTCTCTTGGTATGGGGGTCCCTCGTACCACTAGAGGACGTCTCTTGGTATGGGGGTCCCTCGTACCACTAGTGGACGTCTCTTGGTATGGGGGTCCCTCGTACCACTAGTGGACGTCTCTTGGTATGGGGGTCCCTCGTACCACTAGTGGACGTCTCTTGGTATGGGGGTCCCTCGTACCACTAGAGGACGTCTCTTGGTATGGGGTCTCTCAAACCACTAGAGCACGTCTCTTGGTATGGGGGTCTCTCGAACCGCTAGAGTACGTCTCTTTGTATGAGGGTCTCTCGAACCGCTAGAGCACGTCTCTTGGTATGGGGGTCTCTCGATCCACTAGAGTACATCTCTTGGTATGGGGGTCCCTCGTACCACTAGTGGACGTCTCTTGGTATGGGGGTCCCTCGTACCACTAGTGGACGTCTCTTGGTATGGGGGTCCCTCGTACCACTAGAGGACGTCTCTTGGTATGGGGGTCCCTCGTACCACTAGTGGACGTCTCTTGGTATGGGGGTCCCTCGTACCACTAGAGGACGTCTCTTGGTATGGGGGTCTCTGTGGGGCAGTAAGTCCCTCTCGGGGTTGTAGACATACTGCTGTCTCTTCTAGCGCTGCGAGGCCCTCTCGGCCGCCACTCACCTCCTCTCCTCTCGCCCGCAGGTCATGTAGCCCGGCTGGCATGCAGTGAAGATGGGCATCCTGGTGTTCATGAGGAACCTGCTGCTTGCCCTCTGCCTGTTCCTGGTGCTCGGCTTCCTCTACTACTCCGCCTGGAAGCTGCACCTGCTGCGGTGGGAAGACACGAGTGAGTACATTCTGCTCTGTGCGGCGCCACTGCCCTCACTGCCCTCCGTGGAGCCTCTGCCCTACACAGGTATCCTCAGCGCCGGCCTGTCCCTGCTCTGCCCACGGGGACTCTGTGAGCGCTGCACCCAGAGGATGATCACTGCTATAGGAACTCACTGCCCCATGCACTCACTGCTCCATGCGCTCACTGCTTCTGTGAACATCCTGTCCGTGGGCACTCACTGCTGTAGGAACTCACTGCCCATGCGCTCACTGTCCCATGCACTCACTGACCCATGCGCTCACTGCCGCATGCTCTCACTGCTTCTGTGCACCTCTGCCTCTGGATATTCACCGCTGTATGAACTCATTTCCCCATGCGCTCACTGCCCCATGCGCTCACTGCCCCATGCTCTCACTGCTTCTGTGCCCCTCTGCCTCTGGATATTCACTGCTGTAGGAACTCACTGCCCCATGCGCTCACTGCCCCATGCGCTCACTGCCCCATGCGCTCACTGCCCCATGATCTCACTGCCCCATGCTCTCACTGCTTCTGTGCCCCTCTGCCTCTGGATATTCACCGCTGTATGAACTCATTTCCCCATGCGCTCACTGCCCCATGCGCTCACTGCCCCATGCTCTCACTGCCCCATGCTCTCACTGCTTCTGTGCCCCTCTGCCTCTGGATATTCACTGCTGTAGGAACTCACTGCCCCATGCGCTCACCGCCCCATGCGCTCACCGCCCCATGCGCTCACTGCCCCATGCTCTCACTGCTTCTGTGCCCCTCTGCCTCTGGGTATTCACTACTCTAGGAACTCACTGTCCCATGCACTCACTGCTAGGCCTTTCGTGCTGCAGTGTTGGCCCCATTTTAGGGATAGATCCAGCATGGCACGTGTCAGCCACTCCGCCCTCACTCAGTTAAGCTTCAATGGAGAGGTGCTTTTATCTTTTAGGCAGTTCCGTCGGATTGGCCACTCACTCGTGGTGTAATAAAGGCCCATCCTTGACCTCGGACAGTATTACCTGCATGCAGTGATTGTTTTTACTAAATGCTTATTGTACACTATTTGTCTATACATCACCTGCGATAGGTGGATTGTAAACAGCTCAGCAGTAATTGTGCAAATTAGGGCCAAAGACAAATATGGGCCACTGATCTTTCATCCTCCGTCTTCACACTACTAGTTTTACCTACCCACCTACTCACTGCACGGTAGAATAAGTTTTAGTTACACATTTTGTTAATATCGCAAATCATGCATGCCTCTCCGCTGGCCTTATGGCGGCTTCAGGCCTGAAGCCGGAAATCCATGGGTCAGCATCCTCGTCAACAACCGTGCATGTGTCCAAGTGCCCCAAACCCACCCCCGGTGGATGTGTCCAAGCATTCCCCCACTGCATGTGTCCAATCATGTGTCCAAGCACCTTCTCCAGTGCATGTGTCCAAGGACCTTCCCCAGTGCATGTGTCCAAGTGACCCCCCCGCCCCCTGCAGCTCTTGTGTCTAAGTACTCCTCTGGTGCATGTGTCCAGGCTCCTCCCCGGTGCGTGTGTCCATGCTCCTCCCCGGTGCGTGTGTCCATGCTCCTCCCGGGTGCGTGTGTCCATGCTCCTCCCCAGTGCGTGTGTCCATGCTCCTCCCAGGTGCGTGTGTCCAGGCTCCTCCCCGGTGCGTGTGTCCATGCTCCTCCCCGATGCGTGTGTCCATGCTCCTCCCCGGTGCGTGTGTCCATGCTCCTCCCCGGTGCGTGTGTCCATGCTCCTCCCCGATGCGTGTGTCCATGCTCCTCCCCGGTGCGTGTGTCCATGCTCCTCCCCGGTGCGTGTGTCCATGCTCCTCCCCGGTGCGTGTGTCCATGCTCCTCCCCGGTGCGTGTGTCCATGCTCCTCCCAGGTGCGTGTGTCCATGCTCCTCCCAGGTGCGTGTGTCCATGCTCCTCCCAGGTGCGTGTGTCCATGCTCCTCCCAGGTGCGTGTGTCCATGTTCCTCCCCGGTGCGTGTGTCCATGCTCCTCCCCGGTGCGTGTGTCCATGCTCCTCCCCGGTGCGTGTGTCCATGCTCCTCCCAGGTGCGTGTGTCCATTCTCCTCCCCGGTGCATGTGTCCAAGCGCTCCCCCGGTGCATGTGTCCATGCTCCTCCCCGGTGCGTGTGTCCATGCTCCTCCCCGGTGCGTGTGTCCATGCTCCTCCCCGGTGCGTGTGTCCATGCTCCTCCCCGGTGCATGTGTCCATGCTCCTCCCCGGTGCGTGTTTCCATGCTCCTCCCAGGTGCGTGTGTCCATGCTCCTCCCAGGTGCTTGTGTCCATACCCCTCCCCGGTGCATGTGTCCAAGCGCTCCCCCGGTGCATGTGTCCATGCTCCTCCCCGGTGCATGTGTCCAAGCACTCCCCCGGTGCATGTGTCCAAGCTCCTCCCCGGTGCATGTGTCCATGCGTTCCCCCGGTGCGTGTGTCCATGCTCCTCCCCGGTGCGTGTGTCCATGCTCCTCCCCGGTGCGTGTGTCTAAGCTCCTCCCCGGTGCGTGTGTCTAAGCTCCTCCCCGGTGCGTGTGTCCAAGCTCCTCCCTGGTGCGTGTGTCCAAGCTCCTCCCTGGTGCGTGTGTCCAAGCTCCTCCCTGGTGCGTGTGTCCAAGCACTCCCCCGGTGCATGTGTCCAAGCACTCCCCCGGTGCATGTGTCCAAGCACTCCCCCGGTGCATGTGTCCAGGCACTCCCCCGGTGCATGTGTCCAGGCACTCCCCCGGTGCATGTGTCCAGGCACTCCCCCGGTGCATGTGTCCAAGCACTCCCCCGGTGCATGTGTCCAAGCACTCCCCCGGTGCATGTGTCCAAGCACTCCCCCGGTGCATGTGTCCAAGCACTCCCCCGGTGCATGTGTCCAAGCACTCCCCTGGTGCATGTGTCCATGCTCCTCCCCGGTGCATATGTCCATGCTCCTCCCCGGTGCATGTGTCCAACCACTCCCCCGGTGCATGTGTCCAACCACTCCCCCGGTGCATGTGTCCAACCACTCCTCCGGTGCATGTGTCCAAGCACTCCCCCGGTGCATGTGTCCAAGCACTCCCCCGGTGCATATGTCCATGCTCCTCCCCGGTGCATATGTCCATGCACCTCCCCGGTGCATATGTCCATGCTCCTCCCCGGTGCATATGTCCATGCTCCTCCCCGGTGCATATGTCCATACTCCTCCCCGGTGCATATGTCCATGCTCCTCCCCGGTGCATGTGTCCAAGCATTCCCCCGGTGCATGTGTTCATACTCCTCCCCGGTGCATGTGTCCAAGCATTCCCCCGGTGCATGTGTTCATGCTCCTCCCCGGTGCAAGTGTCCATGCTCCTCCCCGGTGCATATGTCCATGCTCCTCCCCGGTGCATATGTCCATGCTCCTCCCCGGTGCATGTATCCAAGCTCCTCCCCGGTGCATGTGTCCAAGCTCCTCCCCGGTGCATGTGTCCAAGCTCCTCCCCGGTGCATGTGTCCAAGCTCCTCCCCGGTGCATGTGTCCAAGCTCCTCCCCGGTGCATGTGTCCAAGCGTTCCCCCGGTGCATGTGTCCAAGCGTTCCCCCGGTGCATGTGTCCAAGCGCTCCCCCGGTGCATGTGTCCAAGCGCTCTCCCGGTGCATGTGTCCAAGCGCTCTCCCGGTGCATGTGTCCAAGCGCTCCTCCGGTGCATGTGTCCAAGCGCTCCTCCGGTGCATGTGTCCAAGCGCTCCCCCCGGTGCATGTGTCCAAGTACGCTCCCCCGGTGCATTTGTCCAAGTACGCTCCCCCGGTGCATGTGTCCAAGTACGCTCCCCCGGTGCATGTGTCCAAGTACGCTCCCCCGGTGCATGTGTCCAAGTACCCCCCGTGCATGTTTCCAAGCGATACCCCGGTTCATGTGTCCAAGCGCTCCCCTGGCGGATGTGACCAAGCACCCACCCAGTGCATCGTTGTGCAGCGCATTGCACTGGAATCTGATTAATATCTATTGCCTGCTGTGTGCTTTGATTGCCGCTTTGCTTATTAGCATTCTTAAATTGCCAGCGTGACTTTGTTGCTGAACTTGCGTTTTGATTGACGCTTTGCTTATTAGCATTTTTAAATAGCCAGCGTGACTTTGTTGCTGAATTTGCGTTTTCCCCCAAGCGCTCTTGCCGTTCTGACCCCTCCGCCTCCATTTTGTTGTTGTTGTCCTCCTCCGTAGCCCGCCCCGCCTCCCAGCTGAGCCGCCCTCCCACAGACAACAAACAGCGCTCCCTTACCTGGAAGCGCCGTGACTCGCTCTTCGCTTCCGAGCTGAGTGGTCGCTCCCCTGTGGCTTGGTATCGTTGTGCAGCGCATTGCACTGGAATCTGATTAATATCTATTGCCTGCTGTGTGCTTTGATTGCCGCTTTGCTTATTAGCATTCATAAATTGCCAGCGTGACTTTGTTGCTGAATTTGCGTTTTGATTGCCGCTTTGCTTATTAGCATTTTTAAATAGCCAGCGTGACTTTGTTGCTGAATTTGCGTTTTCCCCCAAGCGCTCTTGCCGTTCTGACCCCTCCGCCTCCATTTTGTTGTTGTTGTCCTCCTCCGTAGCCCGCCCCGCCTCCCAGCTGAGCCGCCCTCCCACAGACAACAAACAGCGCTCCCTTACCTGGAAGCGCCGTGACTCGCTCTTCGCTTCCGAGCTGAGTGGTCGCTCCCCTGTGGCTTGGTATCGTTGTGCAGCGCATTGCACTGGAATCTGATTAATATCTATTGCCTGCTGTGTGCTTTGATTGCCGCTTTGCTTATTAGCATTCTTAAATTGCCAGCGTGACTTTGTTGCTGAATTTGCGTTTTGATTGCCGCTTTGCTTATTAGCATTTTTAAATAGCCAGCGTGACTTTGTTGCTGAATTTGCGTTTTCCCCCAAGCGCTCTTGCCGTTCTGACCCCTCCGCCTCCATTTTGTTGTTGTTGTCCTCCTCCGTAGCCCGCCCCGCCTCCCAGCTGAGCCGCCCTCGCCCCTCCCCCTCCACTATCCATATATGACAGTTGTTCCCGCGCGCAAAATCACCATCGACCAGATCTCCTCATCGCTTCTTCAAAAGCCCCCCGCCCACTCCTCAAACCCAGACCAAGCAGCCACCAACCTCACCCAATGGTTATCCAACAGCGCCGACATCCTAGCACCACTGAAAAAACAACAAATCAAACTAGGCAGCAAGAAGGCCTCCTGGTTTAACGATGACCTTAAGAAATCCAAGAAACTCTGTCGCTCCCTCGAGAAGGCCTGGAAAAAAGACCCAACCACCAGCACTAAGGACGCCTTCAAAAACGCCACCCGCATACACCACCAACTGATCCGAAAGGCCAAGAAAACCGCCTTCAAGGAACGACTAGATAACAACGCCCACAACAGCAAGGAACTTTTCAACATCGTCAAGGAATTTACCAATCCCTCGGCCAACTCTAACGACATCACCCCCTCTCAAGCACTCTGCGACTCACTAGCCTCATTCTTCCACAACAAAATTGCAGACATCCACAACAGCTTCGACAACCAACCCGGAGACCAACCCTCCCAACCATCTACCGGACCTGCACCCCCCTCGAACACCCTTAATGACTGGAACCCTATCTCCACTGAGGACACCATCCGCCTGATGAACTCCATCCACTCAGGATCCCCCACAGACCCTTGTCCTCACCACATCTTCAACCAAGCAGACTCCATCATAGCACCGCACCTCCGTGACGTCATCAACTGCTCCTTCAAATCCGCCACCTTCCCGGAAAGCTGGAAACACGCAGAACTTAGCGCCCTTCTGAAAAAACCCACAGCGGACCCCACCGAACTCAAAAACTACCGCCCCATCTCGCTCCTTCCATTCCCGGCCAAAGTCATCGAGAAAGCAGTCAACAACCAGTTCGCCGCCTTCCTCGAAGCCAACAAATCCCTCGACTCCTCACAGTCCGGCTTCCGAGCAAAACACAGCACTGAAACCGCCCTCATCGCAGCAACAGACGACATTCGAACTCTACTGGACAATGGAGACACAGTCGCCCTCATCCTCCTCGACCTCTCCGCAGCCTTCGACACAGTCTGCCATAGCACCCTTCTACAACGCCTCAGAAACATCGGAATCCAAAGAAAAGCACTGGAATGGATCACCTCGTTCCTCACCGGAAGAACTCAGAGAGTCCGCCTCCCACCATTCAAGTCAGAGGCCACTGAAGTCATCTGCGGCGTACCACAAGGATCCTCACTCAGCCCTACCCTCTTCAACGTATACATGAGCCCCCTCGCGACCATCGCACGCCAACACAACCTCAACATCATCTCCTACGCTGATGACACTCAACTGATCCTCTCACTCACCAAAGACCCGAACACCGCCAAAACCAACCTGCATGAAGGAATGAAAGAAGTAGCCGAATGGATGAAACACAGCCGTCTAAAACTGAACTCAGATAAAACAGAAGTCCTTATCTTAGGTACCTCCCCCTCTGCATGGGACGACTCTTGGTGGCCACAAGCCCTTGGAAAAGCTCCCATCCCGACAGACCACGCACGGAACCTGGGCGTCATCCTGGATTCCTCACTTTCGATGAACAGACAAGTCAACGCCGTCTCTTCATCTTGCTTCAACATTCTTCGCATGCTCAAAAAAACATTTCGTTGGATCCCCACCGAAACTAGGAAAACGGTCACCCACGCTCTGGTCACGAGCCGACTGGACTATGGAAACACCCTCTACGCCGGTACTACAGCTAAACTCCAGAAAAAACTCCAACGAATCCAAAACGCCTCAGCCAGGCTCATATTAGACATCCCGCGTAAAGAACATATCTCTGATCACCTGAAAAACCTCCACTGGCTTCCCGTCAATAAGAGGATCACTTTCCGGCTCCTAACCCACGCACACAAAGCACTCTACGAAATCGGACCAGAATGCCTCAACACACGACTGTCCTTCTACACCCCCTCCCGCCAGCTACGATCAGCCAACCAGGCCCTTGCCACTGTACCCCGCATCAACAAAACCACCATGGGAGGTAGATCCTTCTCCTACCTCGCAGCTAAAACCTGGAATTCACTTCCCACTTACCTTCGCCTTACCCAGAACCACCTAGCATTCAGAAAGCAACTTAAAACGTGGATATTTGACAAGTAATTCCCCACCCCTCCTCAAGCGCCTTGAGACCCTCTGGGTATGTAGCGCGCTATATAAATTCTTTGACTTGACTTGACTTGACATGTGTCCAAGCCCCTCCCTGCCCAGTGGATGTGTCTAAGCGCTCCCCCGGTGCATGTGTCCAAGTACCCCCCCGTTCGCCCCCGGTACATGTGTCCAAGCGCTACCCCGGTGCATGTGTCCAATCGCTCCTCCGGTGCATGTGTCAAATCGCTCCTCCGGTGCATGTGTCCAAGCGCTCCTCCGGCACATGTGTCCAAGCGCTCCTCCGGTGCATGTGTCCAAGCGCTCCTCTGGTGCATGTGTCCAAGTGCTCCCCCCGGTGCATGTGTCCAAGTACGCTCCCCCCGGTGCATGTGTCCAAGTACGCTCCCCCGGTGCATGTGTCCAAGTACGCTCCCCGGTGCATGTGTCCAAGCGCTCTCCCGGTGCATGTGTCCAAGTGCTCCCCCGGTGCATGTGTCCAAGCGCTCCTCTGGTGCATGTGTCCAAGTGCTCCCCCCGGTGCATGTGTCCAAGTGCTCCCCCCGGTGCATGTGTCCAAGTGCTCCCCCCGGTGCATGTGTCCAAGTGCTCCCCCCGGTGCATGTGTCCAAGTACGCTCCCCCCGGTGCATGTGTCGAAGTACGCTCCCCCGGTGCATGTGTCCAAGTACCCCCCCGTGCATGTTTCCAAGCGATCCCCCGGTTCATGTGTCCAAGCGCTCCCCTGGCGGATGTGACCAAGCACCCACCCAGTGCATGTGTCCAAGCCCCCCCATGCCCAGTGGATGTGTCTAAGCGCTCCCCCGGTGCATGTGTCCAAGTACCCCCCCGGCTCCCCCCCCGGTATATGTGTCCAAGCGCTACCCCGGTGCATGTGTCCAATCGCACCTCCGGTGCATGTGTCCAATCGCTCCTCCGGTGCATGTGTCCAATCGCTCCTCCGGTGCATGTGTCCAAGCGCTCCCCCGGTGCATGTGTCCAAGCGCTCCCCCGGTGCAGGGGTCCAAGCGCTCCCCCGGTGCACGTGTCCAAGCGCTCCCCTAGTGCATGTGTCCAAGCGCTCCCCCGGTGCATGTGTCCAAGTGCTCCCCCAGTGCATGTGTCCAAGTAACCCTCGCTCGCCCCGGTGCAGGTGTCCAAGTTTTGTCCCGGTGCACGTGTCCAAGTTTTGCCCCGGTGCACGTGTCCAAGCGCTCCCCTGGTGCATGTGTCCAAGCGCTCCCCCAGTGCATGTGTCCAAGTAACCCCCGCTCGCCCCCCCCCCGGTGCATGTGTCCAAGGACCCCCCCAGTGCATGTGTCCAAGGACCTCCCCACACAACCCCCCCCCCCCCGGTGCATGTGTTCAAGCGCTCCCATGGTGCATGTGTCCAAGCGCTCCCCTGGTACATGTGTCCAAGCGCTCCCACAGTGCATGTGTCCAAGTACCCCCTGCCCCCCCCGTACATGTGTCCAAGCGCTCCCCTCTAGCAATAGCTTCTTTACCTTTTCTAGGTACAGTGTTTAATGTAGGGAGGAGGGGTCAGCTTAAGTTTCTGCTGAAGCTCACTGCTACCTTCCTATCTCCCTCCTAGAAGACTGAACACACAGGCTTCTCCCTCTTAGCTGTCTCTTCAGCTGTCCTGCTGGCAACTGGTGTCTGCACCAGAGAATAGAAAGGTTCCTTCTGGCCTGCCTGCTGCATGGAGGCCTTTCACTGGTACCTTGCCTGCCCTGCATCTGAAGTACAGGAGCTAGGCAGTGTTGTCATCATTCACTAAACGCAGCCAGGCCTGTATCCATCTTCTTGTCTTTCTAACCTACATGTTTGTGAGGCTAAGAATCTGTGTGCTGAGTGTCAGGCTGTGGAACCTGCACACATTGTTGCTCGGGTGGACTATCTGCTCTTTGTGGCTCTGTGCTGCAGGGTGTCTGTCTTCACTGACTCAGTCCACTGCAGGTTTGTGCAGTAACACCACTTAAGAGCAGAAACCCTCCGCTGCTTGGCATGTGTTGTTACTACCAGTGTAGCTGTGGGTTGTTTCAACTCCAGGATGTTCATTTTCCCGTTTCCACCTTGGACATCGCCTGGGTCTACTGAGCTCCTTTGTTTCTTCTTTACTAACATCACAGCTAGAACTGCACAGCCCCCAGCCTGCCCAGACAGAGACCAGATGTGTCTGAGAGGCTGGTGGCAGCTTACACGTAAATGCATGTGAGGTTCTTTACATGCGAGGCCCTTCCTGTTGTGTTAGTTGTATGTAAACAAGTTTCCAAGTCTCAACCAGTGATGGCGGCCGTGCTGCTTGTGACAGCTCTGTAGTCTGTGCTGCCCTGCAGCAGTGGGAACGGTTCACTCCACACCCACAACCTCCAGTCCTGTCACTCGCAGTAAGAGCTTCGTTGCAATCTTTGTTCAGAGTCTCAGGTGTGTGTAAGCCTCACCAGAGCTAAACCTCTCTCGAGCCTTCAGTAATTGCTGGCTTTGGGGACCCATCAGTGCACATTGACAGTTACCTGTGTGGCATTCGTTGTGCAGGGAAGTGCCCACGGGGCCAACACAAGCTGCCCTACTTGGAAACTCTTGTAATGAAACTAAACCATAAGGTGAGGCCACCTATGTGTTCATAGCATTGGGTTTAAGTATCCTGAAGTTGTTCAGGTTCCTTCGCATTCTGGGAGATTGTGGCTCCTGGACAGAAGATTGTAAAGCTTTGTTCCCTGTGTTCACGCTTCTAGGTTTCTAACGCGTCAGCAGCAGATGACTTCCATTCTGAAAGTGAATTCATTATTTCTTTCAGCTTTTTAAGCTCTGTCTATTATCCTGAGGGTGCCCCTACATTTTTTGGCATCTACCTCTCTAGTTCTCACGGCAGTGGCTGATTTTTCATCTATTCCATTGTTACCAATTGTTATCCACAAGATTAAGTCTTTTTTTAACCTACTTTTTTGCCAATGCCCCTCAAGGAAAACAAGCATGTTCATGCAGCCATTAAATGATTTAAGGTTTTCGTCATTACAATCGGGTTTTTTTAAAGTTCATATTTGACTGCGTTTACCGACACTATATGTGCTGAACCTTACCGTATCTAGGATCCACCCTATTCGAAAGTGGTCCAACAACTGTTTTAACAAGTCGCATTCATTCCTTTCTGTGTAGGCCCCGCATGCATATTCCCTGCAGACTCATCTGTTACTTTTTTTTAGGTCTCGCCTGAGACGAGATATTTAGTAAGTGGCTTTTAAAAGTGCCACCAGAGGCTTTTGCTGGCCTACAGCTTGCGTTCACGAGCTCGTGCACGTGCACAGCTGCCATCTGTGTTTTATTGTTGTAATCAGGCTCCTCTGCTTGCACTACTCCCTCCCTTCTCCCCCCCCCACTTCATCAGTTTCATTTGTGTCTGCTATCACTGTGAATGCTCCTGCTTCCACCAGGCACACACACCATCAGCCGCCAGTGCACGCTTCCACCAGGCACACACACCACCAGCCGTCAGTGCACGCTTCCACCAGGCACACACACCACCAGCCGTCAGTGCACGCTTCTGCCAGGCACACACCACCAGACATCAGTGCGCGCTTCCACCAGGCACACACTCACCACCAGCCGTCAGTGCACGCTTCCACCAGGCACACACACCACCAGCCGTCAGTGCACGCTTCCACCAGGCACACACACCACCAGCCGTCAGTGCACGCTTCTGCCAGGCACACACCACCAGACATCAGTGCGCGCTTCCACCAGGCACACACTCACCACCAGCCGTCAGTGCACGCTTCCACCAGGCACACACACCAGCAGCCGCCAGTGCACGCTTCCACCAGGCACACACACCACCAGCCGTCAGGGCACACACACCACCAGCCGTCAGTGCACGCTTTCACCAGGCAGACACACCAGCAGCCGCCAGTGCACGCTTCCACCAGGCACACACACCACCAGCTGCCAGTGCACGCTTCCACCAGGCACACACACCACCAGCTGTCAGGGCACACACACCACCAGCCGTCAGTGCACGCTTTCACCAGGCAGACACACCAGCAGCCGCCAGTGCACGCTTCCACCAGGCACACACACCACCAGCCGCCAGTGCACGCTTCCACCAGGCACACACACCACCAGCTGTCAGGGCACACACACCACCAGCCGCCAGTGCACGCTTCCACCAGGCACACACACCACCAGCTGTCAGGGCACACACACCACCAGCCGTCAGTGCACGCTTTCACCAGGCAGACACACCAGCAGCCGCCAGTGCACGCTTCCACCAGGCACACACACCACCAGCCGCCAGTGCACGCTTCCACCAGGCACACACACCACCAGCTGTCAGGGCACACACACCACCAGCCGTCAGTGCAGCAGGCAGGCTCTCCTCAGAGTTTCTTGGTAAATATGTGTTCGATGCCTGGGAGGGAGTGGGTCGAGTTTCCTTAAACCATGCTGAATTGTGAGTCATGCTGGCTGGGGCTCACTCACTCCACACTGCACCAGGCTTTTTCTCATTTGCAAAGTTCGGCGCATGCGCACAGCTAGGCAGCCCCCACACCCCTGGGAATGACTGCTTACTACAACCAGAATGGAAACAACATTCAGAGAAATGAAAACAAGTTCATTTGATGCTGAGAACTGTTAACAAAAAAACATGTCCAGCTATTGTATATCTGGCAACTTAAACTAAATAGCAACAAAAAAAAACCAAGCATTGGCATAGCCAATAGATCACGTTTTTTGGACCCTGTAAGTATTTAGTTATGGAGCAGAATATCCTTGGTGCAACAACACCAACTGTTGCATGACTAAACACTTATAAGGTCCCAAATGCGAGACCTATTGGCTATGCCAATGCTTGTTAATACTACGATTAGCAATCAATGGGATTTATTTGATCTCTGTTTAACACACGTCATCGCTTCCAGTATGCAAAGTGTGGATACTTTTTATCTATGAACTTTAAGAATTAATAATTCCCTATATGTAAAAAGAAAAGCATGTTGTTTGTTGAGCAGTGCTGTTCAGAAATGTAATTTTTAGAATTTTAGAATAGTGACATGCAGGAAAAAGAGTATATGTTCTCTGAATTCCCTCAGAGGGGCAAACATGGAATTTTCTTATTCAACATTGACAATCCCTATTCCGTTTATTCACTCAAAAATGTAGGAGAATGAGTAACTGCGTATCTAGAAAGAAACACAAGTGTTATTTTGTTTGTAGAAATAAGTGTTTGGGTTAAACTTGCATTTTGATAGCTGTTTGAAGTAAGGGAATTCTGCAATAAATTCAGGTTCACTCTTCCACGTTGGTAGGGCGCAATGTTCCGCACCACCCTTGTGGCATTCAGGGCAGGTGAAAAAGAGTTTGCATTTCACTTGTCACTGTACTCCCCATAGTAGTTATCCATAAGGAGGTGAGTATGAGCCTTCTACAATGAAGTGTAGGATTGTCGGTTGATAAGCGAGTTGTTTGTAGTGTTTCTTTGGGCCTTAGTGATAAGATGTCGTCTGAGTTCAGACCAAAGGTGTGTGACACTGATACAGCCTCTGCTGGTCTCAGGATCTGTTAACCCAAGCCCTCCCAGCTGACATTGCCTTGCAGCCGGGTCGGCTGGTACCTTGACTGTAGACTCATTTAACATGCGCCTTGTGATCCTGTGCAGATTGTCCTGCTTGTCTGACGTCAACAATGCTGAGATTGGCTGCTCGTTATCTTGACTGCATTCACCATGCACCATCTGAGTTAGAAACTCCACCATGGTTGGCTAAATGATGCAATAAACCAATAGTAACTACTATCCTGACGTGTCCAGAGAGGCTTGCCATCACTCTCACCGATACTTCACGATACTTGCCATTTCGGTGTGAGTTCTCCATGATAGTGGTGTCCAGTATGTAGTTTTGTTGGTCAGTCCTCGATTGAGGTAGGCCTGTTTCCCATTCAGACAGCTCAGAGTTGATATCTGATAGATGTGAGGTGGTTTGTTGGTGAGTTAACCGTGACCAGGGACAGTTAATGTCCGAAACGCGTAGGTGAAGGAACCAACTTGAATAAATAACTGAAGCTGACAGTTTGAAGTGGTGTGCAGCATCTTCAATTTTTGAAGGATTTCTTGCTCTGGCATTTCATCATACTAATTCACCACTAATCCTTTATGGGGTTCCAGAGTAGCGTGCTACCCGCCCAAAAAAGCACTTCAGCACCCCATCAGGAGTAAGAAGCGCTATAGAAATACAAACCTTTTTTCCTCTTCTATCCTTCTGCTATCCTTCCGAATCCAAATAACTGACTAACCTATCCACCACTCAAAATGTACTTGCATGTTTCACTATACTAATTCAACACTAATCCTCTCTGGGTCCCGGAGTAGCGTGCTACTCGCCGAAAAATCGCTTTGACGCCTCGTCAGGGGTAGTAAGCACTATACAAATGCAATTACAATACAATACTTTCTTTGTTGTCGCTTGCCCCTACCTGCTTGCACCCCTGCCCCCCTCCCATTGCTGTCCCCCCGTACTGTTGTTTGCACCCCATCGCCGGTTGCTTTCCCGGTGTCTGTGTAGCTCCCCCAGCCAGCCGCCATACAAAAAGGCGCAATGGCAGCTCTGGCCGCTCGTATGATTTAACATGTAACACCTGAGGGGAAGATTATCGTTTTTTAAATTTTAAATCGCAAATAGGTGCCAAATAGGTGCGTCTTTCTCTTTTCAGTATGTATGTATGTTTCAGTACAATGATGCTTAAAACGGATTTCAATTTACAAGTAACAAGTCCCTGGCAAACATTAAAAAGCCATATTGGCCGCTTGTTCCATGACACAACAGCAGCTTGTTTTTAAATTACTAGTTGCCAGAAGTCTGTCGGGAGCTTAACTTCGCAAACACGGTGCCTTCTGGAGCTCAAACTGTCTTGGGAGCCGTACAAACAAAAAACCCGACTGACGTGGGTAAACAAATGATGCAAGCTCTTCCAAAATGTGGTTGTGAAGGGTGTGAAACATACGTCCAACCACCCAAAAATAAGTTGTGGAAAATCCAAAGGAGAAGCAAGCGTTGGCAGAGCCAGTAGGTTTTGCCTATGCGTCATTGGGTTATGGGTTATTGTTTCTGACAAAGTCTTTTAGCCCTGTTGTAGAGAAGCATGGCTGTGCAGAATGGCTACAAGTTAGGATAAAAAGTGATATGACGCTGCTAGCACTGACGAGACCGATTAGCTTTGCCAATGCCTGTTCACCATATCAGGGTGACCATTATTACATTTATCAAATTAGGTTATTCTCCTTTCTCTACAATATCAGGTGCTTGCAGACCTCTGGTTGAACCCACCCAGAAGTTTCATCTCTCTGGTTGAGGGCTCCAGTGATGAAGCAAGCCACAGGGAAATTGTGGGCTAGGACTCCTGTATAACCTTAATGGGCTGCCCAAAGACAGGCTCTATATTTTTTAATGCTTCCAGTGTGATTTAGATTTGCTGGCTTTTGGGGTTTCCTCTGCAAAAAGAACAATTGATGGGCAGAATGCAGAACAATGTCATACATTTACCCCAGTAGAGAGATCTGGGCCTAAATACATTATTTTTTTGCTCACCATGCCATTCCAGTTTGGACCCAGCCATATGCAAATCATTCTCGACTCTGCTCCCCATGGGAATAGTCCAGCCCTAGCTTTCAGGCCAGGTCCTCCCTGGACTGGAAACAAGCATCCTAGGACCGGTTAAGGGGTTTCACCTCTCATCAGGTAGGCTAGGTTGAATCCAGTGGCATGGAGAGCACAGGACTCACGTCTGGGCATACCCGTCCCACTGAGGGTGACAAATGCAAAATGAACAATTGCTGGACAGAATGCAGAACAATGTTTCATCACCTTAGAATGACTATAATGGTCATCAGAGGATTGATTCTCAAGCTGCCTTTGTTCTTCATCTTTAGGGTAGTATGCACTTTGCTTTTCCTAAAACCACCAGTTTTTCGCACCCTCCCCGTGGGATCACTATGGGGCCTGTTTAATTTCTTTTGGGTTTCTTTCATTCTTAAGTGTTGATTTTAATTGGGGATTTTATGGATAAGTTTCTTCGCATGAAGGTATAAACTTGAAAGATAATCTTAGGTAACTTGCTTCTTTCTGATCATGAGGAGTCATGGCGTACCTTTGGCCTATGGTCAGTAAATCTTCATCAGTTTTGTACCCTGGTCCACTACAAGTGAAATGCCATGCTGCTCCTGGGTTTGTTTGAGGACCTCTGATTGTACAGGTGTTGACTGGAATCCGTGCGTGGTAGCGTACAGGGTTGCACCTACACTTCCCGACGACTGGCTTTGCTTTGGGTTTGGCACCATCCCCATTCGAAGGTACATATTCCTTTGTTCGGTGTTTCTGTGATGCTGACTAAGGGTAAACTTCTGCCAACTGATAGGTCTTTGTAGCTACCCAAAACAGAATTTCATTGCTGCCTAGGCCCAGACCCCCCGCCCACTTACCTGGTCCTCCGACCAGTCTAGGCCGTTTCGGACACGGCCTTGCGCCTCAAAGCTCTCCTCTCGTCCAAGCTGCAGCCACCTCTCACCTATCTCTGGCACTCGCTCTCTACTTATTCTCTCTCATGCCTGTTTTCTGCTTCACTTCATTTTTGTGCCATTTTCTCTTTAGTACCTCTTTCTTTTTCACCTTTCTGCTCTTATATATATCCCTCTCGCTTTAGTGCCTCTCTTACTCCTTCACCTCTTTAATGCAATTTGCTTTCCTTTACCACTTTTATACTCTTCTCTGTATTGTGCCTCTCCTTTATCACCTCGTTTGTGTTTCCTGCTCCTTTTGACCACTTCCTTCCATTTTTATGCCCTTCTCGCTTTTAGTTCCTCTATCTCCACTTGACCTCTCTCTATTTCTCTGCAGGCTCTCTTTGTGCATTTTCCCTCTTCTGCCTCTTTCTTTTTTGTGCATTTATTCTCTTCAGCCTCTATTTGCTTTTTGTGCTACTTTTCTTGCCAGCTCTTTTCCTGTTTCAGGCCCAGTCAGCCCTTAACCCCTTTGTGCTTTTCCCCCATCTTGCTTTTCCCGCATCTTACCTGCTTCCTATGACGTCTTCTTGTTCAAAGTAGCCCCGCCACCGCTCCTCTGCACTTCTCTCCTCTCCTCATACCTCTCCCCTCCAAGGACCTCCTTGATGGTGGTCCCTACACAGCTGTGCAGTGGGCGTGCCGAAGGTGAGCCTAAGGCAAGTCCGTGAGCGCACATCCGAACCTGGACCGTACCCAGCGCCACGAACCCTGGTCTGATCAGTCACCACTGCTACACTGCAGTTATCCTCCATTTGCTCCGCCTTGGCTGCTAAGCCACCCAAAGGCAAGCCTGACTGCCTCTGGACCGCGCCCAACATCATGAACCCGCTCGGTGATTTGCGCTATATAAATTCCTGTACATTTACATGAACCCTAGAACGATCAGTCCCCACTATTACACCACAGCTATCCTCAACAACCACTTGCTTGCATGCTTCTCAACACTCTCTCACTTAGCAAGCACTTCATTCACATCTGGGAACTCCTCAGCAACGGCGTGCCGGGGCTCCTCTTCGTATCAGAAACTTGGTTTAACCCCTCCTCGGCTCCGGACATTGCCGTGGCCATCCCAGCGGGCTACAAGATTGCATGCCAGGACCACCTTCATAAACCAGGAGGAGGACTCAGTCATCCCTAAGGACACTATTAAATGCACCACATCCACAGACACCGACGCACCCTTCATAGAACACATGCACTTCTGCCTACAAAAAAATAACAGCTTCACCCTGAATGGAAATCTTGCATATCGATCACCTGAACCACAAAACAATTTTAACAACCTCATTACAACCTTCATTGCTCCCTTCATCATCATTTCTAAGGACCTCAATTTCCACCTCGAGGACCCAATGGACCCTGCTCTTCAGACCTTATCGAAAGCCTGAACAAGATCTGACTCACCCAGCTCATCATGGACCCTACACACATTGCAGGACATACTCTGGATCCAATCTTTGCCACCGCCAGGAAGATCACTTACAGCGCTACCTCACTGCTCACGGAAACCGACCACTCCATCATGCATTTCTAGACCACCACATCACAAGTCAACGTACCCACCAGCATTAACCTTCCAAGATGGAGCTGGAACAAATTATCAGGTGTTGACTGGCGTTACACCCTCAAACAGACCAACCCTACACCTCCAACAGCCTGCACAAGGACATCACCAACTTCAACAAATGGATCAGGAACTGTGCCGACTCACTTGCGCCCATCAAACACAACAGACAAAGAAGAACCAACATCATGAAATGCCAGATGAACGTGGTCTCCTCTGCCTGCTTCCACACCCTTTGAATACTCTGGAAGATCGTCAGATGGCTCCCCTTCAACACCAGGAAAACCGTCACTCAATCCCACAGCTTCACACTTTACGCAGGAATCACCACCCAACTCCTGAAGAGACTCCGGGTGATACGGAAGTCAGCTGCCAGACTCATTCTCTATCTCTCTAAACAGACCCTCATCATCCGCCATTTTAGGAATATCTACTGACTCACAATCCAGAAAAGATGCTAAATTAAGATACTGACACACGCCTACAGGGCTCTCCATGAGTTAGGACCTTCATACAACAATCACAGCGTCAACTTCCAGCGAACCTCCAGACACCGGTCTACCGCCTCCCTCGTCACACTCTCTGCAGAAGCCACAGTTGAGTACAATCCTTCTTTCACCTAGCCGCCAAATCCTGTAACGGCCTTCCCCTCCGAACATCATCCTCCCTCCTGCAATTCAGAAAGAGACTCAAGACCTGGCTCTTTGAGTGATTCCAGAAAGGACCTCGTGCCTGGATACCCCCACGGGTGATTAGCCGCGCTCTACAAATCTGACTTGATTGATGATTGAACAAACAAGCCAGCTGGTACACAGACGACCTCCGTGAATCCAAGCTCCACTGCAAACGGCCAGAAAGAAAATGGAAATCCAACCTTGATGACAGAACCACCTACAAGTCTCCACCCCTGCGCTACCACCAATTCCTAAGAGACACCAAAAGAAGGTCACAAACCAAACGTATAGAGATAAAGACGAGCTCCAACAATTTCAAGGATATCTTCTCGATCGTCAAAGAATTTACCCCCCCAAGGCCGTAGCCAACGCCATCACAGGAACTCTGTGACAAGTTACCTAACTTCTTTCACAGTAAAATAGAAACAAATCTACAGCAACTTCGAACAATAAATGGAGAATATTATAAACAAAACGCACATCTACATGTTAATGATTCTCCTACCTACAGGATGATAGAAAAGAATCCTACTGGTGTAGAAACAAAATCCTACAGGTCTAGGCGTATGCCACACAATTGTTGGAGAACGTTGACCAGCTGTGTGAACGGGGTAGCTGTATGTTTATAAACATGAAAGGGTCTTTCAATGCTTTTGTATTTGACTCGTGAGAGACATCTAGTAACGACTAGTGGAACTGCAGCTTGATGTATGAATAATTTCAATGACTTTGCATTTGACTCTTGAGGGACATCTAGTAACGACTAGTTGAACTGCAGCTCTTTGTAGAATTATTTTGATATTGGATACTATAATATTCACTGCCCACTGCTAATCTAGTCCCATAATGCTTTGTAGGGCCATTGGTTGGCATTATTTTTTTGCCAATAACTGTGCTTGGGGTGGTCCTAAGAGGATGGGACCACCACCGAAGTTCAACAAGATGTGCTTTTTGTTTATGCTATTTGCGTTCAAGGCATCTACTTGGTCCTCCCCCTAGGTTAGGGGGGACCCTAAAATCATCACCTCTCTCATTGCCTAATATTTTCATTGAAAAAGTTCACTTTTGTGAATTGGTTATATGCTTATTAGCATGTAAAATTGCTTTCTCAAAGCATTTGAGGATGTTGTTGATTTAGCTGCTACGCTACATGATTAAGCACAGTTTTTGTACTGTGCTACGTGCAATTGCGTAGCATAGACTATGCCCAGGGTTAGTGCTTAGTGTACACCGTCTGCACAGAACGACTGTCTCGGGGGCATCGTAAGTCATTATCTGCGAGAGCCTAACCTTTTGGAACATTGAAATGCGGTGGCCAGTACCTGTTAAACCTAGTTAAAAGGTTACATTAATACTTTTTCTCCACCCAAACCACATAATTTTCTAGGCCAAATCCAGTTTTGGTATCAATAAATTGCCTCACTGTTGACTTATCAAACTCTTTAGTTTCTCTTAGGGTGTTTCGTCTCTACATAAACCTTGTGAGTCATGTCACTCGAGTGAGTATTACAAGGGTTGGAGTTCACTGAAGAGAAAACTCCAAGCACGCTTTCCTAGTTTACGTCATCCAGTTTAATACAGTCCCATATGATTTAAATGGGCCTTAGAGTTGGACCAAACCTAGGTCCATAGGCGAGTGGGTGTGAGATTCATTCTATCAAATATATCGCATAATCCCAGATCCCATGACAGATATAACTAGGGGTGCCACGTAGCAAGCACAATAGACAACTGCTAAATGTGTTTTCTTCGACCTGAAGAAAAGAGTTGTCTTCAAAACTCCAAAAGGCCAGCACATACATTGTAATGAAAATACATCTCCCTTTATAAACCATCTTCATGTGCCTAATTGGTTTATTTCCTGACCCTGTAGCAAAGTTAAAAGCTTCCCCCAGGCATACGAGGTATGATCAGCTCCTAGCAGGGTCGGATTGGGATCACAGATAGGCCCGGGCACTCCCAAAAAAGTGTCCCACATTCCGGGATCGTCCCTTTCCTGGATCACCATCTGCTCAGTCTCAGTCGACTAATTGTTCTGCGAAATGTTTTTGTAAATGACATATTTTAAAGCTTCTAGAGCCCGTGACATTGGTATAACTAGAAGGACTGCATTTTGGCGAGGAGAAATAAAACAGCGTAGGGACCACAACACTAGATCTGGCTCGGAGTGCCCCTTGGATGGAATTTTAATGTCCAGGAAGGTATGAAACGGAAGAAAATCACCAAAAGCCATTTTTTCCCCCTCACCAGTACATACATGCCACCCCTCCCGATTCAGGCGGGAGACAACTGATTAAAAGCCTAGTCTCCCGCCTTCCAATTACTGCATTAGAAAAACCCGACTCCTCAGCGGGCTGATAGGGCCTGGGCTTGAGTTGAGTATGCAGTGCCAGTAACCTGCTCCTGCAGACTAGGCCAGTGCACAACACTTGCATCACGCTTTCTTTGCCTGCCATAGCACTTTCTCCGTGCTTCTGAAAGGTAAGAAAAAAAAGGTACATTTGCGTTTCTGATATCCGATCCTGCAGCAGCAGACTTGCAAAGCCCATACATGACAGTAACCCGATTCAGGCCCCAATAGAAGTCAATGGGGGAAATCCATTCTTTGAAAAACAAGGAGAGGAGCTCGTATAATCCGAAAGGGATGGAGCACCAGAACCAGTATTTGTTCAAAAGAATTTACCGTTTGGATTTGCAAGTTAATATACTCATTCACATCACACATTCAAATTTCAAACTACTGGAGCAACTCCAAAGGTCAGAAGTGTACTAGTATAACAAAGTGTATTCCTTACAAAACATATAGTGTTTCAAAATGATCAATCGATCATAGTCCATGCAATACGCTTTAAAAATTGTGCAGAAGACACAGTTATTAAAACAGTTAAAAAGTCAGTAGTTCACAAAAAAAGAAACCATAAAGGGCGGCGAATTTCACAAAATATTACAGTGTACTCAACGGAAGGAAACCTACAACAGGCAACAATAATGCACCCTTACTACATTAATCTGTTGATGACTAGGAACATTGCATGAGACAACGAATCAGTCGCTATGCCAATTGTCCTGTTGGCATAGCAGGACAATTGCATTTGCCTGGGCCAGCTTTACCACTGGTGCTAGACCCTAAAGGCTGCTGCAGCCTCAGAGGGAAGATCGGAGCCCATAACTAAGTACAGATCATGTCTGGCTCATTGTCTTGTGCAGTAGGACAGAGGGCCAAACTGAGCAGGCGCAGCATGTGAGGGGTCTCCCCGCCTCCTCAGTCTCTCAGCCTGACAGTGATGCCAGCGGGAGTGGCTGTGCTCTTTTTGAGCATCACAGCTGGCAGTAATGTTACCTGGGGGTGAAAGGGCTGCGTAGGGAGATAGATTCCATGTGGGGGGCATCCTAGAGCTCTACCTTTGCATCCAGCAGCAGACATACGAGCCACAGGCGCCCGCTCCCACCTTGCCATCTTACGAACTGTGCGGGGACTCCTGTTCACCACTGAACAAAAAAAAAAACAAGGTAAACCAAAATGAGCAAAAAGAAGATGTTTTTGCCAACACAAAACTATTTTTTTTTAAAAGAAAACATTACTGCGAAAAACGTTAATTCTGGGTCAAAGTGACAAAGGGAAGGAAAAAAAGACACGGCAGGAGAGTAACAAAATGGATTGAGCGAGGAGGGCACTGTGGAGCACGACAAATGGAAAAGGGAAAGAGCAGAGTGGGGAAGAATGATACAACGATTGGAAGAGGTAAAGGAAATCAAGGGAGGAAGAAAGGAAGGGTAGAGGATCAGAGTGCTAGAGGGTGAACAGAAGCCTCCAGGCACGAAGGCTGCACGTGGTTCTCTGACTCATGGCCGTGTATATGCAGGACATTCAGGGAGCTTTTTTTGAGGGGGTGGCGTGGCACAGACTAAGTGCCCAATAGCTGACTTGCAGATTCCGGCACCTGATGTAGAGAAATGTCTAGGCCTGATGGTCAGATGAGGAGACCTCTGGTGAGTTGCAGTGGAATAATGGTGTCTCTAGTTTTGTCCAATGCTACTGATCCCCACAAGTGTAGAAGCTTAATTTATCAGCGTTTTTCCCCCAAATCACTCCCAATACTAAGCAACCTTTCATGAAAGCTCCTTATCCACAAATGTGGGCCACTTCGTCTTTCGGTGCCTGGGCCTAATTTTGTTCCCAATCTGACCTGGTGATGGGGTGATGATAAAAGCAAACTTTGAGGTTGAAATCCACCTGCGAGTGAAGACGACTGATTGATGACCTAGATCTGAAGAACGTGCACCTGCGCGTGGATAAAAATGTTTAATAAACCGCGGCCAGCTGAATAATCCCACCGGCCACTCGGAGTGGGACAGCTACGGAAGTGACCCGAGTTGCAGGGGTTGTTTGGTACGTGCAGTGCCCTGGTTGGCCACCAGAGGGGAGCAAACTCCTATTTAATGTGTTTCCCCAGAATTGGACGCAAATGCTTCAGCTCACTGTGCGTTTTGGGTTCTCTGCAGATAAACAGAGACGTTCCCACTGTAGCGGGCTGCGGTGCCGGCGCGTGCAGGGTGTTTCACCCTCCGATGGGAGTCTGTGTTCATTTCCTTTTTGATTGACTGACTTCTGTTCGCTCCAGGACGCCTCGCAGCATCTGGTCCGGGTTACCTCGCCCAGCCCGGCCTGTGCAGCTTCTTCTAAATAAGGAAGCTGCGTTTCTCAGAGCAGCCTGCAATGAAGGGCTTTTGCTGCGTCCTGGGCTCGCGGGGGGCACTGGGGTAACCTTCGGATGCTGCCCGCATCCCTGGCGCCGCTTTTTCACCTTTATTACATGGCCTTGCTTACATAGTAGCAGTAGCATTCACCCTTCTTATATATGGACCTCAACTCTACTAAACTGTTTCACGTCGCTTGAGGCACAGTGACACTCATGTTATCGACTTCAGGAAGATAAGAGGTCGAGTCAGTCTTGTCGGCGTTTGGAGATTTGATCATAAAAACAGATCCCTGACGAATGACACAACCCACCAGACTATCTTGCTGGCTTGAAAATGGACACAGGCTCTCTAGGCCACCCGTGGCGACACCTTGCGCAGACCCCACATTCTCCACTTTGTGGCAAACATGACATTAAAGTCGTTGTCCGTCGCCTAAGGACTGGCAGAGGACTGCTGCCCGAGGAGGGACATACCGCTCATATGTACGAAATATACCTTGGGGGCACCCCTACCTCCTTAACTGCGTCACCCCTAAACTGCAGAGCAGAACCGTCCCGAACCGCTTACATCACACGCCCCCCCTCACATCACACGCCCCCCTCCCATCACACGCCCCCCTCCCATCACACGCCCCCCTCACATCACACGCCCCCCTCCCATCATACGCCCCCCTCCCATCATACGCCCCCCTCCCATCACACGCCCCCCTCCCATCACACGACCCCCTCCCATCATACGCCCCCCCTCCCATCACACGCCCCCCCTCCCATCACACGCCCCCCTCCCATCACACGCCCCCCTCCCATCACACGCCACCGCACCTCACCCAGCCATGTGGGCGACCAGCCTCTGGGCGAGGAGTGGACATGAGGTGGCCAGTTCTGAGGCCCTGACGGACGTGCCCCAGCTTACTACAGATATGATTTCTCATGCGATAAACACGTGACTGGTAACTCTCTCCAGCGGTGTCCGTGTCACTGTCATTACATATTTACTACTGTTATTCGGCTTCAAGTATTGTTTTATGCTCTCCTTTCCCCAACTCCTCGTTTTTTCCTCCCTTATTTCCCAATGTAATATGTAACGTTATAAACAGATTTAGTTCTTTCAACATAGTTCAATCGTCTTGTAGATTTCTTTATGCATCTGTGGTGTTTGTAACTCATTTTTATGAGACTGTATTCTTAATAAAGCTGCTTAGACCCTTCTTTTATGTCTAATGTATGTGAGTCGCTTCTCCAGCTTACGAATGTCATATCCATTCATCCCTCTGCTTGTGTTCTCGTCAGTGCTTTACAACGTACAGCGTGGATTCTTCCGTATACATTTCCGTATTTTCCGCACAGAGAGCCTAAAAATCTATAGCATAAACAAACATCCATGGTGACGTATGGGCTGTCTACATGCACCCACAAGCTTTCTACAGAGTTGAACTTCACCAGTGAAGTCAAAAATCTTTTTTTCTGATTTACCTCAGAGCTTTATTCTTGTTGAAACGAGCCTTTCAGAACCAAACACATGAAAACATACAACCCCCACCCCACCTTTTCACCCCACACCCCTTCTCACCCCACCCCACCTTCTCACCCCACCCCACCTTCTCACCCCACACTCTGCCTCCTCACCCCCACTCTGCCACCTCACCCCCACTCTGCCACCTCACCCCCACTCTGCCACCTCTCCCCCACTCTGCCACCTCACCCCCACTCTGCCACCTCACTCCCACTCTGCCACCTCACCCCACACTCCGCCTCCTCAACTCCCCCACCCCGCCTCCTCACCCCCACCCCGCCTTCTCCTCCCACACCCTGCCTCATCACCCCCACTCTGCCACCTCACCTCAACTCCCCCACCTCCACCCCACCTCCTTACCCCCACCCCGCCTCCTCAACCCCACCCCGCCTTCTCAACCCCACCCCGCTTTCTCAACCCCACCCCGCCTTCTCAACCCCACCCCGCCTTCTCAACCCCACCCCGCCTTCTCAACCCCACCGCTCCTTCTCAACCCCACTCCGCCTCCTCACTCTCACCCCGCCACCTCACCCCTACCCCGCCTTCTCACCGCCATTCCGCCTCCTCACTCCCACCCCACCTCCTCACACCCACCCCACCTCCTCATACCACCCCGCCTTCTCACCCCACACTCCAGAACGGCATGTAGGGTCCTAGATATAATATCCGGAAGGGGGCGCAGTATTTCAGATGTGGCCTCCAACTGAGTGGAGCCCTCCAGACGAGGCCTCCATAGCTCAGCTAAGTACCCCACATGGGCCTTTCGGGACTGAACACGTCGCTCCAGACTTCAACCCCAGAGGCGGGCACAATAAATGTACATGTCGTCTCCAGAATTCAAGAGCGTCTCCAGGTGGGAACCACGAAAACAGGACATAATGTTCCACAACAAGACACAATGTTCTAGCCTTGGCCTCCAGAAGTGTGCACAGTATTTTAGAAGTGACCTCCAGAAATGGACACAGTGCTCCAGAATGATATTCCTTTTGATATATTCTTTAGATGTGGACAAAATACTTTACATGGGGCCTCCAGAACTGCACACACTGCTCCAGAAGTGACCTACAAAAGGACACAGTTCTCCAGAACTGCATGCGCTGCTCCAGAAGTGGCCTCGAAAAGGACGCAGTTCTCCAGAACTGCATGCGCTGCTCCAGAAGTGGCCTCGAAAAGGACATAGTTCTCCAGAACTGCATGCGCTGCTCCCGCATGGCCCTCGAAAAGGACATAGTTCTCTGGAACTGCACACGCTGCTCCAGAAGTGGCCTCGAAAAGGACACAGTTCTCCAGAACTGCACTCGCTGCTCCAGAAGTGGCCATCAAAAGGACACAGTTCCCCGGAACTGTATGCGCTGCTTCAGAAGTGGCCTCGAAAAGGACATAGTTCTCTGGAACTGCACACACGGTTCCAGATGTGCCCTCGAAAAGGACATAGTTCTCTGGAACTGCACACGCTGCTCCAGAAGTGGCCTCGAAAAGGACACAGTTCTCCAGAACTGCACTCGCTGCTCCAGAAGTGGCCACCAAAAGGACACAGTTCCCCGGAACTGTATGCGCTGCTTCAGAAGTGGCCTCGAAAAGGCCATAGTTCTCTGGAACTACATGTGCTGCTCCAGAAGTGGCCTCCAGAAATGGACACAGTGCTCCAGAATGATATTCCTTTAGATATATTCTTTAGATGTGGACACAATACTTTAGATGCGGCCTCCAAAACTGCACACACTGCTCCAGAAGTGACCTCCAAAAGGACACGGTTCTCTAGAACTGTGTGCGCTGCTCCAGAAGTGGCCTCGAAAAGGACGCAGTTCTCCAAAAATGAATGCACTGCTCCAGAAGTGGCCTCGAAAAGGACACAGTTCTCCAGAACTGCATGCGCTGCTCCAGAAGTGGCCTCGAAAAGGACACAGTTCTCCAGAACTGCATGCGCTGCTCCAGAAGTGGCCTCGAAAAGGACACAGTTCTGCAGAACTGCATGCGTTGCTCCAGAAGTGGCCTCGAAAAGGACATAGTTCTCCGGAACTGCACTCGCTGCTCCCGCACGGGCCTCGAAAAGGACAGAGTTCTCTGGAACTACATGTGCTGCTGCAGAAGTGGCCTCGAAAAGGACACATTTCTCCAGAACTGCATGCACTGCTCCAGAAGTGGCCTCGAAAAGGACACATTTCTCCAGAACTGCATGCACTGCTCCAGAAGTGGCCTCGAAAAGGACACATTTCTCCAGAACTGCATGCGCTACTCCAGAAGTGGCCTCGAAAAGGACACAGTTCTCCAGAACTGCACTCGCTGCTCCAGAAGTGGCCTCGAAAAGGACACAGTTCTCCAGAACTGCACTCGCTGCTCCAGAAGTGGCCTCGAAAAGGACATAGTTCTCCGGAACTGCATGCGCTGCTCCCGCACGGGCCTCGAAAAGGACAGAGTTCTCTGGAACTACATGTGCTGCTGCAGAAGTGGCCTCGAAAAGGACACATTTCTCCAGAACTGCATGCACTGCTCCAGAAGTGGCCTCGAAAAGGACACATTTCTCCAGAACTGCATGCACTGCTCCAGAAGTGGCCTCGAAAAGGACACATTTCTCCAGAACTGCATGCGCTACTCCAGAAGTGGCCTCGAAAAGGACACATTTCTCCAGAACTGCATGCACTGCTCCAGAAGTGGCCTCGAAAAGGACACATTTCTCCAGAACTGCATGCGCTACTCCAGAAGTGGCCTCGAAAAGGACACAGTTCTCCAGAACTGCACTCGCTGCTCCAGAAGTGGCCTCGAAAAGGACACAGTTCTCCAGAACTGCACTCGCTGCTCCAGAAGTGGCCTCGAAAAGGACATAGTTCTCCGGAACTGCATGCGCTGCTCCCGCACGGGCCTCGAAAAGGACAGAGTTCTCTGGAACTACATGTGCTGCTACAGAAGTGGCCTCGAAAAGGACACATTTCTCCAGAACTGCATGCACTGCTCCAGAAGTGGCCTCGAAAAGGACACATTTCTCCAGAACTGCATGCACTGCTCCAGAAGTGGCCTCGAAAAGGACACATTTCTCCAGAACTGCATGCGCTACTCCAGAAGTGGCCTCGAAAAGGACACAGTTCTCCAGAACTGCACTCGCTGCTCCAGAAGTGGCCTCGAAAAGGACACAGTTCTCCAGAACTGCACTCGCTGCTCCAGAAGTGGCCTCGAAAAGGACACATTTCTCCAGAACTGCACGCGCTGCTCCAGAAGTGGCCTCGAAAAGGACACATTTCTCCAGAACTGCACGCGCTGCTCCAGAAGTGGCCTCGAAAAGGACACATTTCTCCAGAACTGCACGCGCTGCTCCAGAAGTGGCCTCGAAAAGGACACAGTTCTCCAGAACTGCACTCGCTGCTCCAGAAGTGGCCTCGAAAAGGACACAGTTCTCCAGAACTGCACTCGCTGCTCCAGAAGTGGCCTCGAAAAGGACACAGTTCTCCAGAACTGCACTCGCTGCTCCAGAAGTGGCCTCGAAAAGGACACAGTTCTCCAGAACTGCACTCGCTGCTCCAGAAGTGGCCTCGAAAAGGACACAGTTCTCCAGAACTGCATGCGCTGCTAAAGGTCTGTGGACATCTGTGAGGCATGGAGGACTCAGGGGCCCCTCAGCACATTCTGCAGGGCGAGGCAGAGACATTAACATTGATACAAACCACCTGGCGCATGTGTGCAGCAGCAAGTGCATTGTTTGACTGAGCTATGGAGCTGGTGCCCCCCTCGGAGTCTCGGTTGATATATGATCTGTTCTACAGGGGTCTCTCTGTAATTGTGATCCGTTTGCACCGATGCGTCACCGTCACAGTGGGGTGCCCGACTCCCCCGAGTGTGTAGGTTCCCGGGGTACACGTGCGTCATCTAGGAGGAAAAGACTCGGGGCGTCGCTTCTTTACAAGGCACACTGTAAGCAAGTGTGCGCTGTGCAGCCTTCACTTCGGGTCGAGTAGGACCGGCCTGGCGGAAGCGGGCCCTGGTTTACTAGCGCTTTGTGAAGTTTGGGGCGGGGGTCCGTCACCCGTAGGGATCCGTTATCCTTGGACTGCATTCGGTGAGGCTTTCGGCGGAGTGCGTCATGTCTGTCGGTTGCCTCCGTCACGGATGTGATGAAACGAGGGATGCTCGGTGGGTCAATGTCTGCAGGGCGGCGTCAGTGGCTCTTGCCTGCTCCCGGCCGCTGCTGTGGAAGGATGCTGAGAGGGGCTGGTCTCAGGGCTGCCTTACCGCCGGCCGCCAGCAGAGGGCAGCGCCACCTCACGCATTGCACGGGTGTTCACCCTGACAGCAGACGCGGCCCCGCACCCAGACCTCCCCGCCCGACTGGGGCCCGGTGGGGAGGCCCTGGAGGTGGCAGCAGTTTCTTTGTTACTTTGTTTCTTTATTTTTTTATCTATTTATTTATGCGTTTTTTATATAGCGCGGACTTTAACCGAAGGTGTCGGAGCGCTTCACAGTAGGAACAGAACTGCTACAAGAGAACATTACAAGTGAACAAATTACAAAAGCAAACGTTACGTTACATGAGGCAATAGTGACAATTGTGAGCAAACAAAATACATGAGGTAGCAAACGGTGCATTACAGGAGGAAAAAGTGATATGTGTGCAGGTTACAAAAGCGTACAAAGTACAAGTAGAGGAATAATACTGCAATAAATGGAGGACACTCAAACACAAGAACACACTGGGAAGGCAGTGATAGCCCCCCCGCCCCCAACATCGGTAAAACGGGCACTGTAGGGATGCAGACACCCTCGCAGCTCTGTACCCTTTAATCAGGGCTGTCACCCACAGAATCAAGGTAGCAGCAAGTACATACCCACTGCTGCTTCGGGGGTTGGAAAACACGGTTACTGCCTCGCAGATCGGATGTAACAACTACTTTACTAATGCAAAGAGCCAGCCTACAGGCGGTATGAGTTTACACTACTACTGCACACGTTTAACCCCAGGAATCCTGGTGATGGGTAAAAACATGTGTGTGTAAAAAAAATAAAAAAATAAAAACGCCGAGGCGCAATACATATCAGCAGCTGCACCTGAGCGTAATATACTGTTTATTTACAGTGTTGGAGATCGGGGCGGGGCATCATGACCCACTTGTGGCTTCACCTTGGTAAGATACGGCCTCGCCCCACACTCAACAATGATAATAGAGCATTACAATCTGCGGATATCGTATGCATCTTGTCCCTTGTCATTGGGTGCAAAGTTAGAACTCCTTAGACAGGGGGGAAAAAGAGGAGGAGGCTTGGCAATTATTAGCCGTGATATTTTCTCGGTCAGAATTTCCCCTGTGCTGTCGCCAGCATGCGAGGCATTACACTTTACCATCAATCTAAACCCTTCACATAACCTTAAAGGAGTGCTCATATATAGACCACCAGGTCCTCGCGCAGAGTTTCTTTCCTCTTTCACTTCTTGGATGGAACCCCTAGCCATCGAGGACTCCTTTATGGCACTGGGAGACCTAAATTTTCATTTAGACAAGACGGACGAGGTTGACACTCAAGCTCTTTTAGCTGAATGTCTCACACTGGGTTTAAACCAGAACATAAAGGCACCAACTCATGAAGCTGGACATACCCTGGATGCCATCTTCTCTAACATCAATGAGTTGGAGGTATCCAATATATTGCCGTTGACATGGACAGATCATCACGCCATACTGTGTCATCTACCGATTAAGCGGACTAACCCTTTTAAACAGATCTCTTCCCAGAACAAATTTAGAGTGTGGAAGGATATCGATTACAATACCTTCAGGATATCCTTGTCTAACACTCGCCCGGAGATTCAGCCTAATCCTACTGAAGCAGTAGGTCAGTTTCTCAACTGGGTAGGCAACGCGGTTGAAAAGCATGCTCCACTAAAAACCATCTCGAAAAATAGAAAAGTGCCTTCAGCACCGTGGTACTCAGAAACTCTCAGGAAACAAAAACAGACCTGTAGGAACCAGGAAAGAATTTGGCGAAAAACTTATGATAACATAAGTAAGGCCAAGTACAAAAATGAACTTACCACTTACAAAAAAATGATTCAGGAGGAAAAAAAGAATTATTTTGAGCAGCAAATTGAAAAATCAAAAAACTCAAGTCGACAACTGTTTGAAGTAGTCAAGACTTTGTCAGGGAAAGTGAGCCCTCCCCAATCACAGGAATTCTGCAATAACTTAGCAGGTTTCTTTTTCTCAAAAGTCAATGACATTTACTCCGATTTTTCGGTTATGTCATCTAATACCAACATACAACTTAAACAATTAAAAAATATCCCGGACTGCTCATTTGCTAAATTCAGGGACGTGACGAATGAAGAGATAAAAGATCTCATGAGACAGGTAAAAACTGGCTCATCTCTAGATCCTTGTCCCCCTAAAATTCTTATTCCAGTAAATGACTTGGTTAGTGAAGTCATCACTCCAATTTGTAATGCCATGTTCCAATCCGGGATTTTCCCGGACAAGTTAAAAAACACACTACTGAAACCCCTCCTCAAAAAGAGTGGTCTAGATAAAACAATCCTCAAAAATTATAGACCTATCGCCAGTTTGCCTTTCCTGGCCAAAATAGTGGAGAAAGTTATGAACAGCCAACTAGCCGAGTATATTGAACATAACAACCTCCTGGACGAGTCCCAGTTCGGATTTCGCAAACTACATGGAACCGAGACCGCTCTTATAAAGGCTGCCGATGACATTAGAACCATCAGGGACCAAGGAGGAACAGCGATACTGGTCCTGCTGGATCTTTCGGCGGCCTTCGACACGGTCAATCATGCTATCTTGATTGACCGTGTCGAAGAAATGGGCATTCGCTCCATGGCCAAAGAGCTTCTGGCCTCTTTTCTGTCGAACAGAACGCAAGCAGTGACCTTGGGCGAATTTCAATCTACCGAGCTCGCCCTTCCATGTGGCGTTCCGCAAGGCTCATCCCTAAGTCCGACACTTTTTAACATCTATGTGTCGGACTTAGCTAGGGTAATCAAGAACTACCGGATGAGCCTTACCTCATACGCCGACGACACCCAATTGGTGATCGCAATTAAGAATGATGGTGAGGAAGTAGCTGCTAGCTTCCAGGAAGGCATGGTGGCCATCAAGGAATGGATGGCTGAGAATTGTTTGCGTCTCAATTCAGAGAAAACGGAGGTAATGATCTTTGGAAAACTATCGCCACAATGGTCTAACACATGGTGGCCCACTCCGTTTGGAGCCCCCCCAGAACCTGTGCATAAGGTCTGGAATCTGGGAATTATTTTCGACGATAATCTCAATTTCACCAGCCATGCCAATCAGGTAGCGTCATCTGCCTTTTACAAGCTCAAGATCATCAGAAAAATCTTGCCCTATCTGCCTGAGAGTACAAGGAAAACAGTGGTGAGCTCCTTAGTACTCTCATCACTTGATTATTGCAACGGACTATTTGTAAATGCTCAGGCACGGGTGGTGGCCAAACTGCAGCTTATTCAAAATGCTGCCGCAAGGCTACTATCTGGCATTCCCAGATTTCAGTCCACCAAGCAAGCAATAAGAAACTACCACTGGTTAACGGTGAGAAATCGCATTAGATTCAAGACCTTGTGTCTCACCTTTAAAGCTCTCAAGGGTCATGGCCCAGCGTTTCTCAAACAGAAACTCTGCCACTACCTTCCGAAAAGATCTCTTCGATCTGAACAAAGACTTCTACTGGTAGTGCCTCGAACCAGGACGGTTAAATGGGGCGACAGATGCTTCATCAATTCCGCAGCCAAACTTTGGAACATGCTTCCAATGGAAATAAAGTTGGCACCCTCGCTACTCCAATTCAGGAAACTGGTAAAAACTTGGTTATTTGACCAATAACTGTTCAGCTCAACATTTCCTAAGGTAGACACTTGCTTAATCAGAGATCGTTAGCTAAGTCATAGCGCCAAGACGCCCACGGGTATATGTGCGCTTTATACATTTTTTAAAATAAATAAAATAAATTAGATTGACGTGGTTCTGTAAGACCTTTTCTCAGGCCCCAGAATCAGCCAGATGGTGCTGCATCTGTCCCCACTGTGGTCACTGCCCTTTACCAGCAGGCTGCTGTCTGAAGACATTATGTGGTTATCCCCGGGGCCACTGTGATGCCTGACTGCGACCTGGACGTTTCTCATCAGTGCCGGGTGGAATGTTGTCACCCCCCCCCCCCAGTCTTTCATTATCCTAATGTTGATTAAAATGGTTAGTTTTGGTTATAATGTATTCTCATTAGCAAACCACTGTGGTACGTTTTAAATCCTGAAATATACTGCCAATAAGCATGAATGACGTGATTACTACACTTTATAACCCCCATTGTCTTATGTAGCATTTTCTATAGACTGATTTACACACTTTTGGTTCATTGTCTCTGTATAATATCTGATGTAAAGTGCTCCGACTCCCTGCACTGGTATGACTAGCGCTATAAAAAATAAAATGTACGTGACAGAGGGGCTATGGGCACTATTTGAGGATGGTAGTGAGGGAACCTGTGGAGAAAGAGGTCGGGGGTGGTGGGCGACAAAAAAGACTCTTGCCCCGGGCGCCACCTCCGCTAAAGTAGGCCCTGTGCCATATAATCATGGATTTGCCGTCTTTGCCACATAATCCATCCCCTGCTTTATAATTTTCAAATTTTCCCACAAAAAATTCCAACATTTGTTTCTCGCTCAAACGGACCAAAAATGACTGAACACAAAGTGTTACTCGTGTTCCGCGCACTTTGCGAAGGTTAACAGATCACCTTTCAGCTGCTGCTTGCTGCGTTGGTGTAAACCTGGTAGTAATGAGGTATGAATTTGCCCCGACAGTATAAATAGTTGTGAAAATAATGAAATGATACCACTACAGCTTGTACTGCATAATTTGGCTTTCCTTGCCACATAATTAATTTGGTCCACCACTGCAGCGTAATTCCAGTGGCCCCGACTATTCCACTCCAGTGCCACTGACTACTTGCATTCTTTGTTCTCCTGCCTCTCCAGCAGCACCAAAGTCCAGCGGCTGGTATTTTCCTGGAAGTAGTAGAGGTTTAGACCCCATGTTCATAATCTCCCTCCAGAAATCTATTCTTTCCAAACTGCCTGGGAGTGGACAGGGCAGATGCACCTGAAGAAAACAGAAGGTTTGCTGCTTCTTGGGCCTTTGCTGCTTCCGCCGGAAGGTGCTTGTGGGAGTCCTGCAAAGATTCAGCCATGTCAGGTTCACTCTGGTTTATGGATCCCATGTTCAAGTCAATTAAGCATCGGAGCCGAGCAGGAAACATGCAAGTAGTCAGGTCTGCATTTTAGGTTGGGCCAAAGACAGATTGTGGGCTTGCCAAGACCTTACAGGAGCATATAGCCCGCCCATTCCTCACCATTGGCTGGTCTTATTGTTGCACGTGATTTCTTGCTTGGAATTGGATGCTTTCCTTGTCCCAGCGTGTCTGGCCTAGCGCTGGGATGCTCCCGGGTAGCCATGCGCTTTATAAATGCCTCTTTCATTTCATTTCATATGGTGCTTGCCCTCCCCTGGAGCACAGCCTCATTATCATCCCTCTGATTGAAAGCAAATGGCTCCCTTGTCATTCCGCTGACGCACGCGTGTGTTCTGACGAATGCACCTGCATACGTCATCACTCTTGCACCAGTGGATGACGCAACCACCACCAGCAATTTAGCCATTGCACAGTTTTATTTTTTTGGGGGTGGCGATGGAAAAAGCCTGACATCTAGAGCATTCCAAGAGGGATTGGAAAAGTCAATAGGTCAGACGTATTGGCTTTGTCAGGTCTTGTTTTTCTTAGTTTCCACAGCCGAGGGAGTTTTGACCAGAGGGTTCTGTGGGTCTGAGCTAAAACTGACTGGCTTGAGCACAAATACCCACCCAAGGTATTTAAAATTGAGCCTTGGAGTGGCGGTGTGAGACCTTGACACCATCAGTGATCATGGACCTCATAGTTCTGCTGGTGAGTGCTGCGTGCCCCGGCACACTTCAGTGGGGCCAGTAAAGCAGCGAGTGCTCTGAGTTTCATTCCTGGGGCCAGCGGGGTCTAGGAGATATAGTGGAACCCAAAGACGCTCACCACCCTTGGGAGTCCATCTCTCCATTATGGCCAATCAAAGGCGAGATCTTCGATGTCGGTGGATCACAGGAACCCTGGAAGAGCCATACTAGATAAGGCGGTAGTCACCAGGTGTACAAGAGCGTTGTCGTTTAGGGTTAGGAGGATGCAATAAAACGTATAATCACAATAGCTCTGGAACAGGAGGTCTAAGAAAGATACTTTTAATGGCTGAGTTCAAGGTAATGGGGAAAACAGAGTGTGGTGAACCAGACAATCTGAATAAGGGCAGGATGACGGATGTCTGCGGGTGGCTTCATCACTACTCATAGCTTTGAAATGCTTTAGACTATGCACGGGATGAGGTGTAACAACATTTATATCCATTGCAGATTTTAGCCAATAAAGAATTAATTCTTCGGTTTATTTTCTGCTGCATTTCATCATTAGGGACCAGAAGAGCTGAATGCAATAGTTATCCCCCGTTGTACGTGTGTATGTGTTAGTTTAGAGGGTGTGTATTTATGAATCGAGAATACGTTTTCTGCTTCAGGTCATCACTATGGACCAGAAGAGCTGAGTGTCATGGGCATCCACTGCTGTACTTGTGTATGTATGTGGAGGCTGTGTATTTATGAACCTGGAATCAATTCTTCAGTTTATTTTAGGTTTCTGGAATCGATTCTTCAGTTTATTTTATGTTTCTATGTTTCCAGAATGAATTCTTCAGTTTATTTTCTGTTTCCAGAATCAATTCTTCAGTTTATTTTATGTTTCTAGAATAAATTCTTCAGTTTATTTTTATCATTTCTTCAGTTTATTTTATGTTCCTAGAATCAATTCTACAGTTTAATTTAAAGGTTTCTAGAATCAATTCTTCAGTTTATTTTAGGTTTCTAGAATCAATTCTTCAGTTTATTTTATGTTTCCATAATCAATTCTTCAGTTTATTTTAGGTTTCCAGAATTAATTCTTCAGTTTATTTTATGTTTCTAGAATCAATTCTTCAGTTTATTTGATCAATTCTTCAGTTTATTTTATGTTTCTAGAATCAATTCTACAGTTTAATTTAGGTTTCTGGAATCAATTCTTCAGTTTATTTTAGGTTTCTAGAATCAATTCTTCAGTTTATTTTATGTTTCCATAATCAATTCTTCAGTTTATTTTAGGTTTCCAGAATCAATTCTTCAGTTTATTTTATGTTTCTAGAATCAATTCTTCAGTTTATTTGATCAATTCTTCAGTTTATTTTATGTTTCTAGAATCAACTCTTCAGTTTATTTTAGGCTTCTAGATTCTAGAATCAATTCTTCAGTTTATTTTAGGTTTCTAGAATCAATTCTTCAGTTTATTTTAGGTTTCCAGAATCAATTCTTCAGTTTATTTTAGGTTTCTAGAATCAATTCTTCAGTTTATTTTAGGTTTCTAGAATCAATTCTTCAGTTTATTTGAGGTTTCCAGAATCAATTCTTCAGTTTACTTTAGGTTTCCAGAATCAATTCTTCAGTTTATTTTAGGTTTCTAGAATCAATTCTTCAGTTCATTTAAGGTTTCTAGAATCAATTCTTCTGTTTATTTTAGGTTTCTAGAATCAGTTCTTCTGTTGATTTTAGGTTTCTAGAATCAATTCCTCTGTTGATTTTATGGACCTAAAAATCAGTTCTTCAGTTTCGTTTGTGTATCAGAAGCAGGTATTCATTTATTTTATTAATCAGTTATTTTGTTTATTTTAGGTATCGAAAGCAGTTCTTAGGCTTATTTTCTGCTGCATGTCATGACAAGGGGCCAGAAGAAGATTCAGCTATGGTTATCCACTGCTGTGTGTGTGTGTATGTATGTGGAGGCCGTGTATTTATGAACCTGAAATCAATTCTTCAGTTTATTTTATGTTTCTAGAATCAATTCTACAGTTTATTTTACGTTTCTAGAATCAACTCTTCAGTTTATTTTAAGTTTCTAGAATCAATTCTTCAGTTTATTTCAGGTTTCCAGGATCAATTCTTCAGTGTATTTTAGGTTTCTAGAATCAATTTATGTTTCTAGAATCAATTCTTCAGTTTATTTTAGGTTTCTAGAATCAATTCTTCTGTTGATTTTAGGTTTCTAGAATAAATTCCTCTGTTGGTTTTATGGATCTAGAATCCGTTCTTCAGTTTCGTTTGTGTATCAGAAGCAGGTATTCATTAATTTTATTAATCAGTTATTTTGTATATTTCAGGTATCAAAAGCAGTTCTTAGGCTTATTTTCTGCTGCATGTCGTGACAAGGGGCCAAAAGAAGATTCAGCTATGGTTATGCACTGTTGTACGTGTGTAGGTATTCGTTTCGAGGCTGTGTAATTATGAATCGAGAATCAATTCTTTGGTTCACTTTGTGCATCTAGAATAGATTGTTCGGTTTATTTTATGGAACTCGAATCGATCGTTCGGTTTATTTTATGCATCTAGAATCGATTGTTCGGTTTAGAATCGAATGTTCGGTTTATTTTATGCATCTTGAATCAATTGTTCGGTTTATTTTATGCTGAATGTCATCACAAGAGGCCAGAAGAGCTAAATAAGACGGCTATCCACTATTGTGCGGGTGTGTGTATGTATTTATGTGGACTGTGTGTATTTATGAATTAAGAGTCAATTCTTTGGTTTATATTAAGTATCTGGAATCAATTCTTCAATTCATTTTCTGCTGCATGTTCTCACTAGCGACCAGAAGAGCTGAATGCTATAGTGTGCCACTGTTGTACATGTGAATGTATTAGTTTGGATGGTGTGTATTTATGAATTGGGAATCAATTCTTCAGTTTATTTTATGGATCTAGTCAATTCTTAGGTTTAGTTTATGTATCTGGAATCAATTCTTAGTTTTATTTTTATCTGCTACATGTCCTAACTAGGGGCCTGAATGTCACGCTTATCTACTGTTTTATGTATGTATGTGGAGTGTGCGTATTTATGAACCTGGAATCAATTCTTCAGTTTATTTTATGATTCTAGAATCCATTGTTCTGGTTGTTTTATGGATCTAGAATCCTTTCTTCAGTTTTTTAAATATCTCTAAAATCAGTTCTTCGGTTTATTTCCTACTGCATGCATGTCATCACTGGGCCACCAGAGCTGAATGCCGTGGTCATCCTCTGCTGTGCATGTATGTATGTGGAGGGTATGTATTTATGGATCTAGAATTCTACCTTGAGTTTTGTGCTGCATGTCGCACCTGGGAACCAGGAGAGTTGTGGTTTGATGGAGTTGCCCTGCACAGGTCTCAGCTCGCAGGCGGTCCGGCGAGTGGGATTAACCGTCTCTCTTATCCCTCAGGGCTCCTGTTTCCACTGACATCTGTAAGTAAATCCCTGATGTTTGAACATTTGATAGTCGGACACCATTTGTTATTCAGAAGCACCTTCAGCGCCCTCAGAAATGACACCGGAGAGGGGCCTGTCATGGAAAATACATGATGAATCGCAAGGGATGGATGGTAGGGAGCGGGCGGGGTGAGGGGGCTGGACACCGAAGTGGGGGGTTTCAATGGTGGCTCCCCAAACTGAGATAGAGGCTGCAGGGGACTCTGTGCAGTGCATTTCCAGGAATAGAACACTTATGTGTGTGTGTTTCACGCACAGAGAAATACTGGAGAGAGGCCTGAACGCATGAGAAGTGTCCTGGCCTGTACCAGAAACAATCTCAGAAGTCTTACAATGTGCTGACCTACATTAGGAGGCGTGTATGCTGCTCAGTCTCCTGGGTGCACAGCAAGCTTGAAGTGGCTGCTGTGGGGTTGCTGCTGAGACAGGTGCAGTAGTAGAGCAGTGTCTGGCTTGGGAGTCTTCCAGTGGGAAGAGAGCGAGGAAGTTCTTCATTTACTCAAGCCTGATTTACGTAGAAATGCCCCTTTGATGCCCATAAACACGGGTTCTCCTCTAGCCCTCTGCCGCCTTGGGCTGAGGATCTGAGATGGACGGGTAGGTGTTAGAAGATCTGCATCCGGGTGGATCCTGGCGCCAGACTTTCCGGGTCGGTGTGAGAGCCCAGTGTCTTCGATCGGTTCCAGGCTTGGAAACCTGAGTGTGGATCCTGTGCTGGGACACCTCTGCGTTTACGGCCTCCTCAGTGAGGCTTGTGGATTCAGGGGAACTCTAGCACTCTTGAGTTCAGGGTGTTTCCAACAGTGCATTGACACCTGACCTCCTCATGGGCATATATGACATAGGTACAGCAGCAAAGCTCAAATCTGGCTTAAGTGAACTGGTGGGCCTGCTTCTGAGCCCACCGTTCATCATTCCTATCTGGAAATTACAGGCTAGGTCACGCGAAATGGACTTTGCATGAATGCCCAAAGTACAAACCCCAAAATACTTGAGGTGCAACCCCTCACCCCCCATATCTTTTCCTTCTGCCTTAACTGTGGCTAAACACTTCCCTATATGGCTAACTTTGTAAGGCAAATGATTAGAAGTGGGTGGACTTGTGCTGCGCAATGCCCGGAGCATTGAGTGAATGTGGGGGATAGTGAGGGAGGGATTGATCTGCCATCGGTGTCCCTCTTCTTTGGTTGCCCAGTCATCCCGCTCTATCACAGGTGAGTTTGTGTGGCTTGTAGCCATCCAGGAGGTCTAGGTGGAGCCGCAGGAGATTCTCCGCCATTGGATCTTTCATATATTCACATGCCTGAATCATTCCCCTTCATCAGGCTGGGAATCGGTACCTTTAAATATCAGTAAACTGCGCTACGCCGGCCATAGACCTCGACAACGGTGTTTATTTAGTAGCCCGTTAACCACATTTGAAACAACCCAAACTTCAGCCAATGAGGTGGAGGTGCTGAGCTCTCCTGCGCTCCCTAGAGGCCCCCATAGCTAAGATTCCATAGTGCAAGTGTGAGGAGTACATGGGATAGGAGTGAGTGTCGACCCGAGAGGAGGGATTGTCACATGTGGATATATGAAAGATGTCGACGGTGGAATGCTGGAGCTACAGATCACAAATTTATGTTCTGACTTTGGATGTTTCATATATTCACATGTTTGAATCAGAATAAAAAGCAGCACATAGCATTCGGAATAATGCAGGAAAAAGGTTCACCTTTACCGAAAAAGGTGGCAGAGAACTGCCTGCCCCACAGCTGGATCGGCTGCTGTGTTCACATGCATGTCGCAGTGCGTGGCGAACATATGGCTGCTCTTGTACACGCACTCTTGCATGAAGTGCAGTAGTTGTTCCTATGCTGATGGAACACATCTTCACTCTACCCAGGAGGGGACGCTTTGCTTTGCTGTGCAGAAGGCGATACAGGCTGACCGCCAACGTGCCACGCCCTGTTTGGACAATGGCCGACCTCTTCCTGGATGGCCAAGAGGCACAAACTGTTGGTCTGTTATGCGTAAGTCATGTCCATGTAAAATCGAATGCACCTGAGTGCAGCCAGCGAAAGTAAAGGTTTCTCTACTGATGTTGTCGGATTAGGGAAAAAGGAAAGATGGAAAACTAGTTAATTTAAATGGAAGTCTACAGGGAATCTAGGCATGAAATTGATTAAGATTGGATTTGGGATTTCCAGAGTGTGATCAATCAATCGATCAAGACATTTGTTAAGCGTGCTACATACCGGTGAGGGTCTCAAGGCGCTGGGGGGAGCGGGGGAGGGAGGGATGGTGCTGCTACTGATTGATGATTGAAGAGCCAAGTTTTGAGAAGACGTCTGAAGGCCAGGAGATCTTGGGTCTGCCGTAGGTTGGCGGGTAGGGTGTTCCAGGTCTGGGGTGTCCCATCACTGCTACCAGAAGTAACACACTGAGGGAGCAAGAGTCGCAGTGGATTAGAGCTGCTTTCAGAAGAGCCATAGAGTTGCTTTGTTGGAGGACTTTGTCTCTGGTGAATCGAAGAAAAGGTTCTTATGGCAAATGCCTGCAAAGCACCTACGGTCCTTACCAATGTGAGGGTAAGCAAGAGCACGGTTTCCACAAGATGTGCCTCAGGTGTGTTCTATCAATAGTTTCACATGGAGGCAGCGTGAGTTGGGTCAGTCCAGTGCTCGGCTCCATCCCACTGGTGGGAGCCGGACAGGCTGGAAAGTTCTAAGAAGTCCTTTTAATAAATTGTTTTTGTGATTCTTTGTGAAAGCAAGGAGGAGGAAGTGCCTTCTGATTTGCTGAATCTTGAGATTAACCTAAGCTGGACTCCAACTGCAGAACATTTAAGACCACTCATGGTGAGGCCCAGCAAGTGTTGAAGAACTTGATGGAGCTGAATGGTGACTGGACAAGGCCGCCGCCTTTACACCAGGCGCAGAAACGCTTCCATCTGGCATTGTAAGTCTCCGTGGGAGCTGGTGCCGGCTCCCTAGCTCGTGGTTGGGCTGGGTGTTGTGGTCACCTCTCTACGTCCTTAGGTTTTCCATCGCTATCTAAGATGGCTGCCCTGATGCTAGCACTCGCTTGCCTCTTCATGGCCTTTTAAAACCTCCCTCAAAGATGCGAGTGTCTTCTCCGGCCTCAACTTCTCTTTCTGCAATCTTTTGGCCTCTTTCCTTCTGCTTCTCCTTGGCTTCCCTACACTGCTTTGTTCCAAGACTGGATTGATGTGCACCAGGACTATAAGGACATGAGTTTTGTAGTAAATTCCTAATGCTGACCCTTCCTGCAGCTTCTTTTTTGGGAGAACGCTAGCCGGGTTGGGCTTCAGAACCCCTAACTAATGGTCCCTCCGGGAGGTTAGTTCCTGTGGATGATCCGCTTCTGCGGTGGAGTGGGTCGGCACACAGTGTGCCTTTGGGCGCTGCGCAGAGCAGTTGTTTGTCGCTGGTCGCAGATGCTTTTACCCCGGGGTGGTGGTTCACATCTGCTCCAGGTCTTTGGCATCCGGTAATACCTGGGCGGCCAGGTGAAGTTATTGGGTTGTATCAGTCCATTTATCAGCGGGTTTACATCATGCAAGTCAAGCTGGTCCCCTTGATGGTGCTGTAGAGGATGCTTTATGTAGCAGGATAGTCCTCACCGGCCCCTTCACGGACAAACCTTGTGCTCTGAGTCACACTCAGCTGGTCTGGGTGCAGGGATACGTTGATGTCAGTAGGGAGTTACACAGGCCCCAGCCCAAGTGTGTGCAGGGAGGTGGCTTCATAGCACACTGAGCACTATGCCAACTCCCTCAAAGTGACCGATGTTTGATGGTGTGCACAAAAAGTGTAATACATTCACTCACCCTGAAGAAGGGCTTGGAGTTCCATGTACCGCCACCAGGTGACTTCTGGTTACGCGGATTTACGCGGATTTACATTACATGCCATCAGTTTAGCGTTGCCACCTGCCCTCCAGGACAGTATTTGTATTTCTGAATCTCCTCGCACATTTTCAGTTCTTTAATCTGGCTTTTAATCCGTTCCTGGGAACTGCAGCGAATCATGTAAAATGAGGATGTCCAGCATAGGTTCAGGAGGGCCGTATCCATGCCGGATTGATGGGATAGCCACATAAAACACATTTACATACCATGAATACGAATGAGCTTGCTGACCTGGTCGAGGTTTTCCCGGGACATGTTTAAAAGGCTACTTAAGTGTGTGGCACAATAAGTGCTGCACGCCCACCAGTAGCATTTAATTTGTAGGCCCTGGATACATGTTATACCACTTTACTAGGGACTTACAAGTACATTAAATGTGCCAATTCGGTGTAAGCCAATTTTATCATGTCAAAGGAGTTGTAGGTTTGCATTTGTGTGTCGGTGAGGAAGGAATGGATGCTTTGTTGCTGTTTTCGGAGTGAATGTGTCCCATGTTGGTATCTCTTAGTTGCTGCAGGGCTGCTTGTTTCAGTAGTTTGGGGTTCAGGAGTACATTTCACGTGGATAGCCTGAGAGGATCCAGTGTGGCGCTGATTGTGTTGCGGCACGGAGTGGCTTTGTTTACCTCATAAAGTGCTCACTTTGAAGAATTCTTAAATGATTCCTTTTGGGGATGTCTGATTTCGTTCATGTACTCACCTGGCTAGGCTGGACTCATCCGGGCTAGACATGACGCTATACTGCTCAGTTACATTGAGTTCACCCGGATAGACCTGGTGGTAGGCGTGCTTCGCTGTGTCTGGCTGTGATCTTCGTGGGGGCGGGTGGCTTTCTTCTAGATGTGTTGTGTTTGATGGTGACGGTAGGTTGGTTTCTGGTGTGGCAGCTGGGTGGCGAGTGACATTCCCTAGAGTGTTTGGATTTTGTTGGTATCAGTGTTAAATATCATTGGGTCGTGGTTTGTGGGGCTGGGGTTGGCAGCTTAGCCCTTGTCTGGCTGTATTGCACGAACTGTCCGAGTGTACACATCTTGTTTGGTGTGTTCCATTGATTGGCTAGCTGCACAGATAGTTTACTTTCTTTTAGAGGGAGTGATGTGTTTTCTAGATTTCTCTAGAATTTAGAGCTCGGTTTTCTAGACTTCTGTCACTAAGGCCTCGGTGGATGTGCCAACCTAAGACAGAGAAGCAGGTGGACTGCAACCAACCTTCAACCCACTGAGCAATGTTTGAGGGAGATGAGTTTCAGACAGCGATCCAACCCAGAAGACATCACAGGGTTTGTTAGTGGGTCCCCAAACCCTCTTTTATTAAGGAGGAAAACACGCAAGAACACGAGGAAATGAGGGATATATTTTAAGGATTTATCTTAAAATCAGACTTGTTTCCCAGTGCGCAAAATATGACTTATAAGCACAATAAAACCAAAGAGATTGGTAGCAACAATGTTTGCTAACAGAATGAATAACAAGAAAAACTTTCTGTAGACTTTTTAGATCACTCCTTCCCTCAATCTGCCACTTCTAAGCACTAATAAGCTAATTCTATCACAGCAGAAAATAACCAACTTTGAGTTTCAAAGCTGTTTCACACCCGCATACCTCTGGCCAATAAGGCACGTGTTCAGTATAATAGCAGGTCCTGCAGTTCTCATCCAGCCCAGCTGCTTGCTCCTTATCCCCCGGGTAGCCTTTAATTCGAATCAGTGATAGGATTCTGTTTGACCTGTCCCGTTGTCATCTGGCTTAAAGATTACTCACGTCTTGTGCTCACCTTTTGTAACCGTATTTCTTTATTGTTAAAACGCTCAGAATAAACAATTAGCAGAGAGTGACCCGATGCCCTGTTACTTGTTTTCATTCTGCAGTCTTCTTTTCAATATTAATAATAAACGAAAAAGTACTTCTACGTTTTCTAGGAACTCTTCAGAAATCAATTACAATTGATGAAAAACAGAACAGTCAGCTTTGAGATAAAATACTGCAAATATGTTCAAGCAACCTTGATTACCACATTGTTTAAATAAATTACATAAACTAACTGTGCAGGCTCTGCTGATCACGTGTTCACTTTGATTGATTAGCATTACACATCTGTTATTCAGCGCCTTGAGACCCTAGCTTGGGTGATATGTGCGCTTTACAAATACACGTTATGTTATGTTAGCAATGAAGGAAGGGAGTTAGCAACTAGAAGAGTTCCTAGAGGAGGGAAGTCATAATAATCATGAAAGGGGGGGGGGGTTGAATTGGGAAGTTGAACCATGCTATCTCTTCGAGTGCCTAGAGGCACACAATCTATGCAGTGTGCACTACACCAGCTGGTTTTGTTTGGGTGTGGTGATTCTGTGATGGAGACTGCTGGTGATGGGACGGTAGTCGGTTCAGTTTTCAGCTGAGATACAATACTGAGCACGATCAGGTTTGGATGTAGTGCCATGAAGCTCCAAAGCTTAGTTGCAGCTGTGCCTCACACCCCCCGCACGTTTTCCCTTTAAATCTCCTCATTCTTTTCCTCCTGATTTTCTATGATACCAGCAAATGCCAGCTGTGAATTCCTAAAGTGGAAGGCTGCCTGGTTGGTGGCTTTTTATAAGGGCGGACTCTTCATGTATCCCTGGCAGACTGGGCCTGTTCATTCGTGCACCTTCGTGTTAGAATTAAGCCTGGGCGGAGTTTGCAGAGTTCTACTCTGCGGAACGTCGCGAATTGCCAGAAAAACTCCGCCATGCTCCGCAGAGTTCCGCCAGCAGCAGAGTCTGTTAAGTTGCGTGCTCGCATTGATTTTTTAGAGCCAGTAGTTTGTCTTACTCTTTAAAGTCAGCGCAAACAGCACTACGCATCGTGCCAGAGGATGCTGATGCTGTCTGCCGGCTCGAGTAGAGGTTCTACTCGAGCTGCAGCTTTCTCAACGCAAATGGCAGATTTCTCAATGCGAACGGACACGAGCTACCGCCTCTGCCTGCGATGAGAAATCTCGCCGGAAGGAAGTCGAGTATGTGATTTTTTTTCTCGCTAGCGCTTGCCAACTTACCGATGGCGAGCCGCTTGAGAGAAAAAACTCTGCTCCGCGTCACTTCACGGAGTTTTTCGTAACTTCATGCAGAGTGGGCAAAACTCAGCGGACTCCGCTAGTGAAGGCCACCTCTAGTTAGAATCTATGGAGTGAATGAATTAATGAATGAATGAATACGCACTTGTATTGCGCATGGCTACCCAAGGGCATCCCAGCGCTTTGGTGTGACGCCTCACTCAGCAAGCACATCTCAGGAGAAAAGGAAAGTTTTCAGCTGTTTCCTGAAACTGAAGTAATTAGGTTCCAAGCGAATATGCTCAGGAATCCGGTTCCATAGTTTGGCCGCATTGTATGAAAACCGCTGACTTACTGTTCTAACTCGCTTAATCATAGGCACTACGAGTAAGCGTTTGTGCTTAGATCTCAGCAACCTTTTAGGATGATAGAGTTGAACCATCGCCTGGATCAGAGGGGAACCTTTTCCAGAGATAGCTTTGTGAACGATGCACATCGCCTTAAAACTGATTCTGGCCTGAATGGGAAGCCAATGAGACCTATACGGGCTGGTCTGGCCGAACTGCATTATGGGATGTTAAATAGTAGGCGGGCAGCACAGTTCAGAACAATTTGTAGTCTGTTGGTAGTTCCCTGGGGAGCACCAAGGTACACTGCGTTTGCATAGTCCAGTCGCGAGAGTATCAGCGCCTGGACCAGCACCCGTTTGGCGTCAAAATGACGAAGAGGGAGGATCTTCCTTATCATCCTTATTAGTCCATAGCAACTAGCTGCGACATTATGAGCCTGTTCTTTTAGATCAAGCTTACAATCGAGCCAGATCCCAGACTCTTGATGTTATTTTTTGGGGCAGGTGGAGGGCCCAGACAACTAGGACATGAAGAGTCAATGCTGACAGGGACAGTATGCCCAAGAAGCATTAGTTCTGTTTTAGCTCCTTTTAGCTTCAAGAATGACTCATCCATCCATTCAGAGATCTTCCCCAGGCATGAAATAGGACCAGGCTCTGCAGAAAAAGGAGGGACCCCCTCTGGAAGAGCAATAGAAGGTCAGGGAGAAGAGGGGAATTACAAAACCATCACAACAGACAATCTCCCTCTGATCTACAGTTATTTTACATCACTATTATTTCCCTTTTCAAATAGAGGACATCCAAAAACTATTCAGAACACAAGAACATTTATAAAAATATCTTTTTAATTTCTTTTATCAAAAATATTTTTTGTAGTCTTATTCTCTTTTTTTAAAACATATATGAATTATTTTTCTCTTTTTTACAATTCTAAACCATACATAGATTATTCAAAATCAGGATGTATATAGACAAAAAAATCAAATAACATAATGTACACAACACATGTTATCCCCGAGAAGGGCGACACGCAACAAACTCACACAACCACTTTCATACCATACACCCACTTTCCCCAAACTCGCACTCAATCAATCTGGGTGGATCTGCTACAGAGTGACATAGTAGTTTCCATAGACTACATCCAACAACTGCACAAGGCAGGATCTTGGTCAGGCTCTAGTCAAAGACCAGGCTCTGACTTATCCTTCTGACTAAGGGAGGCCACTAGCTGTGTGTCGCCGGTGTAAGTGACGATTTGGATCCCCCAAGGATATACCAATTCAGCTAATAACTCATGTAAATATTAAACATGGTGGGACTTAGTGATGATCTTTGGGGGACTCCACACTGCAGAGAGATACGCTCTGATGCAGCTTCGCCTTCATAGACTCAGAAGCAGCGGTTGTCAAGAAAGGACTGAAACCATTGCAGTGCAGTTCCTGGTACACCGACCTCCCTAAGTCTCTGAATCATAAGTTGATGGTTGACAGTGTCGAAGGCTGTGCTGAGATCCAACAATATCAGAGCAGCGCAGCCTCCGTCATCCACGCTCTTCCTGGTCTCTTCTATTACTACTATAAGGGCAGTCTCAGTGCCCTGTTGGCATCTAAAGCCTGTCTGAGAAGGGTGCAGACACTTATTGTCTTCCAAAAAGGAAGACAGAACCGAATGAACATGTTTTTCGGCCAATTTACTAATTCCAGACAGCAAGGAGCTGGGACGATAGTTGGCCAAGTCCTCAGGGTCAAGATTCACCTTTTTAGGGCTCGGCCTCCGCCCACTGAAAGTGGGAGGAGTTTCGAGATCCTAATGTTAAAGAAGAGAAAAAAAAAGTATCTCCTAGGGCTTTGGCGAGAGAAATTCCACACATTCTTTAGTGTGTTATGTCATCTGGCCAGTGATTCGTCTTCGTTGTGGTGTCGTTTTAATAGCCTTGAAGTGATAGGCTAAATGTCTTTTTCGTCGGGCATGTGTAGCATTTTTCGTTCGTGTGCGCGCAAAGAAGTACATTAATTATAATTAGGAGCTGTCAGGGTGCCTCCATAAGTGAATCCAGATGGCCGGGCGCGTTCACCATTCAGCAGCGGTCAGCGCGCAGCTGCTCCATGCCAGGCCGGGAAAGGGCTTCATTAGTTCAAGAACAAGAGTCTGACGTTCTGTCATGGGCTGTTCTTTTAATCTCAGTTTCATTTTTTTTCTGGAATGGTCCGTGGCCGGTGTGAATGGAATTGTTCTCTCGAGTTTATTATGTGTTTCTTTGCAGCAGCTTTTGTTTTCGGAGCTGAGGTAATGAATAGCAAGCTGGCAGGCAGCGCCTTTTAGAACTGTTTGCTTTCTGTTTGAGACTCCTGACAATGTTTTACAAAATCTTTTTTCTAAAAGCAAGCATCTATCGGAAGTGGGAGATAGGAACCTTTTGACTGGTTTCATATAGTTCAGAGATTCACTTTCATTCCTCTTTAAATATCACTCTTTAGGTGTTCAAGGTTTGTGTATTTTTTTTTTACATATCTTAAGACAATCTAAAAGTATTTTTTCAAGATGAAATGCCAAAGCAGCACAATGCAGAGCAATGACATACTACAAGTGGCATACTATAATATTTTTTTAATAAGGGGCAAGACGTTGAAAGCCTAATAGCATTCTCAAAGTTTATGTGTAGTGTTCATAAAAGCAGCAAATCTGGGATAAGCTGGGGGGAACTGTCTTTCGCTCTAAAGGCTGTCTGTCAACAGGTTTCCGCTTTCAGAAGTCTAACTGGAATTCTTCAGGACTGTTTATATGGAGTAGTTGCACTATTCTAGCAGACAGTAAAGCATCTGATTACAGTGGTCTTGGGGGCAGAAAACATGACCGCCTTGCTCCTGTCACACTCACATACGTGTATATGACAATTGTGAGAGTGCAGATTGAGAGTTGAGAGTGCAGTTTGAGAGTGCAGATTGAGAGTGCAGTTTGAGAGTGCAGTTTGAGAGTGCAGTTTGAGAGTGCAGTTTGAGAGTGCAGTTTGAGAGTGCAGTATGAGAGTGCAGTATGAGAGTGCAGATTGAGAGTGGTGTTTGAGAGTGCAGAGTGGAGATTGAGAGTTGAGAGTGCAGTTTGAGAGTGCAGTTTGAGAGTGCAGAGTGGCGGTGCAGAGTGCAGAGTGGCGGTGCAGAGTGGCCGTGCAGAGTGCGGAGTGGCAGTGCAGAGTGCAGAGTGGCGGTGCAGAGTGGGGGTGCAGAGTGGGGGTGCAGAGTGGGGGTGCAGAGTGGGGGTGCAGAGTGGGGGTGCAGAGTGGGGGTGCAGAGTGGCGGTGCAGAGTGGCGGTGCGGCGGTGCAGAGTGGCGGTGCAGAGTGGCGGTGCAGAGTGCAGAGTGGCGGTGCAGAGTGGCGGTGCAGAGTGGCGGTGCAGAGTGGCGGCGCAGAGTGGCGGCGCAGAGTGGCGGCGCAGAGTGGCGGCGCAGAGTGGCGGTGCAGAGTGCAGAGTGGCGGTGCAGAGTGGCGGTGCAGAGTGGCGGTGCAGCGTGGCGGTGCAGCGTGGCGGTGCAGAGTGGCGGTGCAGAGTGGCGGTGCGGCGGTGCAGAGTGGCGGTGCAGAGTGGCGGTGCAGAGTGGCGGTGCAGAGTGCAGAGTGGCGGTGCAGAGTGGCGGTGCAGAGTGCAGAGTGGCGGTGCAGAGTGGCGGTGCAGAGTGCAGAGTGGCGGTGCAGAGTGGCGGTGCAGAGTGCAGAGTGGCGGTGCAGAGTGGCGGTGCAGAGTGGCGGTGCAGAGTGGCGGTGCAGAGTGGCGGTGCAGAGTGCAGAGTGGCGGTGCAGAGTGGCGGTGCAGAGTGGCGGTGCAGAGTGGCGGTGCAGAGTGGCGGTGAAGAGTGGCGGTGCAGATTGGCGGTGCAGATTGGCGGTGCAGAGTGGCGGTGCAGAGTGGCGGTGCAGAGTGGCGGTGCAGAGTGCAGAGTGGCGGTGCAGAGTGGCGGTGCAGAGTGCAGAGTGGGGGTGCAGAGTGGGGGTGCAGAGTGGGGGTGCAGAGTGGGGGTGCAGAGTGGCGGTGCAGAGTGGCGGTGCAGAGTGGCGGTGCAGAGTGGCGGTGCGGCGGTGCAGAGTGGCGGTGCAGAGTGCACAGTGGCGGTGCAGAGTGCACAGTGGCGGTGCAGAGTGGCGGTGCAGAGTGGCGGTGCAGAGTGGCGGTGCAGAGTGGCGGTGCAGAGTGCAGAGTGGCGGTGCAGAGTGGCGGTGCAGAGTGGCGGTGCAGAGTGGCGGTGCAAAGTGGCGGTGCAGAGTGGTGGTGCAGAGTGCAGAGTGGCGGTGCAGAGTGGCGGTGCAGAGTGGCGGTGCAGAGTGGCGGTGCAGAGTGGCGGTGCAGAGTGGCGGTGCAGAGTGCAGAGTGGCGGTGCAGAGTGGCGGTGCAGAGTGGCGGTGCGGCGGTGCAGAGTGGCGGTGCAGAGTGGCGGTGCAGAGTGCAGAGTGGCGGTGCAGAGTGGCGGTGCAGAGTGCAGAGTGGCGGTGCAGAGTGGCGGTGCAGAGTGGCGGTGCGGCGGTGCAGAGTGGCGGTGCAGAGTGGCGGTGCAGAGTGGCGGTGCAGAGTGGCGGTGCAGAGTGGCGGTGCAGCGGTGCAGAGTGGCGGTGCAGAGTGGCGGTGCAGAGTGGCGGTGCAGAGTGGCGTTGCGGCGGTGCAGAGTGGCGGTGCAGAGTGGCGGTGCAGAGTGGCGGTGCAGAGTGGCGTTGCGGCGGTGCAGAGTGGCGGTGCAGAGTGGCGGTGCAGAGTGGCGGTGCAGAGTGGCGGTGCAGAGTGGCGGTGCAGAGTGGCGGTGCGGCGGTGCAGAGTGCAGAGTGGCGGTGCGGCGGTGCAGAGTGCAGAGTGGCGGTGCAGAGTGGCGGTGCAGAGTGGCGGTGCAGAGTGGCGGTGCAGAGTGGCGGTGCAGAGTGGCGGTGAGTGCAGAGTGGCGGTGAGTGCAGAGTGACAGTGAGTGCAGAGTGACAGTGAGTGCAGAGTGACAGTGAGTGCAGAGTGACAGTGAGTGCAGAGTGACAGTGAGTGCAGAGTGACAGTGAGTGCAGAGTGACAGTGAGTGCAGAGTGACAGTGAGTGCAGAGTGACAGCAGAGTGACAGTGAGTGCAGAGTGACAGCAGAGTGACAGTGAGTGCAGAGTGACAGCAGAGTGCAGAGTGACAGCAGAGTGCAGAGTGACTGTAGAGTGCAGAGTGCAGAGTGACTGTAGAGTGCAGAGTGACAGCAGAGTGACAGTGAGTGCAGAGTGACAGCAGAGTGACAGTGAGTGCAGAGTGACAGCAGAGTGCAGAGTGACTGTAGAGTGCAGAGTGCAGAGTGACTGTAGAGTGCAGAGTGACTGTAGAGTGCAGAGTGCAGAGTGACTGTAGAGTGCAGAGTGACTGTAGAGTGCAGAGTGACTGTAGAGTGCAGAGTGCAGAGTGACTGTAGAGTGCAGAGTGCAGAGTGACTGTAGAGTGCAGAGTGACTGTAGAGTGCAGAGTGACTGTAGAGTGCAGAGTGACTGTAGAGTGCAGAGTGACTGTAGAGTGCAGAGTGACTGTAGAGTGCAGAGTGACTGTAGAGTGCAGAGTGACTGTAGAGTGCAGAGTGACTGTAGAGTGCAGAGTGACTGTAGAGTGCAGAGTGACTGTAGAGTGCAGAGTGACTGTAGAGTGCAGAGTGACTGTAGAGTGCAGAGTGACTGTAGAGTGCAGAGTGACTGTAGAGTGCAGAGTGACTGTAGAGTGCAGAGTGACTGTAGAGTGCAGAGTGACTGTAGAGTGCAGAGTGACTGTAGAGTGCAGAGTGACTGTAGAGTGCAGAGTGACAGCAGAGTGACAGTGAGTGCAGAGTGACAGTGAGTGCAGAGTGACAGTGAGTGCAGAGTGACAGTGAGTGCAGAGTGACAGTGAGTGCAGAGTGACTGCAGAGACAGTGTGTCAGGGTGCACATTGTGTGAGTGTGCAGAATGAGTGTGCAGGGTAAACAGTGTGTGACTATGCAGGGTGACATTGGGAGTGTGCGGGTGAGCAGTGTGTGAATGTTACGGGGCAGTGTGTGAGTGTGCAGAAAACACCACACACACATACACCACACACACATAACGCACACACAAACCACACACCTCAGTCTCTCAACACCACACACTTGTCACCACTCAACACAACACACTCACCACCACACTCACTCCCCAGGCTGACCCCCACAGACTCACCACCACACACTCACCAGCACACAGAAAACAACACACACAACAACACACCCCCAGCCGTCAATGAATGCTTTCACCATGCACAAACACCAACAACCATCATCCATCTGTGCACGCTTTTACCAAGCACACACCCACCAGCCGTCAGTGCACCCTTCCACCAGGCACACACACCTCCAGCCGGCAGTGCACTTTTCCACCAAGCAATCGCAGTATGGTACACTTTACTTTTAAACATATTCATATAAAGCACAGCATGCCACCATTGGTAAAATTACAATTCAACAAACATACTTGCACTACACACCACATGCACACACTTCATAACACATGGCAAAAAGACATTGGCATTTACAATGCCATTAGCTCAAACTCAAATAAATCCGAGCCCGATTGCATTTCTAATGCTTGTTTAAGAGTGCCGTGAGCCTCGCCTGTTTCCAGAGAGGGGGCACCACTCCACTAAGGAGGGAGGAATCTATCACATCCCGTATAACTGGAGAGACTATTTCAGGAATTAGATTTAGAATGGACGGAGGGGCAGGGTCCGTGGGCGAGCCCGATTTCAGTTGTCTAAGGAGTTCGTGCATGGATAATACGGAAAATTAGCTGTTTCAAAATGGAGCTGTCATTAGTGGGGTTAGAATGTGAGAAGGTCTTTTAAATGTTTTGTACTTTAGACGAAAAATATTCTGCGATTTCCTCAGACCGCAGCTGAGGATTATCGAGGGCGAAAATAGGGCTAGGAAGTGTGAGAAGAGATGTTGTTATTTTAATACCTCGATTGAACAGTCTTAAGTTCTTTATTGTACAGTTTAATTGCCTCTCTGTATTTAATGTTTATATCCGCAGCATAGTCCATTCTCCATTTCCTTTCCAATTTTTTGCACAATTGTTTGAGTTCCCTCAGATTCTGGGAATATCAAGCTTTTTTGTTATTTCCCACTTTCCTGGGGAGCACCGTGTCTAGTCCGCATTCAAGCCAATTGTTATAGTTATTATTGGCAATGATAGGATTGGCCTGGGGTAAGGGGATTGAGTTATTTAACTCCGTAATCCACTTTCCTACCGGTAATTTAGACCAGATACGACTATATTTTCTAATTTTTACAGATGGCAACAGGGGGTCGAATGGCGCCCATGTCATTGAAAGTAAAAAATGATTTGACCACGGGATCATGTTTGGGTCGGCCACCGTAATGTTCTGTACATTAGTGAAAATAGGATCAAACAGATGGCCATGGCCATGGATGGGGCCAGTCACTGTTTGTTTGAATTAAAACGTATAGCGCGCAGCTGAAACCTATCTTTCACCGTGTGAGCAAACAAGCATGTGTGCCCGCTGAGTTCGTCTAATGCATGCTGACCTTGCGAGGTGGGGATGTGGCAAATTGTATTTCCCAATAGGGTCCTCCCTATGTGCTTGAGACCCACCTTGCATTCACTGAGCCGTGGCCCGCCACCTGATTGGCTTAATTAGTTATTTACTAAATGTCTGGCTTGAGGGCTCAAATACACATCCGCTGTTGCAGGGGAAAATGCCTGGTAACTCTCCCCTTGTTTGTTTGGAAATTCGAAGGAGTACTCTGCTCCATAATCGAGACCACATCTCCTGGGCCTGGCAGCCCTTTGCATGCAGACTTGAGCTAGAAGCAATGTGCTGTACCCCTTGAACCCCATCCTGTGCCTGCCAGCCCTGTGCCCGGCAGCTTTGTGCCCGCAGACTTGAACTGGAAGCAAAGGGCTGTACCCTTTGAGCCCCATCCTGTGCCTGGCAGCCCTTTGCGTGCAGACTTGAGCTAGAAGCAAAGGGCTGTACCCTTTGAACCCCATCCTGTGCCCGCAGACTTGAGCTAGAAGTGAAGCTCTCTCCTCTTTGGACTTGTCACTGTGCAGATTAGGGTAGTGCCCTCTGCAGGATGGCCCTGTGACTACTGCAGTGCAGCCCTGCGGCCCCCGTTGTGGTGCAGCCCTGCGGCCCCCGCTGTGGTGCAGCCCTGCGGCCCCCGCTGTGGTGCAGCCCTGTGGCACCCGCTGTGGTGCAGCCCTCTGGCCCCTGCTGTGGTGCAGCCTTATGACCCCGTTGTGGTGCAGCCCTGCGGCCCACGCTGTGGTACATCCCTATGACCCCGCTGGGGTGCAGCCCTGCGGTCCCATCTGTGGTGCAGCTCTGCGGCCCCCGCTGTGGTGCAGCCCTGCGCCCCCCGCTGTGGTGCAGCCCTGCGCCCCCCGCTGTGGTGCACCCTGCGCCCCCCGCTGTGGTGCAGCCCTGCAGCCCCCGCTGTGGTGCAGCCCTGCGGCCCACGCTGTGGCCCTGTGACTACTGCAGTGCAGCCCTGCGGCCCCCGTTGTGGTGCAGCCCTGCGGCCCCCGCTGTGGTGCAGCCCTGCAGCCCCCGCTGTGGTGCAGCCCTGCGGCCCACGCTGTGGTGCAGCCCTGTGGCCCTCGCTGTGGTACAGCCCTATGGACCCCGCTGTGGTGCAGCCCTGTGGCCCCCGCTGTGGTGCAGCCCTGTGGCCCCCACTGTGGTGCAGCCCTGTGGCCCCCGCTGTGGTGCAGCCCTGTGGCCCCCGCTGAGGTGCAGCCCTGTGACCCTGCTGTGGTGCAGCCCTGTGGCCCCCGCTGTGGTGCAGCCCTCTGGCCCCTTCTGTGGTGCCGCCTTATGACCCCGCTGTGTTGCAGCCCTGCGGCCCACGCTGTGGTACATCCCTATGACCCCGCTGTGGTGCAGCCCTGCTGTCCCCGCTGTGGTGCAGCCCTGCGGTCCCCGCTGTGGTGCAGCCCTGCGGTCCCCGCTGTGGTGCAGCCCTGTGGCCCCCGCTGTGGTGCAGCCCTGTGACCCTGCTGTGGTGCAGCCCTGTGGCCCCCGCTGTGGTGCAGCCCTCTGGCCCCTTCTGTGGTGCCGCCTTATGACCCCGCTTTGTTGCAGCCCTGCGGCCCACGCTGTGGTACATCCCTATGACCCCGCTGTGGTGCAGCCCTGCTGTCCCTGCTGTGCTGCAGCCCTGCGGTCCCCGCTGTGGTGCAGCCCTGCGGTCCCCGCTGTGGTGCAGCCCTGAGGCCCCTGCTGTGGTGCAGCCCTGCGGCCCCCGCTGTGGTGCAACCCTGCGGCCCCCGCTGTGGTACAACCCTGTGGCCCCCGCTGTGGTGCAGCCCTCTGGCCCCTGCTGTGGTGCAGCCCTCTGGCCCCTGCTGTGGTGCAGCCTTATGACACCGCTGTGGTGCAGCCCTGCGGCCCCTGCTGTGGTGCAGCCCTGCGGCCCCCGCTGTGGTGCAGCCCTGCGGCCCCCGCTGTGGTGCAGCCCCACGGCCCCCGCTGTGGTGCAGCCCTGCGGCCCCCGCTGTTGTGCAGCCCTGCGGCCCCGCTGTGGTGCAGCCCTGCGGCCCCCGCTGTGGTGCAACCCTGTGGCCCCTGCTGTGGTGCAACCCTGTGGCCCCCGCTGTGGTGCAGCCCTGTACCCTGCTGGGGTGCAGCCCTGTGGCCCCCGCTGTGGTGCAGCCCTGTGCCCTGCTGGGGTGCAGCCCTGCGGCCCCCGCTGTAGTGCAGCCCTGTGGCCCCCGCTGTGGTGCAGCCCTGTGGCCCCGCTGTGGTGCAGCCCTCTGGCCCCTGCTGTGGTGCAGCCCTGCGGCCCCCGCTGTGGTGCAGCCCTGCGGCCCCCGCTGTGGTGCAGCCCTGCGGCCCCCGCTGTGGTGCAGCCCTGTGGCCCCCGCTGTGGTGCAGCTCTGTGGCCCCCGCTGTGGTGCAGCCCTACGGTCCCTGCTGGGGTGCAGCCCTGTGGCCCCCGCTGTTGTGCAGCCCTGCGGCCCCCGCTGTTGTGCAGCCCTGCGGCCCCCGCTGTGGTGCAACCCTGTGGCCCCTGCTGTGGTGCAACCCTGTGGCCCCCGCTGTGGTGCAGCCCTGTGCCCTGCTGTAGTGCAGCCCTGCGGCCCCCGCTGTGGTGCAGCCCTGTGCCCTGCTGGGGTGCAGCCCTGTGGCCCCGCTGTGGTGCAGCCCTCTGGCCCCTGCTGTGGTGCAGCCTTATGACCCCGCTTTGGTGCAGCCTTGCGGCCCCCGCTGTGGTGCAGCCCTGCGGCCCCCGCTGTGGTGCAGCCCTGCGACCCCCGCTGTGGTGCAACCCTGTGGCCCCTGCTGTGGTGCAACCCTGTGGCCCCTGCTGTGGTGCAACCCTGTGGCCCCCGCTGTGGTGCAGCCCTGTGCCCTGCTGGGGTACAGCCCTGTGTCTTCGTGTAATAACTAGACATTAATAGCTGTCCTCCTTACACACTCTTGCGATGGCCGCCGTCTGCTGGCGTCACAGAAGGGCAGTCGCGCCCCCCCCCCCGCAAGACCCTGCTGTACCCTGCTGGACCCCAGCTTCTCATGCCAGCCCCAATCTGTCTGTGCAGGTTTTCCACCTAGGCTCAGGACGGTGCGCATGCGTGCACGTGCGTGTCGCTGTGTGTGGCTTCGGTTACTGTTACAAACAAAACGTGTTTGCAATATTCATGAGCCCCCTCTTTGGTTACCTCCAAGTGCACAGTCAGCGCCGGCTCCTTTTTGGCTGATCAGTTTTTTGTACAAAATGGATTAAGGCTTGAGACAAACTGCTGGCACAGATGAGGTGTGCTGATTGGCAATGATACCCGAGCCAGCTGCCTGGTGTGTGCTGGCACATGAGGCTGTCTGACGTCACTGACCTCTGCACCCACTCCTGGCCCTGTGAGTGCTAAAAGACACAAGATGATGGACGGAATGTTGCACATTGGCAAAACATTCACCCCCAGTCACAGATCTGGGTTTAATCCATCGTTATTTTGCTCACCAAGCCACCCCAGTTCAGATATGGCCATATGCAAATCACTCTTGACCCTGTGCCACATGGGAACAGTCCAGCCCGAACTGCCAAGCGAGTGGGACGGGTATGCTCAGACGTGAGTCCCGTGCTCTCCATGCCACTGGAATTAAGCTGTCCAGGCTGATGAGGGCTGAAAGCCCGAAACCGGTCCTTGGATGCTTGTTTCCAGTCCATGGAGGACCTGGCTTGGCAGTACGGGCTGGACTGTTCCCATGGGGCACAGGGTCAAGACTGATTTGCATATGGCTGGGTTCAAACTGGAATGGCATGGTGAGCAAAGAAACGATGGATTTAGGCCCAGATCTCTGTACTGGGATGAATGTATGCATTCTGTCCATCACCTGTTGTTGTCACCCCAAGTGGGACGGGTATGCTCAGACGTGAGTCCCGTGCTCTCCATGCCACTGGAATGAAGCTATCCAGGCTGATGAGGGCTGAAAGCCCGAAACCGGTCCTTGGATACTTGTTTCCAGTCCAGGGAGGACCTGGCTTGGCAGTACGGGCTGGACTGTTCCCATGGGGCACAGGGTCAAGACTGATTTGCATATGGCTGGGTTCAAACTAGAATGGCATGGTGAGCAAAACAACAATGGATTTAGGCCCAGATCTCTGTACTGGGGTGAATGTATGACATTGTTCTGCATTCTGTCCATCACCTGTTGTTTTTGCCTGTGAGTGCTAAAAGGCCTGTCCCTCTGGGTAGGTGCACGTCTGGCTAGGTGTATCACACAGCTGGGCCACCTAAGTGCCACTAGAATAACAAAATAGGACAGGTGTCTCCCGCCTGGACAGGTTTCACCCACGTTTGGGCCACCTGAGTGCTGAGAGACCTGTCACTTCAATGAAAAATAGGTGTTCACCTGGACAGGTGTCCTCCACCTAGGGTCAGCTGAGTGCTGTTGCCAGGGCCGGACTGGGAACCCAAACCGGCCCTGACAAAGTGGTCGGCCGTTCCCCCGGGGGAAACCTTCCTGGTGGTTAAAGAACTCCTGAAAGTTCCAACGCCATCTGCCCCCACGGAGAACCTGGAGACCAAATGTAAGAATCTAGCAGAATACTTTCTTACGAAGATTGAAAAGATTCTTATTTCACTACCCCCGCCCAAGATAGGACCTGGGCCTTGGGAGGATGGGGAATCTCCCCAGACAATGCTGGAATCCTTTGGGCCCGTCACCAGGGATGAAGTCCTCAAAGCCTTATGCTCTATCAAGAGTGGCTCTCCCCGGGATGTTGCCCCTATGAGAATCCTTAAACTAGTGGCCCCCTCCATTGTGGAACCTATCACCAAAGTCATCAACGCTTCGTTAAGCACCGGCATTGTCCCACCTAATTGGAAGAGTGCTATAGTGAAAGCCCTTTTAAAAAAACCTTCTCTGGACCCGGCAGACATGGCCAACTATAGGCCCATTTCGCTCCTTCCAGGGCTGAGCAAAATCTCAGAAAAATTGGTTAACTCTAGGTTATCCAATTTTGTGGAGACCAATGGAGTGCTAAAAAGCTCCCAAACTGGCTTTCGCCCGGGCCAAGGCACCGACACCGCCTTGCTGGCAGTCATGGAGGAGGCACGCTGCATTCTTGACTCAGGGGGATCAGTGGCAGTGATCCTCCTGGACCTGAGTGCAGCATTTGACACTGTGAACCACCAAGTGTTACTCCAGAGACTATCAGATGCCGGAGTGAGAGGAACAGCGCTAAACTGGCTTAGGTCATTTCTTAGCGAAAGATCTTTTCAGGTATGGGAAGGGGGCGCACGATCGGCATCCACCCACCTCCATTGTGGTGTGCCTCAGGGCTCCTCCCTGAGTCCTACACTTTTCAACGTGTATATGGCCCCCTTGGAGGAAGTGGTGGCTCCATTCAACATCAAGATCGTGAGCTATGCCGATGACACCCAATTGGTGTTCGCCCTCTCCCAATCCTCGGAGAACTCCCAGACACTCCAAGCCTGCCTCTCACAGGTACACTCCTGGATGGGGGACTCAGCACTCAAATTGAACGGGTCCAAAATGGAGATCATGGTGATGGGACCAAAAAACCCCTCCTTCCCCAGCTCAGCCTGGCCCAGTTGCTTAGGGTGCCTTCCTGAACCCAAGGATGAGATCAAGAGCCTGGGCATCTGGATGGAACGAGATCTCTCCCTTAGAGCCCAGGCATCCAAACTGGCGGGTGTCTGTTTTGGTCTCCTTAGATCAGTACGTAAGATACTGCCTCTCATTCCTTTGCTATCAAGAAAGCTCTTGATACAGGGTCTAATTATGTCCAGGCTGGATTTTAACAATGCGATCTACCTTGGGGCCCCTGAGAGCACCTTGAACAGACTCCAACAAATTCAAAATGCGGCAGCTCGAACGCTCTACAACATCCCCATGTCCTGCTCCGCCAAACCAGCTTTGAGGGCACTACACTGGCTGCCAATACGGGAAAGGGTGAAATTTAAATCCCTATGCCTCGCACACAAAATCTTGCAAGGCAAAGGCCCCCCCGTTCTGCAGAAGATGGTGATCCCGTACAAAGCGAGCAGAACTTTACGTTCAGACCAGCAACACCTGACGGTCGTCCCCAGGGTAAAAAAGGCCCGATCGGGTGGTAGGAGATTCTCGGTCAACGTTTCCATTCTCTGGAACGCCCTACCCCTAGCTCTTCGCGCGGAACCATGCCTCCTGCGGTTCCGAAAACAACTTAAGACCCTCCTCTTCTGTTAATTTTTATTTTCCTCGTTTCTGCTATTCCGGATGTCGCTAGTTGGCAAAAGCGCAGGGATGCTCTAGGGTAACCGGGCGCTATACAAAACCGATTTAATAATAATAATAAGTTGGGGGTGCGACGGAGCATTTTTCGGGGCCGTTTTTCGGCCGATTTTGTTAAAGGTACGATTTTGCAGCTATGCTGCATAAACAGCCCTGTAACAAAATCGGTCCCGGTGCCCCCAGCGGCCAGTCCGGCCCTGGCTGTTACCTGTCCCTAGGGACAACGAGCAGCTCACCTCTAACATTCATCCAGAGTTTATGATTATGCATTCATAATCAGCCTCAAAAGAGGAGTCTCTTCAGATCTATTTATTTGCAGAACAGTTTGAATATTTAGCGTGTGGCTGGAAGTGTTTGATAGACCTCCCTGCACAGGCAGATGAAGAGACAGCACTCGCCTGTATCACCTGATCTAATGCACCGTCCCCGATGCTAGGCCTTGTGGGCTCAGAGAGGTCTGATCAAAAATCGTCCAGGGCACACTAAAAAAAGTGGCCCACATTTGCGGATTGCCTTCCAAAACAAAGCTTTGGCAAAGTTTTATGAAAGGAAGGAATGGGGGTCTCTGACAGAGGAATGTCTTCTTAACTTCACTTAGATTTAAAAAATGCATGGATTAGTTCACACTGGTGAACCACACCTGAATACAAGTGAGACCGCTTCTGTTCAGGCCCCCTGCTCCATCTGCATACATTAATGGGCCGGCCCAGCGAGAGAAAGGGAGTGACACCTCTTCCCCGTCAGTAAAACGGAGGTAACAGAGGCCCATCTGCCTCCAGAAAGGCCACACAGGCATCCACTGGGTTGCTGGCAGCATCTGAACAGCACAGACACCACCCAAATCGGCCCCCAGGCTGCCCAAAAAGAGGCCCTAAGCTGGAACTAGGATACCAGCCCCTCAGCCATTGCCTGAGAACCCACCTTACCAATCTCACCCTGTCCTGCACCAGAGCCGTGCAAGTGCCACGAGGAGGGAGGAGGCGCTGACCTGTAATGCCGTCACCACTGACCCATCCCTCATGCCTGGTCAGGTAGGATGCCGAGAGGCCTGACACTGAGAGTTATACGTCTGTCACTCTTGTTTCTCTGCACTTCATTCAATAGTGCAAAGATGTCTCAGTGGTTAGTGTGCCGGCAGCTGAGATCTGTCCGCAGCTCACAGACACAAGCCCAGTGTGATCCCCCAGAAGCCATCTCTTGAGCTGGTTAGTAATGCACCTGCTATTATAATAGGAGTCGGCGTGTGCTCCAGTACTAGGGGTATTGTTACTGTCACGCGAGGCTTGGGGCCTCCCACACAACAGCAGCCAGGCTCGTAAAGCAGCTCCTTCCAAGCAGGTGCCTCGAGTGAAAGGAGCAAAACCAAAGGGGATGATGGACGGAGTGTTGAACATTGCAAGCACTCTCCCCCAGTCAAGTGATCTGGGTTTAACCCATCATCATTCTTTAGCTCTCTCCGCCACCCCAGTTCAGACATGGCCATATGCAAATCAGTCTGACCCTGTGCCTCTTGGGAACAGTCCAGCCCGAACTTCCAAGCCATGTCTTCCCTGGACCGGAAACAAGCATCCTGGGGCCGGTTTCTGGCTAATCAGCCATCATCAGCCAGGTTAGCTTGAATCCAGTGGCAACGTGAGCAAGGGACCCACGTCTGGGCATACCCTGCTAACTTAGGGCGAACAAAGCAAAACCAAAGGGGATGATGGACGGAGTGTTGAACATTGCAAGCACTAAACCCCAGTCAACTGATCTGAGTTTAATCCAACATCATTCTTTAGCTCACTCCGCCATCCCAGTTCAGACATGGCCATATTCAAATCAGTCTGAACCCGTGCCTCATGGGAACAGTCCAGGGTGAGCTAAAGAACGATGGGTTTAACCCAGATCTCTTGACTGGGGGTGAATGTATGATTTATTCAGCATTCCGTCCATCATTTGTTTGCGTAGCACTTTTCACCCTAAGTGGGATGGGTATGCCCAGACGTGGGTCCCTTGCTCACTTTGCCACTGGATTGAAGCTAGCCTGGCTGATGAGGGGTGTTACCCCAGAAACCGGTCCCAGGATGCTTGTTTCCGGTCCAGGGAGGACCTAGCTTGGCAGTTCGGTCTGGACTGTTCCCATGAGGCACAGGGTCAAGACTGGTTTGCATATGGCTGGGTCCAAACTGGGGTGGCATGGTGAGCAAAAGAAGGATGGATTTAACCCAGCTCTCTTGACTGGGGGTTAATGTATGATTTATTCAGCATTCCGTCCATCATTTGTTTGCGTAGCACTTTTCACCCTCGAGTGGGAGGCCCCAGCCTTAGGTATACTTCATTTTTAGCCTCGCAGTTAATGCTTCCGTTAAATACCTAACCCCCCGTT